>NW_027466903.1:655000-1227500 GCF_046128005.1 Genypterus blacodes | reverse complement strand
CATCCCGAGGACCCCGAGGCGTCCTTTGAGGACGCCCGATATGGGGTCCTGGATGTTGATTGACACGTCTCCCCTTTTCTGCGCCTGGCGCGTCGATCAGAGGCCGCCTGCTCTCCTCACAGCTCAATGAGGGAGGCAGACGCTTTGATAGGAGTTCTGTGGAAACTTGCGTCTCTGGCAGCGAGGATAAGAGAAGGACTAGGAGGGATGCCAGGAGATAAAAGGAGACTTTAAACAGTCTCTGTGTGTTCACTGGGTTAAAAAGTGTTTTCTATCAGGGGCTTGTCAAACTGTCATCATCACTTTCATTTGAAGACAACTTTGTACAAGCAGAAAAAACGGCAGCTTACATCTTTCGCCGAGGTTTCCTCTTAATCCCAGATTGCCGCTAAATCTACGCGGCGGGGAGGATTGAACGCTGGGGCGGCGGCATTGAATCGGCGCGTGCGAGAGGCGACAATGGATGGGTGACAGCTCTGGGTGTTCTGTTCTCACACTTGTTCACAAGCGTCCCATGAGAGCTGGAGACGACATTAGCTGTGTAATCATCACTGGATGTTGTAGTTCACATTCACGCAGGCAGCATGGCAGACAGATGGAAGGTTGATTTTGAGGGATGAAACATATGGGGAGAGCGGCGGAAGCAGACAGCTCAGATGGGCTTACAGACAGTTTACACACGTCGTCCACTCTGCACTGACCCAAAGCAGCAGAGAGGAGATACAGATGCACACACACACACACACGCACTAACATTACATTGTTCTCTCTTGACCTTAACAGGAAGAGCAGAGCTTAGCCAATGTTGGGTTGTGCCATGTAGGTCTCGTGTGTGTGTGTGTGTGTGTGTGTGTGTGTGTGTGTGTGTGGGTGGGGGGTGTTCACGTTGGGGCCTTTTACTCCATTACTGGACGTAGGCCAACAGAACCAGGTGTGGCCACTTACCAGAGAGAGAGAGAGAGAGAGAGAGAGAGAGAGAGAGAGAGAGAGAGAGAGAGAGAGAGAGAGAGAGAGAGAGAGAGAGAGAGAGAGAGAGAGAGAGAGAGATTTTGCATACTGTACAGCCCTCTTGCACAGGCATGAAAACACACACACACACACACACACACACACACATAAACAATACAAACAAACACCCCAACTGCCACCGTGAGGCATTAGGACACAAGGTCCAGGATATCATTGACCTACACACACACACACATATTTGCAGCATCTTGCAACCCAGTGTGATAGGAGCTCCATGTTTGGGAGCTGCTGGGTCAAACTGGGACATGCAGTAAAGATGTGCAAGACTCTGAACCATCCCTTTAAATATTCTGACCCACAGAAGTTCAAATAAACTCTCTCATTATGTTCAGTCATGCTCTCTGATTATTTGGTGCTCGTTTTCTGTTCTTATTTTTCTATTCACCTTGTTTTTCCCGACACGCTCCCCAGCAGCACATGTTTATCCTCTGGCTACATCAATTTGTTGACTTTCCTCTTTTTCTTTTCTCTCATGAGTGCACTTCTGTCATTTCTCAAAGACACTGACATCCAGTAAACAAACAAACCACCCATCAATTAGGCGCCATATTCATCAGGTGGTTGGCACGGACAAATCATATTCTCTGCTCTGTCAATGGAAGGTACTGTGAGTGTGTGCGTGTGTTTGTGTGTGCATGAGTTACTGCTGTTTTCATTGTAGATCTCCTGTAACAGGGCTCACTGTCAGAGGCAGAGTGGCAGGCTGAATTGCTCCTGTCAGATAAATCCTCCCAGAATGCAATGCTTTGCCTCAGTCTGCGCAATGCTGCACTGGCAGGCTCCTGGCAGGAAGGTGAGGTGTCGTAGTTCAGATGTAAGTGCGTGTGCATGTGTGTGTACAGTATGTGTCCAGAATGATGATCCTTACAGCAGCAGAAATGCTTACGACTGCACCAGATAAGAGTCATGTACGTATATATGTAGGCTTTTCACAAGTCACAGTTGTCATTAGTTTGTTTGTTGATCTGATCGATCTGATTCGTCCAGGAACAAGATCACAAAGTGTCTGCTGTGACTGTATGAGAGGAAGAGCAACTGCTTGGACTTCTGAGCATCTGTGTGTGTTATGCAGTTTACCCACATACACACAACTGTCTTGTTCGATAATTCACTGTTCACAGAAAAGAAAAAAAATGAACTGGTAAAAAGTGCTGCATTTCAACTCATTCAGGACCACAATCCCAGAACTATGTGGAATATGTCCTCTAACTGCCAGTGACTGAAACCTACACTCGTAGAACAACTGCAGTACACAGCCAGTGGTCGTGTACTGTCACTCTGAATCAAAATCAAGTGCGGCCCGTAACACAGGTACAGAGAGAGAGAAAAGGGCTGAAAAGTGTTGCGGTCTGAGAAACAGAGAGTGAATTCACAAAGGCACACGACTGTAAAGATTTCTTGAATTCATTTTTGATGTATATAAAAAATACATCACTTGGTTTTAGTGATGTTGAAGCGGCAACCTGTCTTTCCAACCCACGTCTCAAAACACTGTCATCTGAAACCTTTAAAAAAGAAACCTGCACCCACTCATCTCATCTCATCTCCTCTTCAGTGAGATTCCTCTTCAGATTGAAGAATAGTCTGAATATCAGTCAGTAAAACTAGTCTGGCTGAATTAACTAAGACAGCTTTCGTGATTGTAGTGGTGAGAATTCAGGCGTATATGATTTCATTGTGTAATTGCTTCATTTTCCCAACAAGAACAATGAAAAATACATCTATAGAAACCAGTGTGGGCTCAGTCTGAATAACAAAATAAATATTTCCATAGGTTGTTATATTTTACTTTGTCTCTAAATAGACATTTGCAATAGAATACCCATGAGTAATGCAAAGAAGCATCTTTGCAAGGACACAACAAGCACTCACACACAGATGAACTGAGTTTACAGACATCAGCTGCTTGTAGAGCTTCCTCACATCTACATGGGCGAGACACAGCGGTGCCCTCTGTCTGCAGGGGTCCATTCTGAGGTCAATACTACAACACTGTAAACTAATGATCTAGCAAATTCCCTCAGTTCCGCTCTCTCTTCTCCTCCTTCTCTCCCTCAATCTGTTGTTGCCCTCGGTCTCTCCCTCTCTCTGATCCCCCACTGTGCTGCAGAAATGAGAAACAACTGAAGCCTCGGCAGCACCGGTCCTGCTCGGCTACTCTGACACACACCACTGATAAACAAGGCTGCTTGTTAGAGACGAACCAATCTCTGCTTTCCCTGATTTTTCTTTCGGTTTATACTGTTTTTGCCATATTTTTTTACCACCCACTCCTTTCTTGTTGCTGTGGCCTCTACAGGAAAACACAATAGACCTTTACTGTAATATAACCTCTACTTTGAGATGTAAACACTCAAGCAGACAGTGAAAGAATGTGCAGCTTTAAAATAACTGTAATGGCAAACAGGGTGATGTAAAAGGAAAGTGGCTCTGTGTCTGCATGGTGACAGATCTCCTGCTGACTTCGTAGACAGACAGTCTAGACGGCAAACGGATGGACCGTGAAGTATTGCTCTGATCATAAATGCATGTTCTAATGTAAATATCACACAGTTGTCATTTTAAATTAAAAGACTAATCTATGAAATCATCAGAAGACAACACAAGCGATTGTCCTTTTACAATGAATAGACTGGATTTCATGGTAAAATGCTTAAACGCAAGTATTAGTCTAGTATCAGTCAAACAAAGTCAGGTCAATGATTATCTCCATTAAGCTTCATAAAGTGTCTCATCACAGTCTTGTCTCCTTGTTTTTCAACGATAATTTAGTGTCGCTGTAAAGACAGCAGAGCTCATTCACTTGCACAGCGTGTTGAGACAGCAAGTGTGAAAATCTTATGCTGGTTTCAACAGAACAGAGAGGCGAGTCTGCCGTCTGTAGTCTCTTCATCACAGGTGACCTGGGCTGCTCGGCACTCTGTCAGGGGAATTCTGAATTTAGCATCGACAGAATACATTGTATGTGTGTGTGTGTGGTGTTTCAACAGCAGCAAAGCTTATCACACATGCTCACTCTCACACACACACAGAGAAAGAGAGAGAGAGACACACGCACGCACATGCTCACATACATGCACACATCTTCCAGGACAGGAGGAAGCTTTCCATCTCTGTCTCGGGCCGTGCGTGCGATAAGGCTCAGATAGAGCCACACTGCTCACTCCTATCCTTTTCTTATTGATTGAGAATAAAGAATGGGGCTCCGGGGATGCAGCTGAACACTCAATCACAATGTTGACAAACACGGGTGAACAGGATTCAAAAGACACAATGAATGAGTAACAGTAGGAGTAAGGTGAGGCCATCAATCTTGTTTTTTATGGGCACAGTCCCAGGACAAATAACCTCAGAAAGTTCATAGACAGCAGATATAGAAAAATGCAAGTTAAATGCAATACTTTATCTAATCTAGTCTAGTCTTGTTTATATAATAGTTTGTCTATGACATAACTGTCTGTTCCACTGTAAACCATTGTATCATCTGAACGCATCCTCCTTTAACCAGAGAGTTAAATGACTGCACAGCCTGTTCACAGTCTAAGGATGTTCATCAGTAATACTGCTGCTGATCCCTGATCTCTGGTTAGTAAACGTACAGAACCTCCTGAACCCAGAAGTCAGCGCTGATTACATCTAACTGATCCAGGCATGAGCACATTTTCTGGGGATGCAGAATTTAGTCTCCAATTCTAGAACAAGAGCTGTGGACGTTATGAGGCAAACACTTGAAATATAACACACATATTTAATCTAATATATCAGCTAAAGAACACTTGAACATATGTGGTCATTACAGACACAAGGATCGCTTCACAAGAATGTTACTGTTAGCAAAAGCATAGACAATGGTGAAAATGACGTTTTCAGCTCTAAATATCAAAATACCAAGTGTATTAAACTTGAATGAATTGAAATAAATAAAATGCTGCATATAAAATGTTTACGAGTTGGAGTTTCTGTTTGCTTTAAGCTGATGCCAGTACATCTGCACTGCACTCTTCACATGTGGTACATTACATTGCACTATGTCACATTTAACATGGCTTAATATTAAGATTTAACATTGGTGTTGTTACATCAGCCTAATCTACTGCTACTTTGCAAAAACCTGTTTAGAATAAAGCCTGATGATGCTGAGGTCAGAAGCCTGTATATGTTTCAGCACTGAAGCAGAACATCCAGCCACCACCAGCTTCTCCCAAAAAATAACTTTACAACCCAAATCTTGCTCGGTTTCCAGCCCGATTAGTGGAAATCAAAAGCCTGGTGCATAAGTTCACTTCTAGCTCCGTAGTGACGGAGAGGCAGACAGACGGTGCCTGTCTCGACAAGAACCACGGAGACAAGATGACTGACTGCTGTCATGAAGCGCAGAGAAGCTGGAATTCATTGTAAAACCTTCTTACACACAAGCGACCAGTGAGGAAACACACAGCGGCGAGCGGCATACGGACCAACAACATCTGCCAAATGTTACTGGGAGGAAAATGTTCAAATACATGGTTAAATTAAAAAACACCTCGGGATTAACATTAACATTTGAATAGCACAACAAGAGACGAATGCCGCAGAACACATCAGTTCACTATGACGGAGAAAGTGCGAGTTACATTCGACCCCCTTTTCACAAAGAACCGCCGCTCAAAGTGTCTCCGTCCCCGCAAGAAAAGAGCAACTTTCCCCGGCTGAGGCGAGCGGAGCCCCGCGCCGCTCAGTGCCGCTCCGTGCGCCCTCCCCTCCCCTCCCCGCCTGCCCGCCCTCCCCTGCCTGCCCCCGGCCGCTCCAATGCTCCCTGCCCGCACGCCCGCCCGCCCGCCCGCCGCGGTTTCCTCCCCCATAAATAAAAACTTACTTTTCTCTGGCTTGGCTGTCGGACGGCACGTTGCTACTCTTGCCTTTGGCGTACATGCTTGCAGAGAGCTCCGATTGTCACGCACCTGTCAACCCATCACAACCTCCCTGGGCACAGCCCCGTCACCATGGTGACACAAGCAGCGTCGTCTCCCATTGGATGCCCCGCTGTTCGGGACCGCCCGCCCGCCATGGCAACCACCAGTGAGTGACAGCTACGTGGCCACGCCTTTTCCTCCCCTAACTCCACCTCTCTCTCTCTCTCTCTCTCTCTCTCTCTCTCTCTCTCTCTCTCTTCATGATGTTCTCTCGTTCTCATCCTGTTTTCTTTCTGCCTTTCCCTCTCCCTGATGCTCTCTTCTCCCTCTCTTTCTCCCTGTTTCTTCTTCTCTCTCTTCCTCCCTCTGTTTTCTTTTTGCCCCCCTCCCCTCTCTGTCTCACTTTCTCTCTCTCTTTACAACACCATACTCCCTCATCCCTCTTTTTTTCCTCTCTCTCTCCTTGTCCTTTCTCTCCCCCCTGTTGCTCTCTCTCACCCGTTCTCTCGCCTTCTACTCTACCATCCCCTTGTCTGCCTGTCTGTCTGCCTGTCTGTCTCACTGATTGGAAGGCATTTGACAGTTACACACATATACACAGTGTTCTATCACACAGGTATACACACTCACACGCACATATATCCACACTCCCTCTCTCTCCATTCTCATCGCTCAGTGGAAGGGGGGATTTGAAACCGTCCAACTAGGATTTTAAACAACTGGCTTAGGCTGTTCCTTTTATAGAAATCACCCTCTACCGACGCACAGACTGTGCACTGCGCAAACAAGTCTTGCAAATATGGACTGCATTTGAATCGTTGTGTTTATTTGCATAGGTGTTAGGATGGCCAAACACATGTGGAGCAGAGCATGTTGGGAAGGGGCAACGGAACTGAGGGCCAGTAAACAACACACCCAGCACATGTAGGGTGGGTGTTCTGTGGAAAAAGACAGGAAAAGCTTGGAAAATCCAGTGATACTACAGGGGAGTGTAAATGTGATTAGGGATGAAGAAGAGAAAATCTGGTTCATACGTGTGGTGGACATGTGCTGAAATCCTCCAGAGTCCTCGTAAACGGTGTCAAATCTTCCACATAATGATGGAAATGTACGTTTAGAGGTCATTACCGCAGGAGAAATACACCCTACCTCACAGATGTGTGCGTGTTTTGGGATATGCAGCAAAGAAGAAGTGCTACGTCATGCTGCTGTCCGGTCTGGCAGCAAATAGAGAGGAGGGTTCACTTTGCTGTTACAATGTACTTATTGCATATCCACAGAGAGAAAGAAAGTAAGCGAGCAAGCGAAAGACAGGGGGAGAGAGAGAGAGAGAGAGAGAGAGAGAGAGAGAGAGACGGAGAGACAGAGAGAGAGAGAGAGAGAGAGAGAGAGAGAGAGAGAGAGAGAGAGAGAGAGAGACAGAGAGATAGAAAGAGACAGAGAGAGAGAGAGCAATGTTTCGTATTTTGGTATATAGAACACTACCGACGTGCTGGGCCAAATGTTCAGATTCCCAGACAGTAGTAAGCTCTGGAAATGTGTGTGTTTGTGTGTGCACGTGTACACACTATCAAGGGCATAGCACAGGGCAGCAGTGTTTACACTTACGCAATGCTCCAGTGATGTGACCCAGTTGGAATGGATGCACACTGTCTCATTCTCCCCTCTCATCACTCTGTGCCCCTCTCTCTCTTTCTCTCTCTCTCTCTCTCTCTCTCTCTCTCTCTCTCCATCCCTCCATCCTGTCCTCCCTTTCCAATCTCTCATTCCTTGACTGAACCCCCCCCCCCCCTCTCCTCTTCTGCCTTCCCGGCCCCCCTCCCCATGTGCCAAATGAACCCCTACCCCCAGGAGGGAGGCGGAGGTTCTATTTCAGACACGCAGAACTTTTTGGTTTTGGGATGAGTCCCCCGGGGTCGATCACCATGACAACCACTTGCAGGCGACAACCATGTGTTCCAGAAGATGGAGGAGGAGGAATAAGGAGAGAGATAGAAAGAGAGGAAGAAGAACATGAAGGTTACTGGGTCATGTTTCGATTCAAAATGTAATTCTTTGACTAACATGAGCCCATTCTGTCACCTTAAGTATTGTGTTTATTTACAAAGAATGAATATATTTATGACAAAATAACTCCTTTAATCAAAAAATATATATCAAATCCGAGGGAAGGAGGATGTGTGATGATTGCCACTGCCCCCCTCTGAAACGGAACGAGTGCCCAAAAAAGACAGAGGCTCTGATTGAAGGGAGGGAGAGAGAGAGAATGACACAGAGGACAGGTGAGATAAATGGAGAGGTCCAGATTAGATGGGAGGAGTAAGTGTTGGAGGGGGAGATTATTGGCCTGGCTCGCTCTGCACACTGCGGTGACCCCTGTTAACAACATGCTGCTCCCATCGTCGCCCGGGTAATGAACAGTTAGTCTCTGTGATGTTCGGAGACAAACTTCTCTTCCTCTTCATTTCTGCATCCCTAACCCTCACGTCTCCCTGGTGTTCTGCTACGCCATCATATTCACGGATTTCCTGTCTTCAAATCTGATGTATTGGCATGATAATCCTAAACACAGTATCAATAAATACCCCTGATATCATTACCAACATATAAACACACTCTGAACCAGAGTTGCAGTGACTTCAGGCAGCGATGTACAATGTTATTACTATTTTGACATTTTCCTCAGCTTTTCTATCTCGTCTTCATCAGGAAACAACTGTATAAACGGTGTGACAGATTACGTTAAAGCAACCTCTTCGGCCCCCCGTTCAATCATCCAAACAAGGAAAGCGCTATAAAGGGAAAGGTAATGGCGTGAAACCTGTCTTACCGACTGATAAACTTTTTGGCAAATTGGCTGACTGATGGACCAGCTGGCTCCGTGACCAACCGAGGGACTGATGGATTGACTGACTTGCAGGTTTCCTGACTGGCTGAGTGCCTGTGTGAGGCAGGCAGGCAGGCTGGCTGGCTGGCTGGCTGAAGGCTGGAGATACACTCCATCACGTGGGACTTAGCTCTTTTTTTCCCCCCATTGACTGTGGCCCTGCATGTAATCTGTGGGCCTGTGGTGACAATCAAAACTAAGACCCAGCATGTTACACTTTCATCACTGAAAAGCACAACTGCAGTCAAGGGCGAGAGAGGGAGAGAGAGGAAGAAAGAGAGAGAGAGTGAGCGAGTGAGCGAGCGAAAATCGTATAAACACACCACAAAATGTCTCCATATCTGTTACATACACCATTCCCTATAATCTCCTCCAACGACTGTTGCTGTCTTCACCAGGACAGAAAGGATGAGCTTTCCTCCGCCTTGGGCTGCTGGCCTTCGCAGTGACCATAAGCAAAGGTCAGGGGTCAAGAGAATGAGCGAGTTGCCATCTACCTTCCTCAGCCTGTATTCACTCAGGGCAGCTCTACCTATCCTCTCCTCGGGGAAGAGAGCCTGGATCACCCCCCAAATCCCAATCCCTGCTTCTCCTTACCTGGAATCCATATCCAAATACTGTCAATAAAAAAGTTCAGCATGATAAACACTCCTGAGATAAGCTATATCACTCTTGTGCCCATCAATTCTTTTTCAAATCTTTCGCCAATCTAACGCGCCCACATGCATTAAAATCAAGCAGTGCGGCTCAGTGAATGACAGAACGAGAGACAGATGTGGAGACGGAGATGTGGTTAATACTGCGCATCTCTGTTTATCACTAAAAATACAGTCGTCTCTCTAAATTGCTGTCGTCCTGTCAGATACGGTCACATAACACTGATAAATCATAAACCTGTTGGCACTGACAAACCCTCCCACGTCTCCCTTTGTCTTTCTCTCTCTCTCTCTCTTTTGTCTTTCTGTCTCTCTGTCCACCCACCAGCTCTCCTTCCTCCGTAGCTTGGCTTTCTTTGCAGCACAGAGTGTGTGTCTGAGGTCGTCTATTCCTGGCTTGTCTGGACCGTGAAGTCTCAGCGATGTCACTTACAAACATGCCAACACGCTCACTTCAATCTGGTTAGCAGGCGATCGATGTGAGGGGAAAAACGCAAACCATTCATTCAGCCGCTCTCTTTACTTAGTTTCGCTCCTGCACCTCTGTCATACACACACACACACACACACACGACACACACACACACACACACACACACACACACACACAGCTTTACAGTGACTGCTTTGGCATTTTGGCAAACAGCCTTTGTTTACCGAGCCTGTCGATGGGCTATGTAATCGTATATTTCCACCGAGAGTGTCTGTTAGCAAGGACGCTAATTAGCAAACGATTAAGCTCTCACACAAAAGAGGTTCTTGAGATTAATTGGCACTGAAGTTTACAAAAGCGCGCGGCTCTGTAAATTATTTAGCATGAACAATAGTACAGGATGTCACGCTGTGTTTCGGTCTGCAAATAAATCATTGCTCCACGTGTGGAGTAGAGTATTTTATACGATGAAAGCGTGATTGTTTTAAACTTAGCATAGCCTATGAGACGTGTTCATGACCTGCATGCAAACCACACGCAGGGTTAAAATATGTCAAATATTCCTCTGCAAATGTTCTGCTTTACGCCAGTGTACCTGCACTATCAGCGTCACCTCAGCTCGCAGAGAAACCAACCGTGTCTGCTCCCCTGCAAGACACCACGAGCTGCTGTGGAGAACAGACCTTGGAGTGCAACTGTAGCTGCTTTACAGTCTCCTAAACCCAGCAAGTTGCTTGCCCAAACACAGATATGCTGCTTACACACGCACGCACGCACGCACGCACGCACACATACACACACACTGTCTCTAATGGCAAATCTGTGCTTGCATTCGCCTACGGTACAGTTTTCATACAGTATACCGGAGAAAACTGCGCTCTCAGTCCTGAAGTCCAGGGGCCTCTTGAAACTGACTGATCCAAACAACATTTCCCTCCTCTCAGCTGATGAAGAGCATGTCCCAAAGTTATGAATCGGTCTCAATGACTCCAGCTGAAAAAGTTCGAAATTGCTTCCATAAGCACAATGGAACTTCAAATCAAGCCTATACAAACATCTTGCCTCTGGGCATCATTTGATCGTTTAGAAACTGGTCACACACTCGCAGTTTGAGTAACACAGATCTATATGAAACTTTGCATTCTGAAGATCAACGAGGCTATAAAATAAACATGGTATTCAAAGAAGCTGTTGGTGTGTTAAAGCTGATGCAATAGGAAAGCAAGAGATGAAAATGTCCTAATAAGCAGGTTTAGTAACAGTCTGCACATTTTACAGAATTAAAAGACATCTGAAGTTAAGTGTTACTGAAAATATCCTCCCGCTGTGCTTATTTATCAGCCCTGATGCTGGGCTGACTTAAAAGATTAATTAATGTGTGTTTGCAAAATATCCTGTCAGTCCTTTGCAAGGACTCAACCAAGACGTCTGAGCCTGAACTGCAATTCAACGAAGGAGGAAAGGGACTATACCCCATTTGTGCTACAGGACTTGATGCTCCATGTTTTTGCCTATATGCCAAATAGTTATGATAACCTGTTATCCAATTCCATGTGCTTTATTACTGTAAACATGTCCACAGCACATATCCATGCTGCAGGAGAACAATTTAATTATTATGTTTTGTTTTGTTTTGATCAGGAAAATCCCTTTGAGATGACTAGACCCTTTCTGAAGGGAGTCCTTGAGTCACGATGAGCAGCAGAAACAGTTTCACAAAGATTAAAAGACAGCAGAAACACAATTACACAAACCAAACACAGACCATAAGACCAGAGAAACCTTCAAACTTAATAAGAATCAAGTAAAAATTCAACTTTGTATAACAGTAGAAACCTTCTGAACATCTTTAAAGTCCTTTAGCAGAGATTTAAAAACACCAAGGGAGGCCAGTTTTAAAAATGTCTTGCATCTTGTTCCAATCAGGGGGAGCAGCATACTGAAGAGCTGCACAAGGAACAAACAGTGAGAACAAATCCTGAGACTGCAAACCTTACTGGCCAGAATGTTTTGGTAAAACATAGACACAAAGATAAAGAGGAAATAAACCTGAAAGAACCTTATAGATAAAATATAACCAATACATCTGTGTAGGAAAGCCCAAGGCTGCCCAGCTGACTTGAAGCTTGACTTTACAATTGGTTCTAAATCTCAACGCAACATCATATACAGAATCCAATGTATGAAGACACTGAACTGATGCATTTACATACAAAACGGACACTGACACAGATGGTCTTATTACGATAATACAACCCCAACGCTAATTTCAGTTTCTTAACACTTAACGTAAAGATATTAGAGAGAGAATTAGTGATTACTTACCATTTGGCATCTGGTATGCAGAATCACAGATATAAAGTTATCATGGTACCATGCAGTCTGTTCTTATTTGCCCTTCATTCAGATATATTCAGGAACTATTTGTTCTCGACCTTGATAACTACTATTAATTGTTTGTGCCATATTGCAAAGTGTTACATAAAAAGTTAACGAACCCACAACAACTCTCTGACATATGATATCAAAGTGGTGTTGAGAGTTTAGTGGGCGACAGCTTTGTTAATTTTTTTGCAGATTGTATTAATGCTTTGACTCGCTTTGACTCACTTTTGGTAACATGAAAGACTAAGATACACAAGAAATGTAGCTTATGTTTAAGCGGAAGAGGATGTATATATTTTACAGCCTACGATCATCATTCAAGTAATTAAGCAGCTGTTAAATGGTTTTTAAGTGAAAGGGCCTTTGGTATTTCTGTTCCACAGCTGTTCAGAAATCATACAGATGAAATCATTTTGATGACTCCAGCATAAGCGATCATATTAGTGATGAAAATGGAAAAGTAAATATACACTTCTGATCCCTACAAGTGCTGTAATAAAATCAGGCAAATGATTGTATTGTGGACTAATTTGTCATGATGAGCAGGATTTGACAGTTTACCTAAGGGGGCCAAAGATTCAACACGGTGAATTAGACATGCAAAACTGCCATTTCTCAGCTATTCCATTTCTTGGGTTAATTACAGTGAGATGAAACAGCATTTCATCCTGGGAATAGGAGCAGTTGAGCCAGGATGGAAAACTCCATCACAATTATATATGTGCACAGCCTTTTTCTGAATTCTGAGCAGGTTTTCCATCGGTGAAATTTCTGATTATCTGAGCTGTTTTGAGCGTGCGCTGGGTGCTGATGTGACTAACAGAACACTCGAGCGGCGGAGCTGCCTGTTGGGCTGCCGCAGAGGACTGTGGGTAATAAGGCTGCAGATGAGTGCGACCCAAAAAACAAAATGGGAGAGTGGGGATTTGATGGGGGTATATATACGTGTGTGTGTGTGTGTGTGTGTGTGTGTGTGTGTGTGTGTGTGTGTGTGTGTGTGTGTCCTCAAGAAAGATTCCAGTAAAGTGAACAAAGTGAAAGAACAAACGAGTTTATAGACAAATACACAGAAGCTCAAAATGTTGTGCTATCTGTAACATGAACTGTATCGATGGCTATTTTCTATTTCCCTCTCAAATTAATAGTTTATCGGCATAAATATTATGTTACGAAAGTTGCATAGAAAATGACACTGTATTGCGAATGAGGGAGAATGTGCCAATAAAAAATCCACAACCATGGAAAAATCTAGGTTTACTTGTTGTTGTTGTACATTTCTTGCTCTGCAGCTAGTACAGTAGGTGTCCAGTATCTTGGTATCTGTTGGCATGAGTGCATTGCAAATGTAGAGAACAGCCATTGGTTGAAAGTAGAATTTGAATGAGCAAGAGAGGAGTTTGCACAACTACACAATCACAAGTACATTGGAATCCGGTTGAATCACAGACTACAACTATACATACATTTGTTCATGCATTTGTTCATATGTGAAGTGTTCCGCAATACTCTTACTATCATGTGTTTTTATCTGATATGACTGTTATACTGTGATACTCTCCCCCATTCTCAGTCCATTCTCCTCTTTGCAGATACGTAGCATAAGTCACCTGTGATGACGTGGAGGCTTCTCACCAGGTTAAAGTGTCCTCCATCTGAATACACCTCTCAACCCCTTCTGCTCTCTAAGCTTAGATGATGGATGGTCCTGAATCAAGGTCAGGACAGAGGTTGTGTGCCCATATTAACTACCCTCTTCCACTGATAGACTGTGGGACCTGTTTGCGTCTGGGAGCCTCCCTCTGGCCCTGATGTAAACAACCGGAGAGACACGGTTAATGTGGTGAGAAAAAGGAGAAAAGAATATTCACAATGACAATATTCAAATTCAAACTCAAATACATATTATTGGAGCTTTCCTGGAAATAAGAATGTTCATGTTTTATTACAACCTGTTTAATCTTTTAGTACCTTATAATGCGATCAAGCTGCATTCCCCTTAAACAGGAAATGAGAAGTTGAGTAAGAGTCAGAGTGGTTGGAGAGATACCGTCTCTGTCCTCACTGAGTCATAAAGTGGAGTGGAGCGCGGAGGTCAACTGGATTTGATTTCGAGGATTTCCATCGCAGCTTGGCAGATTTGTTTTGAAGCAGCCGGGCAGCTCAAGGCAAATGTTTGACCCAGCTTTGAACAGACAACTCCCTACATCTAAATTTGCAATGTGCAGAGTGATAATAATATGAATGATTTCTTAATGAAGTCTCCCATGTGTCACACTAACGATATATGAGTCTATCATTGTGTCATACTAAGGATTACACTATTGCAGTAATATACAACTGGTTGTGTACATTAAGAAGATAAAAGGGGCTGGGGAGAAAAATACAATGTCATCAAGTGTGATCATGGTAAAACTACTTTGTGTACTGATACTGTATGTTTTGACCCAGATGACGTTCAATCACACATTTTTGCCTACTGGTACAAGCTAAACAACCGTGGACACATAAATCATCCTTGCCTCAGAACATTACCTCGAGTGTCACACATGTCTAAGTGTCCTGACACAAACTCACAATCCGACACTGACGTACACAGAGACAGCTACAGAATTGTTACATTCTGTCCAAAGCAGTGGCGTTTGAAAGAGAAGAGTGATCTGACTCTGCCTATAGAGTACCTGTGTCTTCATGCTCCACTGCCTGCTTTAAAAGAGAAACTGTTGCTCTGTTAGTCCTGGAGGTCTTTGGAAGGTGAACAGTAATTGCTGAGGGAGGACTTAGCCTGACGTCGGAACAAAGCACCTCTTTTGTTTTATCAAGGTAGCTTTTATACTCCAGGAACAGTGCTTTACGCATGAACTTTACGCGGCAGTAGCATGGGGCTTGGTTGTTTTCAATTTTGAGTCAGTGTGTAGGTGTGTGTGAGAGAGACACAGAGACAGATGGAGACAGAGTCTGATTTGTGCGTGAGCATTTTAAGGCTCCACACTGGGCCTGATTCTCATTAGTTGCCGTGTTGGCCCTGCGGTAATGACATCATGGTGGCAGGATTAGCTTTTAAAAGCTGACCGCAAAGCAAGCAAACTGTGAGGCAGTTTTTAATGGCAAATTTCTTCATTCTGACTTCATTGTGTGGTTAACTTCTCAGGAAACCCCAAACAGGTCTTCTCCCATTGTTTGACCCGTGTATAAAAAAGATTAACACTGAAAAAACAGACAGGCACACATGAAATCAGACTGTCTGTCTCACATGCACACAAGGAGAGGCTGTGTATGGATTATCATTCTCTTTTGGTGGCCTGTCAATGAGGCCAATTTGCAGATATAATGTTCATGCTGGTTTCTAACCATGATTGTGCCAATGAACTAGATTCGCCCCCACCACCAACTCTGCTTCTTTGGCTCACTCACACTTTCACCGCTTCACAAACAGGAAAACAAATGTAAGTGGATTGTGCTTCGCTATAGATGATGACATCATATCTGCTGTAGACAGCCAAAGGATTTAAACAAAACTGAGATGAAATCCCTCTAGCACAGTCTGCAGCCATGTGTATAGTCGAACAGAGATTATAAATGTAAAACACCTCTAAGCTTTCTATGCATGGCTCAGAACTTATCAGTCAGCCCTTGTTTGTACCAGGCATGATGAGCAGCAAGAAAACACGAGGGTTATTAGCGTTTGGCAAGATACATAGCAAGATGTGGAGTATGCAAAGACGCCGATATTCACACACACACACACACACACACACACACACACACACACACACACACACACACACACACACACACACACACACACACACATGCACGACATGGTGCTGGTTTCACAGCTTATGTTGCTGTACTTTGAAAAAAGAAAAAAAAACAGTCAGGAAATGTTTGCATATGTTGTAATCAGTGTGTGTTTGAGAGAAAAGGAAAAGAATACAGAGAGAATCTTTGATGTAATAATCTGGAACGATGGAGGAAGCAGAAGACAGGCTGGCACGGCTGGTTTGAAACGTCTAAACATTGTTACTTCCTGGTACTACATGAACATGTGCGAGTGTTGATCAGTCAGAAGCTGACATTGTTGCCTCTCGCTGGTTGTTGGCTCTTTCATCACCCCTCCAGAGCCTCCGCAGCCTGACCAGCATTGTTTGTGGAGAAGAAAGCTATCAGAGGATCTGCACGAGATTAGAGTTGCCAACTGTTCCCTCTGCGGCTTCCTGTTTTGCTGCAGGAATTCTTTTGGTGGGTGCAAAAAAAGGCACATAACTACTGAAATCTGATGTATTTAACCCTTTCCTCGCTTCACATGGGTCTTTGTTGTGTTACGTCGCAGCCATCGCCCTGAACTTTACTATACCTGATCTCTTCAATGCACTTTTTCCAAATCTAATTTTAAGCACGAGTTGCCGCTGTTTGACAGAGAATATAACAATACCAAGCAACAGTCTTACCAAAATTCCAAACTTCTTCTTTCTTTTTTCTTTTTTTCTTTTTTTTTTTTACAATCCACCCACTCAATTCTTTATCTTAAACTTCCAAAAACCAGTTCCCTGCAGTGCACCCATCCTCCTCCTCCCTTTCTTTTCCTTTCATCTAATTTCCCCCCTTTCCCTGTCACTCCCCTCAGCCCTCCTTTTCCTTTCCCTTCACGTTCCCTCCTCATTTTTTCCCTCGTACTCCTCCTCTCCTTCTCCTTTCCCCTCCATCTAAATTGCAAATGGAAGCAGTGCTGACTGCCAGAGGAGCTCCTCAATGTCATTAGAGCTGACCCTGAGGATTAACTAGAGGAGGGAGGCGGTGTGTAGAAACTACAGATCAATAAAGCAACTTATCCTCTGGGTTCTTTTACTTCACTTTGGATTTAGATTTAACTGACTGAAATGTTTACTGTATTCCTGTTTTACAAGCAATAGAGTCCGAAATCAAAATCAAAATTGTCACGGACACACTCCACTTCCGAGCAGTTACAGGGGATGTCTTCTATGTGGACATCATGACAGGTTGTCTGAATACAGTGTGGTACTGTATCCATCCTTGCCAAACAATTACTCTGAGCTGAAAAACAAGTCTGAGCTGAAAATCGGACAAATATGAGAATTCTGATACGACACTTAACAAGGGGACATGTCACTCACACCAGTTGTATCATTAAAGAAATGGAGCTATAGACATGGCAAACAAGACAAACAAGACGATGTGTGTGATAACCTGTGATGTAGAGCAAACTCATGTGACAGCAGAGCAGGTCAACAACGCGATCAAACTACCGTCTGGATGATCCCATTAACAACATGACTTGATTTCTCTGATACAAAGATTAATGTGCGCATGTGTGTGAGAGCAACTGTCATACTGAGAGTAGTTGGTAGTAGTTAGTCAAGTCGCTGTGAGCTCAACTAAACCTGATAGGTGCCCTTATCAGAGACAGCTAGACAGAAGTCAAAGCCCATTACACATGTTCTTTGTGTGCAGAACACACACACACACACACACACACACACACACACACACACACACACACACACACACACACACACACACACACACACATCCTGTTTTTGCACACACACACCTGCAACAAATAGACTGCTACAAAAGCCAGCTCACATCTCTGTGGGATGAGTGTATCCTGCTCTCAAAGCACAGAATACAATCAGGAATTCACTGAAACCTCTTCATTCCACGAGAATTAACCAGACAACTCCGTTTCACTTTTAAATAACAATTTGGAGTAAAAGGCAAAACTCAGGCAAAATGTATCATATTAAACAGATCATTGTGTCACTTTCTTTCTGTTTTTTTTTCAGGAAAATGTAAGCACAGAATCACAGGTGTTTCAAACTGGTTTCTTCTGTCATTTCAGAATCCGAAATCCTTTGTTCAATTTGCTGTTGTTTCTGTTTCAGACCTCTGTTGTTGTTTCAGACCCTGTCACGCTCTGTCCTGTGCCCTGGCATTCACCCTCGTGCCACGCCCGCCTCACCTGCTGTATCACCAGCTGTATCTCATTATCTCAGCAAACCCCTTTAGACTATTTACCGACCATTTTCACGTCATTCTGTGTCAAGTCTTAGTCTTAGCTGCTTTGCTTTAGTGTTCCAGCACTTATCTGCGCCTTAGTCTGTTTAGTTTTTGACCTTGCCGGGTATTTGACAACTTCTATTTTTGTCTGGGAGTTGTGCTTCTAGGTCCAAAATTGGAATCTTTGTAGATGCAACCAGATTCTCATTACCATTACTGCTAAAAAAGTAAATTCTTCCACAGCTTATAAACCTGAATGTTGAGTCTTTGAGCAGCTAATGAACATTCCAGTAATGGAGTTCATAAGACTTTGCTAATTTAAGCTGGTTAAAGAGGTTGGTTACTAAATGGAGATGCTCATCTAAACATCACCAAATGCCTTATTATACATTTGACTAAATAAATGAACACATCTAAGAACAAAGAATTAAAAAAATGGAACCTTAAAACAAAGGATGAGATCTGTACAAGCTTCTCCAAGCAAATTATTGTGCATAGACATATTTCTGTAATGACAGTGGTTTCATGTTGACAGTGAATATTGTGTGCAGCTGTCTGTGTCGATGTCCACCAGTGATTTAGTGAATACCAAAATATTATCTTTGGACAGCACTGCGTAGTTCTGCACCATCACAGCTGTCTGGAAATTAAAGATGATTACATCTAGATACGCTTGGATAAAGATGTAACTAAAACAGTAAACAACGCTTATACTTACACACAACTCAAGCAAAGGCTCTGACAAGCCCTCTGTACACTCTACTGTGCTACTATGCGACACTGCTATGAAACTTTTTTTTTTACTTTCAAAACAGAGAAAGACAGCAGGTAGAGAAAGGAAAAACAATTGTGGTTCAAGTTTACTTGTGCCAGGAGTTTTTATATGCATATGCTGTCAGTTTTAATGGGTCATTATCAGCATTTTATGGCTGTATTGTGTATCATAAACCTATCAAAGGGCAGTTAAACCAGTGGTTATTAAACCATAACACAATGCTATGTTTGGAATGCCGCTGTGCGGTGTATTCCTGGAGTCGTTTTCAACTAATTGATGTGCATCTGCTGGAAATGTGATGTTTGGATTCATAAAAGGCAACTCTGACAATGTGTCTCAATGTACCATTGTGATGTACATGCAAAGTCAGTCACAGTAAAGCATTTAATGCCACCTAGTGGCTGAATGACTTCTGACCGAGATTGTAAGAGAAAAACTACAAGAGAAACCTTTTCAGGAATAAAAGTAATCGTTTCATTCAATTTTTAATGAGAAAATGTTCATTGAATTAACCATTAAAGTGGTGATAGTGCCAAGCATTTTGTGCCTTCAAAGTCAGCTGTTTTAATCAACATATTGAGTTTAATATGATAAACATGCAAGTCTTTGTCTTAATAATTATAATATCGATCTGCATTTTGTATGTCTTTAAAAGGATTATATATTAAGCTGAATGAAAAAGTAGACAGTGTCCATAAGAAAATAAATACAAGCATTAAGTAGTTGAATGAATGTGTATTCATGTCCTCAGCTAACACTGTTTTTACTTCTTTCAGACTTAACAATCATCAAGTACGGCGCACATAAACAATTCAGTCATACAAATATTGTAGAAAATAAGATGAACAGCTTTTATCAGCAACAATTTGTTTCTAGCAATTCAAAATGTCATGTAACGACAACATTTTTTCCAGCCTCTAAAACTACTCTCTAATAAAAGCAAAGAGAAACATAAGCAGACAAAATCAGCCATAGATGAATACATAGATAGCATGGCAATTAAGTATACATCAATTTAGATTTAAGACAATAAACAGTTTGGTTAATTTTGCATTTGTTTTGGGATACAATGCACAGTGACCTTGCCAGTACAAAATCATGTAGTTTTCGGTTTACACCCTTGCGTTTGACTTCCGGTTGTGGTGCACCTTGTGGTGTTTTGTTTCCGGATGACTTTTACCTTGTGGTTTTGAGTGAAGTTTGACTAATAAGCGAAGCTCTTAATTCTCTCTCAAATCCCACAATATAAGGAATCTCTTTGCATTCTGTGTTACATCTACAACAAAGACCCTTCCAAAAACATTGGGCTTTGGGGCTTTGGGGGGAACATTTTCTTCCACCTGCTATAGTGCTGGATGTGGACGTGTTAAGGTTGGAGTTTGGGTTAGAAAAATAGAGGTAGACAAAAGAACCAAAGAAGGAGAAAAAGAGAAAAAGTAAGATGAACAGAACAAGAAAAAGAGAAAAAAGAGGCATATCGCTGTGTGAACTCAGAAATAACTACACTCAGATTTTGAGCAAAATGTGCACTTGGACACACAATGGTAGGGACCTGGTCAGTAGAGACTCGGTGAGTAGAGACCTGGCACAGCGACCTGACGCAGAGTTAGAGACATGCTGACTTACCGTTGCACTTGACTTTTAAGGAGCATTGAAATTCCAACATTTGATTTGTACTGAAATGTCAAAAGTATTTTCCTCCAAGTAATTGGACAGTTTAGAGCAGGTCAGCACGTCTTTAGCAATGACTCAAGTAATCGTCTGCAGCCTGTTAGCATCTTTCACTTTGTCCCATTTTGAGTACAGCTTTACTCCACATCAGTCTGAATGTAAAGCTCATTTCTTACAGCCTGTACAAACTCCTGTGGTGTAATATGGTAACACATCCATCCACTCCGATGGAAATACCGAGTTCAAATCCTAGAGGGTGTTTCTGGTTTTTACTACACCATCCTAAAAACGCTTTGACCTTCTCCATAGGCTGTGCAGACTCACAATACATCAGATATTCATAAAGCGTTTCAACTGAGACGAGTAAAAGTCCTCAGCAATGAATGTATCATGTATTCTTACTGGGTATAGCTGGTTATCTGGGCCTTTAAGGCTGCATGAGTCCTACAGAGATGCGAACAATAACTTGTCAACAATTGCCGCAAGACTTCTTCACTAGCTACGGTTTCAGGTTATTGCCTGACAGTATACAATGACAGATAATGACGGTGCATTCAAAGACTCTGATGTTACATTTGTTGTCGTTTTGAATTGTACCGTTCATCCTCCAGGGCGTCCTTCAGCTTTAGTTATGCCCTCGAGCTCACTGGACTTCTGCTTCACTTACTCCTCCATCCAATTCCGTACCTGTCCAATCAAAATATAGTCATGCTTCAGCTTCAACTCAGTTATGAATGACAAAAGCAGATAATTTGGTGTATTCAAATGAAATTTAACCTTTGCCTAACAAAGATCAGACACTCTGGATGCATGTTTACCTAAAGTACATCTGTGAGATAAATGTGACAAATGTGGTTATGGTTTGGTTGTACAATACTTTTACCTTTACAGGGCTGAGGAAATAGAGCAATGTGGTCTCATCCTGAAACTGGGCCACCACAGTGACATGAACAATAATCTGGATATGCGTCACATATTGTAACAATATAATTCATGTTAACCAATTTTTGTGACCCTTGCTTGCTCCGGCCCTGATCTGAGTACTTCTGTCCTTTTTTGCCCTTTGGTTTTCATTTTCTCACTCTGTCATTCTTTCTTTCTCTTTTTCAAGTTAAAAATTCCAGCAGCTGAACTTGAGTACAGCGCTCTCAGCCAATCAGCTTCAACTGGCGTACACTCAAACAGGACACAATACACACACATGGTGAAGGCTGAAAAATCTTTCAAATCTGAGGTATTCTAAACTTGCGATATCTAATAAACAGTGAAATACAACCCTAACACTGAATGGGTGGAAAACAAAGTCTGAATGCCTGAAATGTTTAAAGAAGCTAGAAGGGCCTGAAGTGCCTGAAGGAAATTTGAAGACATTAAAATTGGTTTTAATGGAGATTTTCAGTTAAAGAATACTAATTATTTCAGAAAATATAAAACGTATGAACACCAATAGTCAACAGTTTGATGTTTGAATGGTTCATTATCTTTCATTTGCCTAGGAATTAGCGGGAGGAAGCTAATGGGATTTAGAGTGACACGCAGCTACATGTCACTGTTCTGCCCGCTCGCGCTGCTGTGAGGCTGAGCACATTCGGCCCCGCCCATGTTCTGCGCCTGAGCATTGTGCCATCTGTTCTACTTTTTTTTTTGTTATTCAGCTCAGCTGCTGGGTTGTGTATACTGTGTATGCCAAGTTTTTCGCTGTTGTTTACAAGGAGTATATCTCTTACCAAAGGTGGGACTTAACGACTAAACGATGTTTCAGTCAAAATTCAAGAACTTCAATATCAACATCGACGCACTGGATGACAGGAATACTTGCTCCAGCGGGGCACGCCTAACAGGACAAATTTCCTTCACTCTATCGAAGGAGACGAAGATCAGCTCCATAGGTCTCAGGCTGAGGGGCAACGTGAAGGTTCGCTGGACCACCGGGGGTGGAGGAAGTCGGAGGCGTAGGAGGTCCCGTAAAGTTTATTCAGCCAAAGTCCACTTATTCGACTTGAAAGATGCCATCGTGCAAGAAAGCGGCGGTATGAACTCTGCGGTTAACACGTTAAACTTCCGGTCATCTGTGATCAGCGAATGTTCACTCGGTCTCTCTCTCTTACAGCCATTAGAACACCAATCGTGCTGAAGCCTGGAACACATGTGTATCCGTTTACATGTCAGATCCCACATGGGTTTGTATGAGTTTGCATTCTGCCTGTGATTGTTGTCTTAGTATGCGTTGGTGTGTGCGTGTGTGTGTGTGTGCGTGCAGTGCATTGACAAAGTATCACCTCTCGGATCAAAGACTACAAACAAGAGTTTCGACTGTGCGGGTATCAGGGGTTCTCTTGTACAGGCAGGAAATGATTAAAATAGTTTTCATATTCTTTCAGTGACACTATAGATGAGGGCATTGTTCCAAATAGGCCACTCCAAAAAGGATGGAAAACTTCTGATCTATAATAGAGAGAATAAGTTTTGGAACCACTGGTCTACATGAATCTCAGTCCAGCAGCCTTTCTATCGTTCCATGTAATGAATTGTTGCCAAGTACCCCTCTCGCACGTGGGATACCAGGTTAAAGCAATGAATGACATTGAATAATAGAAAACATGGAAGGATCTAATACGGAAACCTCTCTGCATGCACATGACGGCTCACTTTGAGCTCGTCAGAAGGCTATTGAAGGACTCTCAGGCCATGAAAACCTAATTTGAGGGTGCCTGAATACCAAGCATCAAGTGGTCAATACTACCAATACTATCCTTAACACTTAAGCACTGTGGCATCATCATTGTGTGGGGATGTTTTTAGCAGCAAGGAGTAGGAGGCTGACAGACATACACACAGATCTTTTTTAGGACTGCAGGCTGAGGAGGAAGATGTTCATCTTCCATCACAGCTGTTGACCCTAAGCACATGGCTAAGGCAATACAGGAATGGATTCAGGAGCACTCAAGGGACCCAGTCAAGAGAAAGATCTATGGAGAAACCTGGAAATGGCAGTTACAGTGATGCTCCGCATTTAATTGGACAGTTTGAGAGCCAAAATAAGCAGATTGAATACTTTTCAATGCACTGAAGGTTTAAAATCTGTATGTAACACATTAGATAATAAGGGTATGAATTATTTAAATTTCTGTCATTTTCAATCATAATTTGCAGAGACTTCCCGTCCTCATTCCAAGGTGTTTATGGATCAATAATATACAACTTGACAGTGGAAATCAACCGGCCCTGGCATATGTCCAAAGACTTTGTGACAACACTGAACTTTGTGCATCACATTGATACTAGCCCACCAGAGCTGCACGTGAGTCTGGACCTACAAACAACCCAGTTTGGTTTTAGGTTCAATGAATGTTCCAGGACGGTTTAAGTGTAAACTTTTCTCATGGTTGTGCAATTGCCAGCAAATTCACATCTGAGTCATAAAAGTAGAGTGGCGAAAATCTTACCAGGTCATTGGTATGCAAATTTGACACTGAGGTGAAATGGCGGTCAGAATTGGGGCTAAACATGTGACACTCTTTCCACTGAACCTCTGTGTGATTTTCACTGTGTTATTTCTGTGTTAGGCTCCTCTTGAAGGCACTAACAGCATGACCCTGGGCTGTCTGTGGTGGGCCTCTGCTCCAATTTCAGTGAAGGCCCGTTTGGAGAAAAAACTCTTTGCCCGTGGTACTTTCACGTTTCATTCTGATGAAGTATGAAATAAAGTTTGCTAAATTATTCAGAAAAAGATCAGCCAAACACTGTTTCCCCTCCCATCAGGTGAAGCTGTGAAGGTAACCTGCTATTTAAGCAATGGCTCGAGCTGGACAGCCACGCCTAAAGTAAGCCTGATTCAGAATCAGACTTTCTACACTTCCCAGCGGATCAACCAGAGGAGCATTGTCACAAAGATGGCTTCAGTGGGGGCGCAGCCCGTCAGAGGCCACACTGAGGCCACACAAAGGCCTACTGAGATGATGCTTACAATTCCCTCCACAGTAATACCCACCATCTCCAACTGCACCATCATTGAAGTGAACTACCTTATTAAGGTAGGTTTCAAATTTCTCTCTCAGACCTGATGGTAGTTGTGAGAAAAACCTCCACATTGTTTAATAACCAGTCATGTTATTTGCTGTTTACTGTTTGTCTGCTGTGCGTCTCTTCTAGGTGAGCTTTGGTGTGAGATGTGCCGCTGATCTCCAAGTGCTGTTTCCCATCATCATACATGACGAGACAGTACCTGATCACCCCCCACCTTACATGTGAGAATCCCAACGGAGCTGTGAGTGTCTTAGCACTTTGTTATCGCCAGAGCCTATTTCTCAGGGTTTCCAAAGCAGGTTCAACTGATCAAAGATGTCATTTTTGTGCAACTGACCTTTAAATGTTTACGCAGTGAGAAATAGTAACATTTATTGTATGTTTGTATGCAAGTCTTTGTAAAGATTTTGCTTGTACTTTGAGCCTATTTTGCGCGTGTCTGCTGCCTACACTGCACAGGTCAAACTCTACTATTTCCTTTCTACAAATTATGTTGTGCACTCTTTGGCGCAGTGCCTTTTTATTCTTATTGTGCAGAACACGAGCTCATCATTTTCACTGTGTTCAAAGGGCTTAATGGAAATCTGTTTTGCAAAAATGCTGAACAGATTTTACCTATGCCAGAATACCACTATAATGCCTGTGAGGTTCCTACAGATATGTTCATTTATACAGCAACAAACTTTAAACACAAACCAAAGATGCAAAATGATTTTTGTGGAAACTTCCTTATGCTGAAGCTGAATACTGCCATTATATTCTTGCTTCCATTACTTGAATTATCTGTGTGTATGTATGGGATATTTCAGTTTGTCAAACTCCCGCAAGATTCCAAATGGAGGATTGTCTCAGATAAGATAAGTCTAATGCGCTCAGTTCAAGTGGTCAGTCATAATTTGAGCTGAAGTGTATAATTTCAGCATCTATATTGATAGATCGATGGATAGATAGATACTTTATCCCAAACTGGGAAATTGTTCATTATCATTTTTTTTATCATCTCAACTACTACAGTCATATTAACGTTATTGTGTGTATAAATATTTACTTTTGTATTTATTATATTCTATATTTCTTTTCTTAAGCATAGATTTGTAACTGTTTCGAAGGTTGTCACAGAAAAAAGGAAAATCCCCTTTCTAGTGTGACAACACTGAAACTGTGAGCCAACACAACCACCATCCTCTTACGACAAAGAACACACTAACATGTATGTCTTCAGATATATTTCTGTGTCCTTTCCCTGTGTTACAGTATTTAACACGCCTAGACTAAAATCTCTTATAACCATATGAGCTTGGAAAGTTATTCACATGTTGGCACTGGGTAATTATTTCTAGGTCAAAATCCTTTTAGAAGTACTTAAGTACAAGTAGCTTTTTAAAAAAAATCTTCTGCCTTTTTATGTGAAAGACTAGTCTATCATATTGTGAAGAGAAGTACTAGTTTTTATCTTTACATTACATTACGATCATTTGGCAGACGCTTTTATCCAAAGCGACTTACATTACATTTCCACCCTTCGCAGAGGGGGGAGCAATTGAGGGTGCGGTGCCTTGCTCAGGGGCACCTCGGCAGGGGCTCGAACCGGCAAACCACCGGTTCCCAAGCAGAAGCTCTACCCACTGAGCCACTGCCTCCCTGCCAAACATTGACATTACAAACAAATGCAATTATAAACAATTTTGTTTTGTTTCATTGTACTATGAACAACACCGGTAACATTTCAATGTCAACTATTAAAAAGTTGCAACATCAGTTGGATTTGTGTCAAGCTGTTTTTGTCAAAGCATTATGAAGAAAGAGAGGAAGTTATTGTTTGCAAATATGATGTAATGATCCGCTTATCCATTAGGGGGCAGCAATGTTTAGGGTTACAGTGCGTATACCCAGTAGGCACAATCTCCTTTCAGCCATAAACCTGTCAAATGAGTTCTGCTGATGAGACCTACTCTCTCTTATCACATAGTTGGTTTTGGGTGTAGTATGGTGACATCAGCCCCTCCGCAGGGGAAGAGGGTTCACTCTCTTTGCTGCCTCTCTCTTTCCTCTGATTCTTGTCATTTCTTGGTTGTTGTTTTTTGAAGGACATGCCACAATCCGGTCTAACAAGTTCTGCTGATGAAATCCGCTCACCACTATCACTGTTTCTTGGGGTTAAGCATGATGACATCAACACCAGGAAATGGCAAGCACCAAGTATTACAATTTCTTTTCAGACGTGTGTAGTTGTGTGAGGGGAATCTTGGGTGTGTAGCCATGGTTGCTTTGGACAGTCTCTTGCAGGCTGGTATTAACATCAGTAGTTTACTGGACATTAAATGACCTCTTTCGCAGGAATAGCTAATGGTTCTTAACAGCAGTGCAATTAGTTCCTTTTATTGTGGGCATGAATGGCAAAATATAGTATAATATAATATATATAATCAGGCTGTACTCATCTCACATTCCATACACACCTTTATTCCATTCATTGGAATTTGTCCAACATGATCTGAAGATATGACACATTTGTCCCGTTACGCACACAGAGAAACCAGTTTACTGGTAGCCTGCATTCCCACCAGTGTCTGCACCTGCATGGAATCATGATCTGTAGAATGGTAGAATAGTAATAACTTCAAAAAAGTGCTTGGATTCAAATAAGTAACCTAAGAAGATAGGAAATTCAATTGAAATGAATTCTACATTTCAAATTGCTTGATAAAATTGATAAGATGATCAAACATTTAAACTGCACAGTATGATGTGTATATATACCAATAAATCAGCATTCCCTAACCCAGCATTTCATATTCATAGTAAAGCCTTTTGAAGCATGGAGACCTCAATAAATGTAGCTGTGTGGTTTAATTATTTCCAGAAGTTAAATTTAGCAACAAAGAGCTATCACTTCAAGCTCAGTCTACATGTAAGGACACACCTCTACACACAATAGATACAGCAGCACTTGGTCATTGCTTTTACTGCTTTTAACCATCATCATCAGTGGATTATAATCCCATTAACAAAACCAATGTTTTCACCAATGGTAATTGCCTTACAGGACAAATCACATTAGAACTGGCAAATTATTGTCAAATAATTTCAATCTCTGTGAAGCTAAAGGCAAATATCAGATGGTTTGAGTGAAAAGGTAATAATGTAGTAATGTACTGTGCCAAAGAGAAGTACTGTAGCATCATCCAGGAGGGTCACGGTGACTAAGCTGCTTCATATCACTCTTAACTGCTGGAATCTCAATACTCAGTCTAAAGAATTGTCATGATTTGTCATTCTTTCATGGATTTTGCGGTTTCGTCTGATGGCCGCAAACAAACACCCCAATCAAAGGAAAATTAAGAAAGGGTAGTCATCTGCCATATAGAGACTGTTCATTTCATAGATTTATGCTAAGGCAAAAACAACTCAAGCTGTTGCCATCTAACGACATTTGTGTTCCTCTAATTTGCAAATAGCATAAAATCCATTTAAATAATCAGTTTTAATACTAATAACGCCTTTGTGTTCCTGATTCTTCTCCAGGACAATGAGGCTAATCAGGACAAATGAATGCAGTGAGAGAAATCACTTTGTGTAACTATGTTCTCTTTCAGGCGATAATAATGTTGACAAAGGCCGCCATGTTTACCTATTCACCTTCCAGATTCCTGCACTGTGAGTTCCTCTATCTAAACGGTCTATCTTCATCGTATACAACTCTAATTATTCTACCTGATTTCCGTAATCAGCAGCTCAGTCATGTTTGCTCTTCAAATTAATGTGTCATTTCGAATATATGACAGATATACAGTAGCTCCACTGTTCTTGTTCAAGCTTAGATTGAGTTTTGTATAATTAAAAAAAAGTGCTATTGGAAGAGAAATCTATTTTTAGCACAGGGAATGTCATCATTTTTCTTGCTTTGCAGAGACAATCCATCTTCCTTTAAAGGCGGGTCGGGAAGAATTTGGTACACACTGGAGGCAAACCTGAGCAGATAAATGAGAAGAGACAGCAAAGCTAAAGCAAAGTGTAAACTTTTCTCATGGTTGTGTAATTGCCCACAAATTCAGATCTGAGTCATAAAAGTGGAGTGGCGGAAATCTAACCAGGTCATTGGTATGCAAATATGACACTGAGGGGAAATGGCGGTCAGAATTGGAGCTGAACATGTGACACTCTTTCCACTGAACCTCTGTGTGATTTTCACTGTGTTATTTCTGTGTTAGGCTCCTCTTGAAGGCACTAACAGCATGACCCTGGGCTGTCTGTGGTGGGCCTCTGCTCCAGTCTCAGTGAAGGCCCGTTTGGAGAAAAAACTCTTTGCCCGTGGTACTTTCACGTTTTATTCTGATGAAGTAGGAAATAAAGTAAAGAAAAAGGAAACCAAAGAGCTCCTGAGAAAAGGGCGAACCCATTCCACCTCATACTGGCCAGTCTGTGACCAGAATCATCACTATGCCTCCCTCCACAACTGCATCCATCTTCAACTGCAACCTCACCAAAGCAGAGTGTAGAGGGTTTTACACCTCTCTCCAAGACTAAGATGTCCTTTGGACATTGTCATTGAACTGATCATATGCTGTTTGACTGTCTGAGGTCACAAATACCTGTATTAGTTTATGGTGGCGCAGTAGGCACGCTATGTGCTCTTCAAATGGAAATTAAAATGGAAAATCAATTTACCCTTAATCTACTACCCAAGTCAGCACGCTGTACTCGACCTTATTCAATTGTAATTAATGACTGATGATTTTTGTCGGAATAAATGTATATGAATAAACAAACATGTTAGACTCATGCTTTTCCTCCTCCCTCAAGCTGAGCGAGACCCACTTCCTGTGGCCGGGGTTTGTTTATATCGTTGCTCTTTGCTTTGACACTGTTGTAGACATTTCTGTATTTGCTGTGAATGATGTTGAACACCGTGAAGAGCCTGAACATGACCTATAAGCCCCTTAATGAGACGAACACGTTCACCAGCGAAGACATTGTTTCGGGTCAGGTGACGCTGGAAGTTCCTTTTTTTAACTTTAGTAAATTGTGGTGAAGCTGAGAGGTGGCACGCTTTTTAAGTTTCAGCGCGTAGGCGATGTTGATGCTGTTAATTCATTAGACCATCTCTAGTTTGTGTGAATGTTTTTGTGTTCATTCAGTTATGAGCAGTGTGTGTGATTTGGTGACTGTGTGTTTTGGGGCCCAAAAAATATCTTGTCTAGGACCATCAAAATCCTAGGCCCGTCCTTACCATAACAAATAGTGTGACATTAAATGTCTGCGTGTGGTTGAGCCTTTATTTATTTTAGTAAGTTGTGGGAAAGTTCAGAAATTGTGTACTTTGTAGGATGAGAATTTTAAGTGAAAGAAAAAAAAGTGACAAAGTAACAAATCTAATGTGAAGATTTACCCACCGATCAGGGATCTTGAAGGAAAAAGGAAACGCGTGTCTTCCTTTACCACTTCCTTTGAGGGGCTTAGACATGTGGTACAAGACAAACAGGTTAAACAGCAAGCTGCAGTATAAATGCTGACGAGCTGTTGTGACTTTCTTTGCTTTCATTTTGTCGTGCATTTTAAATATTGACCAAAAATGACCATCAAAACTTTTTCGATTGAATACGACGCCATCAACAGCAACAACACCTTCACAAATGGAGATACCATCAATGGGAGGATCATTTTGGAGACTTCCAAAGAAACAAAAATCCAATCACTTCTTTTCACAGGAAAGGGAAAAGCTCAGGTTCGCTGGCATGACTATTATGGACAAAAACAACATGTGTTCTGGGCTAATGACAAATACTATTCAGTCAAACACCACATCTTGAGAGAGGCAAGACAAGATGGTAACGTATTAAATAAACAAATCTCTGAGTAATTATATCTATTATGAGCCTCAATAAACTGAAGAGGAACTTGTGGCAGCAATAGTAATATGGACAAACTATTTGTAGGTACTGAAGTTATTGGTAAAGGAAGACACGTGTTTCCTTTTTCCTTCAAGATCCCTGATCGGTGGGTAAATCTTCACATTTGATTTGTTACTTTGTCACTTTTTTTTCTTTCACTTAAAATTCTCATTTGCTACTTTTTCACAGAAATATGCCCTCAACTTTCACATCTGTGACAGGCAAAATTATCCACAAGGTCAAAGCAGAGCTCAAACAGTCAATGAAGCTGACCAAAAAAGCTGAAACTCACTTCACGTTTGTGTCCAAAGCAGACATGAACATTCCAGGACTTATGGTAGGAAATGCTTAATTCTTTGAACTTCTGACATCTAAAAAAAAGGTGACAATTCCCTGACCACATTATTCTATCTGTTCGTTTAGGAGCCTCAAAATGGTTGCAAGGATAAATCGGTCACATTTTTTGGTTCTGGAAATATTTCAATGGACATTCACACCAAGCAGATGGGATATAAGCAAGGTAACACTTCATCTGAGTAGAGTTTCTCCACTCACCTCTTTCTTATCATTTCCTTCTTATATTGATATGCACAAAATTTTATCTTTTGAAATTCACCTTTTTGTGTGTGGATGAATAACAATACTCGCTTCCTTTAGACGCTTAATGCCGCCAATATCTGTTGTAAATTTCCAGGTCAGGCTCAATAAATTAAACACTTACTCACTTAATTACTAATATCTAATAACATTAATCCAGTTTTCTTATACTTAGTTTCTAAGTTCTCTAAGACTGCTGTGCCTGTCAAGTGAAACACGCTGAGATTGTATTAGTGTAAGAGGAGTAAAATAATAAAATCATTGGTAACAAGAGAAATGAGTCATATGTGCTGTTAATTGAACATGTTTACTTTTGTGTCTTTGGTAACAGCTAAGTATGGTGTGTTTAGGTGTGTTTCTTCCCTTCATTTTACAGGTGAGACGCTCCAGGTCACAGCTAAAATCAGTAATCGGTCGACTCGCACAGTCAAACCCAAATTTGTACTGTATGAAAAGCAAAGCTTCTTCGCTCAGGGTAGTAGGAAACTTTTCACAAAGGAAATCATCAAGGAGAAGATTGAGCCTCTGGAGTCCTCAGGCACACAAACGGTCACCAAGACGATCACCATCCCTAAAGGGTTACCTGCCTCCATCCTGAACTGTCCCATCATCAGGCTGGAGTACAGGCTGAGGGTATGCACCCATTAGCTGCAAGCAGTTTTTTTGATATGCAGGCATCTTCTTCTGTTTGCTATTTCACATAATTGTTGCACTTATGTGTGAATGGATAATGCATAGTATTAAGATGTATTATTTATTTTTAAGATCATTCCGTTAATTAATAGGCCACACAGGGCATTATTCCAACTTTAAACCCAATACAGACCAACTAAACACAGTAAAACACCACACATTAGCCATAATGTAACATATGGCTTGTGTAAAAACATACATTTTACTTTGAGACATTTGATTACTTTGTACTTCAAATAATGAGGTCATATGACCATCCTGGTTCGGAAGAAGTAATCCAACCCCCTTTGATGTCCTGATGGTATTGGGATGTGTTAGTGTCCACAAGATAACATTTTAAATCTGAGTGGAAACATTTAAAACCATTGAGAAGGAAAAAAGGCAGAGCACACAGACATGCACACAAGTTAAATCAACTCAAGAGAGACGAAATCTAAACCAGAGAGGACCTCTAGTGACAAAACAAAGAAACAACCAAAAGTCAATCACACTGACATGGATTAGCAGTTAAATCCAAAACTACTACAAGAGTGTTCCTGCAAAATGTGGAGCTGTGCAAAACATTTTATATTTAACATGACTCTGACTTCCACAGGTCTATCTGGATGTCAAGTGCGCACAAAACCCAGAGGTTAAATTTCCGATAGTCATCTTACCTGCATCTGGTATTCCTGCAACCGCACAACCATATGACTATGCTGCCTTCAGTCCAAACCCACCTGCATGGGGCCCTGCACCTCCACAACCAGCTGCATACCCTCTTGTGGGCCCCCCACCTCCCTATGGAGCATATGGACCCAACCCCTCACAGGACCCTGACCTCTCCTATGGAGTTGACAGGAAGTATTAGTGGTGGGATGTGTTAGCTGCTTGTATGTTAGATTATATAACATTGTTTCTGGACAATATTTCATTTTGTTTTGTTTTTCTAACATTAATATACTTCATGTTTGTGTTCTAGCTAATTACATTGTATAAAGCTGTTTTTAATGTTTCATATTTCTTTAATACTCCTTTAATTCGCCTGCCGCTGACCTTGATTAAGGCATTAGGCTGTAGAATTGGAGGGGAATTGTGTTTGTCTTAACTTATCAGTTTGTCTGTTTTAGTGATGCTGTAGAAATACATTTAACCTTGTGTATTGTATTGCATTATATTGTGTTGTTGTCCCTACCCTAATTTTTACTGTATGAAAGGCAAAGCTTCTTCGCTAGAGGTCGCAGAAAACTTTTCACATGGAAATTATCATGGAGGGTAGGGGGAGTGAGTCTGCTGCTCCTCCTCCTCTTCCTCCTCCCTCAGGCCGAGCCGGGCCCACTTCCTGTGGCCGGGGTGTGGTTATGTCGTCGCTCTTTGCTTAGACACTATTGTTTACAATTCTGTACTTGCTGTGAATGATGTCGAGCACCGTGAAGAGCCTGAAAGTGACCTATAACCCCGTCAATGAGACGAACACGTTCACCAGCGGAGACATTGTTTCGGGTCAGGTGACGCTGGAAGTGTCCGGCGACTGCCAGATTAATGCGCTTTTGGTCACTTTTAAGGGGAAATCCAGGGTCTTGTGGTCAGAGAGACATGGTCAAGTCACGGTGGTCTACCACTCCAAGGAAAAGTACTTCAGCATCAAACATTACTTCATCCGAGATGAGAAGGACCGCGGTAAGTGCGCGTTCACGTTGTAGTAAAAGTTCGTGTGCAGTACAATTTCCCCATTATGCACACGAGTCTTGCCGCGAACTTTATTTTGAAGGGTTCGCTGTAGAAGTAGAGAGTTATGGAGATTCCAGGTTAAGATTCACTGCAGAGACTTGAATGGAAAAAAGTGTGGTTCTTGTCAACAGTGACAAGAACCACACTGGGCATGAAACTGGATGTGTGTGTGTGTGTTTATGTTTATGTCAAGAGGGGCCAAGTGCACTGGCGCATACTACTGAAAAACACTCATAAATGTAAGAGGGAGGGGAGGTGTCAGTATTTATCTCAGTATGGGTGTATTTATGCAAATTCAGTGTTAGAAGTGTTTCTTTTTCCTTCAGGAGTGGACTGTGAAACACTTCTGACAGGGATTGACAGCAGTCCAGCATGTAAGTGACTGAAACACATGTACACACGTCTGTCTGAGCTCACACTTACGGTCACCAGTGTTTTATACTATGATATGGTTTTAAAGTGATAGGTGCAGTGACCTTTCCACAGGTGATGGTGGTGCATTGATCTTCGTGAATGGTTTAATGAAGTTCTGAGCCTGACGCACAAGCAGAGGCTGTTTTATTTTGTGAGGAAGTACAGTATCTTCAGACTGGATGCCGTGTCAGTTACATTCACCAAACAAAACAAACCCCTTAACCTGCTTTATCCAGCTTATTGCTGCAAAGGGGGGTCACAGACAGGTAGTCAAAGAGTTCTGATTTCATAGAATGAAGTGCAAGAGCCACTTCATCACCCTTTGCTTTAAATCCAGTGGAGGTCTAAGCAGTAAAGTGCCTGAATGTGTGGAGCTTTTGTATACAGTTTGACCCTTGCAAAACAACAATGTACCTGCAGTGTCTTAGAAGCAACTGATTACTATAGCAGTAACTGTTGAATGACTGAACTACAAAAGTACTCGCTTCATAAATACAATAAGTCTTACTGCCTTACAGACAGCAGCGTTGTCGCTCCAGGTTGCCATGTCTACCCGTTCACATTTCAGTTTCCCAACCAGTAAGTGATGTCAGTCTATCAGTAGTTACATTTGCTATGTACATATGGTAATGCACTAGATTAGTCTGCAGTGCCTTATTTCTCTGTTGAGCCAGTGTGTTTGCTTCCAGGCTGATTTAGTTAGCATTTACGTTACATTTGTCCCGCTGTGGTTTACATTAGGGAAATGCCTTCTTCTTTTGACGGCTGCGTTGGTAAAATCCAGTACTCACTCGAAGCCAAGCTGAGCAGATCCATGAGGATTCCCAAGAAAGAGTTGACTAAGATCAACTTTGTGACCAGGGCGGATCTGAGCAGTGTCCCAGGGCTCATGGTATGTGCAGAGTTAAATATTTGACATTCCTTTAAAACAATCCCCTCAGCCCCCACCTCTCCAGGTGGAGTTGCTCAGTTGTGAGCAAAAAAAAATTCTGGTTGTACTGGTTATGGTTGTAATGGTGTGGGTGAGGGTTCTCAAACTAAAGAAACCTTAAGGATAAACAGGGATTACATTCAGTGCTTATTTCAGCAGAAACATCTGAATAAATGCTGAAACTGGTAAATTGCGTATTAAGGTGTTGTTGTACTGAATTAATTATTATTGATTACTTTCTGTTTCTTTTCAGACTCCACAGCACGAGTCCAAGGACAAGAAAATGAAGCTTTTTACCTCAGGAACAGTGGCCATGGACGTGGACATTGAAAAAACAGGCTTCCTCCAAGGTAAGAGTCTTTAACCTCATACTGGTACACACTATGTTGCCTCATAACAAAGGTTGTTTTTAAGGAGATTTCTGGTGTGTTCTGTAGGCGAGGGAATAATGGTTCAGGCCAACATTCAGAACAACTCATCTCGTGCAATCAAGCCCAAGTACTGTCTGTACAGAAAGCACAGCTTCTTCGCCAAAGGGAGGAGAAGGCTCTCCACTAAAGACCTGTTGAAAGAAGTCGGAGAACCAATCCCACCCTCTTCACAGGAGAAGGTCACCAAGGTCATCAACATTCCCCACGATTGTGAGCCATCCATCCTGAACTGCAACAACATCAAAGCAGAGTACAGGCTAAGGGTAAGCGTCATATCGTGCTCAATATTTTGCAGAAAAGTTTTGTGTCTCTGCTTAGCAGGTGTTACGCAATCCCTCCTTTCCAACGCGTTCAAGCAAACAATAGAACTGTTGTTTTCTCCCCACAGGTCTATTTGGATGTCAAATATGCCTCAGACCCTGAGATCAAGTTTGAAATTGTCATCCTGCCTGCATCTCAGATCCCTACTGGTCAACAACCTCCTGCTTATGGTGGTTTTGGAGCTTCTGCTTTTGGGAACCCGGACCTCCGAGCCTGGGGCCCTGCACAGCCACAACAACCAGACGCCAACCACCAGCAGCCTGTGAACCTCCCACCTCCCTATGCATCATATGGGATGTACCCCCCCCTGAATGAATTTAAGTAGATGTTATGAGATTTTGAGGATACCGAGACATTCAAGGGGGATGATAAAGAGAATAAAACAGCTGTGAGTGTCAGCTGGTTTTAAACCCCCAAATTACATGGGTTTGTGTAATGTGTGACGTCTCATTATTAATGCTAAATATAAAAATACAAACAGCCTACCTCTTTGAAAACAATGGCACGGTGCTTCATCAGATTTATAAATTCCATGCCATCCTTATCGCCAGTAATATAAAGCATTTCTCCTTAACATTTCAGGACTTATTTGTACTGTATTGAAGTAATAACAATGTTTACTAGAAACATGATTATGACTCGCATTAAGTGTGCTAAAGTACAAATCTACATGACTCACATAGCCTGTGTGAGTGTGAGTCCAGGCATGGTGTCATAAAGAGCTGCAGGTGTGAACGATTGCAGCCGATTAGTTAGAGCAGGACGTGACATCATCCCATTGTGCTGTGTTCGTTTTGGAATCCTGTTATTTGAGTGACAAAAAACAAGTGTACAGTCTCACCGTTTCAAAATGTGCTAGATGTTTTCATCATGTTTTTGAAAAATAAATTTTTCCTTGTATTTTATGCATGTCAGTTTAATATATTTCCTCTAATGACAATTAGATGTTCTAGTCTCTGTAATAGAATGTGGTGGGCAATGGTGTCAAATGCAGCACTAAGATCTGACAGGAGTAGCACAGAGAGAAGTCCTTTGTCTGATGCGGTTAGAAACTCTTGAGACATTCGCCAGTGCTGTCTCTATGCTATGGTGGGCTCTAAATCAAGACTGAAAAACCTTGAATAAACTATTGTCATGTAGAAATTCACATAACTGATTGGTGGCGGCTTTATTGCGCTACTTTAAAGGACTGGTAAATAAATAGCCTGTTACTAGAGAAAGATTGCTCATATTTAGCAGAGTGCTGATTGAGGGAAAGACTTCCTTGAGCTGCTTGGTTGGAATCGGGTCAAGGAGATAGGTTGATGATTTACTGTAGATAAGGATATCACTGATGATAATTCAGCAAGGTCAATTTGTGTTGCATCATACCCATTCTGAGACGTGTTTTTACAAAGACAGTCTTTAACCAGATGAGCGTGATGACAGTTTCAAGGTTGGCAAGAGTTTCAACTGGCACAGATGGTAATTGCACAACCACAACCAACCACAACCAACTTGTTCCCTATTCCAGACTACATGCAGGACACGGATGCTGACTCAATGGAGTAAAGGGAGACCGACTGACAGGTGTCGGTCTGAATAGTAGTGGTGAGCTCTGAATTCTGGAGGTCACTGAAGTAAGTGGATTGAACAATATCCCCCGTGATAGTGCTCGTAACGTCTCTGGGGTGATGGCTCTGAATGTGTCAAAATGCACATAGAGCTGAAGTCTTGCTGCATGTGCTGGCATCACACACTACCATAACACCGTATGTGAACTTTGCACCTCCTGTATCAGCATTTGGTTTGATATCATAATGGGTTATGTGTACTATATACTGTATATGTATATGTACACTCTGTATCAACACATTAAAATGCATTTGTTACTCAAAGTATTTGCATCTGGATTGATAAATGCAGGAGCTACAATATTCCTTGATGACAGATCATATGAATGTATAGGTTGAAGTCTTGATTATGGAAGATTATCTTAATCTCATTTGGATCTTATTTTCAGTTAAGCAGGTAATTCTGGGCTCCCGTGCATATAATGGAGAGCAATTCAGACTAAAGCAATTCACATTTCTGTTTATATCGATGGTTGTTTTTTTGATCTACACACAACTACACACCGTAGTCAAATGCTGACTTATCATGATCTGCCAGTCTTACATTACATTTGTAACCCATTTTTATACATATGTATGTATGTATTGCTATGGAACCACTCCCAGCGCAAAAGCGTGATCGCCCATGATTAAGTAGAGAGACAAGGGGGTTGTGAGGGAATTTTCCTAGCATGCTGATGCTAGTTTTTGCCCGTCACTGGATTGGTACCAGCACAAATATATACATCATCATTTTGGCGATATTGGAATCGCCAAAGGGGGGAATTATGTGGAAGAAAACATTACATCTGGCATTTATTAACTGTTCTTTAAAAATCATCATAAGAGTGGAGAGAACTGTGGACTTACATAAGCAGCCAGGACTTACAATAGAAGGAAATGATTAGAGGAAATATGCTCCTGCACCCACCCTTACACACTCTGATTTAAAAATGTGTTTGCTCTAAGAATAACTCAGTGTATGTATTCACTTAATCTTGTGATGCATCACTCATGTATGAATGAATAAAAGAAGAAGCCTCTCAACTCTGTCTCAGTTAATTGATCATTGGAAACTTCAACAGGAGAAACCAAAGAACCAGAGAATTCAAAATATATATCAGGTTTTACAGCTGTTTCTAAGGTTACTGTGATTTAGGAGAACTCCGTGACTATTGAGGTCAGAAGGGGACGAAATCTGTTTCTAATTGTTAAGATTTTATCGTCAAAGAAGCTCATTAAGTCATTACTACTGATATCTATGGGGATACATGGGTCAATAGATGGGTTATGGCTCTTTGTCAGCCTGGCCAAAGTACAGAAAGGTTACAGGGCTGTTTTTGTTCTCCTCTAGTAGCGACAAGTAATAGGCAGCTCTGGCTACAAATGGCCTTCCTATATGCATTGAGGCTGTCTTGCCAAATTGAGCATGATTCTTCTTCTTTTGTGGATCGCCATATTCCTTCAAGTTTCTGTGATGTTTGCTTTAGTTTGCGGGTTTGAGTATTATATATATATAGGCTGTGGTTGTGGCAGGGAGTGGGTTTATTTAGACTCTGAGTGAAGCCCATAGCCAATAGAGTCCAGTAATGAAATCAACGCAGGGTAGTGGATTCATTTAGGCTGACATATTCTTCATGACCCAGCCAGGTTTCAGTTAGACAGAATAAATCAATATGGTAGTCTGAAATTAGATCATTGATTAATGCAGCTTTAGGAGATGATGTTTAAAAGCTCACATTTAATGCTCTTATTTTGAACATTTTTTATTAGATTTTCATGTTTAACCCCTCCCTTGTTTACGTCTGGTTAAGTTGATTGAAGTGGTCGGGGGAAAGAGTTCCTACATGAATTTTGCTGGGTAATTGCTCTAATGGAAGTGCAGAGAAGCGCGTAGGCGAATTGCTGTTAATTCATCAGAACATCTCTAGTTTGTGTGAATGTATTTGTGTTCATTCAGTCATGAGCAGTGTGTGTGATTTGGTGATTGTGTGTTTTGGGGCCAGAAAAAGTATTTGTTTAGGACCACCAAAATCCTGGGCCCGTCCTTACCGTAACAAATAGTGTGACGTTAAATGTCTGCGTGGTTGAGCCTTTATTTATTTTGGTAAGTTGGAAGGTTGTGTACTTTGTGGGTGACACCTAGACATGTGATACAAGACAAACAGGTTAAACAGCATGTTGTACTCCAAGCTACAGTATAAATGCTGACGAGCTGTTGTGACTTTTTTTGCTGCTGTTTTGTCGTGCATTTAAAATACTGAATAAAAATGACCATCAAAACTTTTTCGATTGAATACGACGCCATCAACAGCAACAACACCTTCACAAATGGAGATACAATCAATGGGAGGATCATTTTGGAGACTTCCAAAGAAACAAAAATCCAATCATTGCTTTTCACAGGAAAGGGAAAAGCTCAGGTTCGCTGGCATGAACATCATGCACACCATCAAAATCAACATCAACATCATCAAAATCGTGTGTTCTGGGCTGATGAGAAATACTATTCAGTCAAACAAAACATCTTGAGAGAGGCAAGACAAGATGGTAACGTATTAAATAAACAAAGCTCTGAGTAATTATACCTTGTATGAGCCTCAATAAACTGAAGAGGAAATTGTGGCAGCGATAATAACATCGACAAACTATTTGTAGGTACTGAAGTTATTGGTAAAGGAAGACACGTGTTTCCTTTTTCCTTCAAGATCCCTGATCGGTGAGTAAATCTTCACATTAGATTCCTTACTATGCTACTTTGTCACTTTCTTTACTTTCACTTTTATTTCTCATTTGCTACTTTTTCACAGAAATATGCCCTCAACTTTCACATCTGTGACAGGCAAAATTATCCACAAGGTCAAAGCAGAGCTCAAACAGTCAATGAAGCTGACCAAAAAAGCTGAAACTCACTTCACGTTTGTGTCCAAAGCAGACATGAACATTCCAGGACTTATGGTAGGAAATGCTTAATTCTTTGAACTTCTGACATCTAAAAAAAGGTGACAATTCCGTGAAAACATTATTCTATTTGTTTGTTTAGGAGCCTCAATATGGTTGCAAGGATAAATCGGTCACATTTTTTGGTTCTGGAAATATTTCAATGGACATTCACACCAAGCAGATGGGATATAAGCAAGGTAACACTTCATCTGATGTAGAGTTCCTCACTCACCTCTGTCTTATCATTTCCTTTTAATATAAATATGTACAAAATTAGATCTTTGGTCATTCACCTTTTTGTGTATGGATGAGTCAAAATACTCGCTTCCTTTTAGACGAAAAATGCCGCCAATTTCTCAACTCTTAATTACTAATATCTAATAACATTCTTCTTCCCTTCATTTTACAGGTGAGACGCTCCAGATCACAGCTGAAATCAGTAATCGGTCGACTCGCTCAGTAAAACCCAAATTTGTACTGTATGAAAAGCAAAGCTTCTTCGCTCAGGGTCATAGGAAACTTTACACAAGGGAAATCATCAAGGAGAAGATTGAGCCTATAGAGTCCTCTGGCACACAAACGGTCACCAAGACGATCACCATCCCTAAAGGGTTACCTGCCTCCATCCTGAACTGTCCCATCATCAAGCTGGAGTACAGGCTGAGGGTATGCAACCAGGCATTTCTTTTCTACTATTTCACAGAATTTTTGCATGTATGTGTGAATGCATAATGCATAGTATTAAGATTTACTATTTATTTTTAAGATCATTCTGTTGATAATAGGCCACTCAGGGCATTATTCCAACTTTAAACCCAATACAAGCCAACTAAACACAGTAAAACACCACACATCAGCCATAATGTAACATATGGCTAAACATTTAGTTTGGTGTGAGGCAGTGGCTCAGTGGGTAGAGCTTCTGCTTGGGAACCGGAGGGTCGCCGGTTCGAGCCCCTGCCGAGGTGCCCCTGAGCAAGGCACCGAACCCTCAATTGCTCCCCCCTCTGCGAAGGGTGGTAATGTAATGTAAGTCGCTTTGGATAAAAGCGTCTGCCAAATGATCGTAATGTAATGTGTTTCATTTCAAACATTGACATGTGACCATCCTGGTTCAGAAAAATTAATTAAGAAGTAATCCAAACCCCTTTGATGACCTGATTGTATGTGTTATTGTTCACAAGATAACATTTTTAATCTGGGTAGAAACATTTGAAACCATTGAGAAGGAAAACAGTCAGAGCACACAGATAGAGTGGACACAGACATGCACACTAGCCAAGTCGACAAACTCAAGAGAGAGGAAATATAAACCAGAGAGGACCTCTAGTGACAAAACAAAGAAACAACCAAAAGTAAATCACACTGACATGGATAAGCAAGACATTGTTCAAGTCTGTTAAATCCAAAACTACCACCAGTTTGTTCCTGCAAAATGGGGAGATGTGCAAAAAATTTTTTTATTTAACATGACTCTGACTTCCACAGGTCTATCTGGATGTCAAGTGTGCATCAGACCCAGAGGTTAAACTCCCGATAGTCATCTTACCTGCATCTGGTATTCCTGCGACCGCACAACCATATGGTTATGCTGCCTTCAGTCCAAACCCACCTGCATGGGGCCCTGCACCTCCACAACCTGCTGCATACCCTCTTGTGGGCCCTGCACCTCCACAACCTGCTGCATACCCTCTTGTGGGCCCTGCACCTCCACAACCTGCTGCATACCCTCTTGTGGGCCCTGCACCTCCACAACCAGCTGCATACCCTCTTGTGGACCCTGCACCTCCACAACCAGCTGCATACCCTCTTGTGGACCCTGCCCCTCCACAACCAGCTGCATACCCTCTTGTGGACCCTGCACCTCCACAACCAGCTGCATACCCTCTTGTGGACCCTGCCCCTCCACAACCAGCTGCATACCCTCTTGTGGGCCCCCCACCTCCCTATGGAGCATATGGACCCAACCCCTCGCTGTACCCTGACCTCTCCTATGGAATTGACAAGAAGTATTAGTGGTGGGATGTGTTGTGGCTGTAGCTTTTAAGTGAAGCTGAACTCTTACATTGTTCCTTATCATTATTCCTATTTTGTAGTTTTGCTAACATGAATTATACTTCATGTTTGAGTTCTAGCTACTAACGTTGTATAAAGATGTTTTTAATGTTTCTTTTTCATATTTCTTTCATACTTGTATATGAAAGAGTTGATCAAAACCTAATTGTTTGACACTGAGTCTATGTTTAGTGGGTTAATATGCCTGCCAGTGCCCTTGATTAAGGCATTAGCCTGTAGAATTGGAAGGGAATTGTGTTTGTCTTGACTTATCTGATTTTATAGAAACATACCTTATGTATTGTATGACATTAAATTGTATGACATTAAATTGTGTTGTCGTCTCTCTTGGTGTCTCTCTCTTGGAACCACAAGGGATCATGTATAAATTGGAAATTGTCTTACAATTCTTACAATTCTGTGAAGGCTATTTGTACTTTGACTGCTCCACCAAACTAGACAAGCACAGTCACAGACAAAACAATGTCTTGCATTCTTTTCACACTGATGAAATACTATTGAAATAGTTCCATCCTATCTCCCCCAATCCCATCATGTAAATCAGCATTCACGTGACTGAGGAGACATCATGGCAAATATTAGAGGGAGAGAGAGAGAGAGAGAGAGAGAGAGAGAGAGAGAGAGAGCAGCATGTGACAGTCGCAAAGCTGAAGAGATAAGAGCAGTAGGAGCCAGTGTTCACACCGACGCCAGCAGAGGAATGACCATCCAAAGCATTTCTATCGAGTATGACACCAAAAATGAGGAGAATGTGTTTTTCAGCAGTGACTCAATCACAGGGAGGATTGTGCTCAGTGTTGGTAAATCCACAAAAATTGAGTGTCTATCTTTGAAGGCCAAAGGAAAAGCCAAAGTGATGTGGACCGAATATTATGGGGGTGGTATTCATGTTCCATATTTTAGTAAAGTGAAGTTTTTCTCCGTTGAAAAGACAATCCTGCAAAGAGAAAGTGGTGAGTCCTTCTTTTTTAATTCATACTTGACATAACGGAAATTAAGTATAGAGAAGAGTCTTGATAAATTAAAGATAATGTTTTCTTTTTATTTTAAATAGGCACTGGAACTCTTACACCTGGGAAGCATGTCCTTCCCTATGCCATTGAAATACCTGACATGTAAGTGAAACAGAGACATATTCAGAATTCATATCATACAAAACAAAATACAATTGTCATTTGCAGACATTTGGTTTTCCCAGCTGCCCTAGACACATTTCTGATATTGTGTTTCTCCTGTCAGGGATCTGCCTTCATCCTTCAAGGGTCGATTTGGTAAAATCTTTTATTTACTAGAAGCCAGAGTGAACAGAGCATCGAGACCAGCCTGCAAAGCCAGGAGAAAGTTCACTTTACTTTCAAAGGGAGACGTGACCATTCCCGATCTAATGGTAAGAGATCTGTGTAATGGTTGATTGATAAGTTCTGAGCTTCATTTGCAACAACTAAACACAGCTGATATATTATTATTTGAGGCATAACAGGCCTCAGCTACATTTTGTGTTTTGAAAAAGGTGAAAGTCACCATTGTCCCTGTTGAAGAAAGTAAAAATCTGAAAGACTCTGGAACTTCAGATTGCTCATCTCTATTGGTGAAAACGTTGAAGGAACTGGTTTAACAGTTGACACAGGAACACAGGGAAGGTCAGCTAGTCACAAGTTTGCTTATAGGGCGGACAGAAGTGTTGAGGATGCAACACACACCATCTTACAGATGAAAGCCCAATGTCTGGAAGCCTGAAAAACCCATGGTAGACTTTTGTTCACTGTACATCTTACTGTTGCACTTAATTACTATTCGACCACACATACTCACAGGCCAAATTTCTTACAGTAGGCTGGTAGTGAGTCATGTTTATTCAATACTTGTTTGTCCTGAACACTGACTTCATAAGGCCATTTATCATTGTAACCCATTACTTCTTGTTGTCAGCACAGCACCCTGCACAGTATTTGCTTTCTTTTCCAATTTCTAAGTTCTTATTGTAAAGGTCTATGTCTTTTATTCTTACTCTTACTCAATATGTAGTTTATTTCTTTTCTTTTCTTTTAGCCTTAAGTGTCAGTGTTTTTATGTGACCTATGATTGTTGATGCGTGATAAAACTAAACTTCTTTCAGTATAAGAAGTTTATCACATGAACAAAAGCCATCACCACAAACAAATAAATAAATGATGTGAAATTTGTGCTGCAGAAACCTCAGCAAAGGGACACAAACAAGACAGTCACATTTTTTGGATCTGGAAATGTAACCATGGATGTTCACATTGACAGGATGGGATACGTGCCAGGTGAGCATATCAAATATTCAGTGTGCGTGTGGAACTGAGGACATGATGTATAGTTTACCAGACCAAAACCTTTCCCATTCAACAGGAGAAAATCTTCAAATCCGAGCTGACATTGTCAACAACTCAACTCGCACTGTAACTCCCAAGTACTGCATGTATGAGAAACACTGCTTCTACGCAAATGGGAAGAGGAAGGTCTGCACAAAAGACATCCTGGAGGAGAGAGGAGCACCTGTTCCTGCAGGGACCAGACTGAATGTGAACAAAGTCTTCAGCATCCCGCAGCATCTCACTGGTACCATCTTCAGCTGTCCCATACTGAAACGGGAATACAGATTTAAGGTTTGGCTCTGCGCTTTCAGTCAAAACACTTGTATGTAAACTGTCTCAATGTTGATTGTGTATGATTTGTCTCTTTTCAGGCTTGAGTGTATTGGCCTCATTTTAACAATAACCCTGAACCTCCTTTCTATCTTATCATTATTGTGTGTTTCATGGTTTTCAGGTGGTTCTCGATGTGACCCTAAACAAAAAGGCAGAGGTTCGGTTACCAATTGTTGTTCTCGCGGACCCTGATGGATCAGTATCAAAAGAGCTGCAGGAGCAAAATACTACACCTGGAAACTACAACAGCGGATTGAATGTTCCTGAGGTCAGGGATCACGGATCATCTGAGTGAAATGGGAATTTTGTATTTTGCTAATATCAATGACACAGTGTTGGGTTGCAGGTCACGTATAATTATTTTGAATATCACACTCTTCTGTTTATTTATGTTTGATGCTTCGAATTCCAAAAGAGCAGCAGTGCCAAGATTGGAAGTAACTGTAATGTTTTTCGATTTATGTACAAAAAAATTGGACATCTCACATGAGTCACAGTTGTACTTGTAATGATAAATTCATTTATTTTTTGGAATATTCAAGTTAATTACTTAGTATTTTGGACACAAGAAAGTAGTATATTCATAATTAAAAAAACAACATATCTAAAAAGAAAAGTCCCAATCAATTCATGTGCCACAATCAATAAATGCCATGAAACTAAATAAAATGTGTGAACAAAGAATCAGAGGTTAAGTCCATCGTAATCTTGGAAACATTGTGTTGTACTTAACTTAACAGTGATAACGAATGTTATTTGTGGATTTATTTTGAGTGAGTACTTTATTGAGGAATGAATAAATAATATGCACAATCATTTATATTGTCTGTCAGCATCCATAATGTCATTCTAATTCTGGCCTCAAAGGCTGCAGGCTAAGGTTACCTGTGTGAAAGTGACACCTGCCGGCTGGATCACATGATCAGTGTGACACAGATACAGGTTCTGGAGAAGTCCACTGTTACAGCACATATGATAGGCTCTCTAATATAGACACCATGGCCAGAGTCAAGCCTGCGTCTTAACAATGGGATTTATACTTTGTGGATTTACATAGATTTGTTATCACACTGTGGATCTGCAGCTCTCTGATTTGGTGACATCAACAGCCAAAGAGTCTTACCATGACCGTGAAGCATCTGTCTGTGGAATACGACAAGCTGAATGAAGGAGGCACCTTCTCCCCCGGGGACACGCTCTCTGGCAGAGTCATAGTGGTGACCAGCAAGGAAACTAAAGTTCAGTGTTTTGTGGTGAAAGCCAAAGGGAAAGTCGAGGTGACGAGGCCTGAACAAGATGGACAAAATCTTTCAGTCCAGAGTGACAAAAAGAGATATTTTTATTTTGAAGAGATCCTTCTCCAAGACAAAAAGGGAGATGGTTTGTATAGATTGTGTGCACATGAGCAATGACATAAGTTACAGTATTTATGGATGTGCAATTAACAACATAATATGTCTTTTTTCTAGGTTCTGTCGTCATTGGTCCTCGGAAGAACGTGTTTTCATTCACCTTTGTTATACCAAATAGGTAACTGTTTGCACTTAAATTAGAATTTTCAACATTCCTGAACATGCGACACAAAGGAGTTGCCTCACTATTGCGGATTTATTTCCCTTTCAGAGATATGCCATCATCGTATGAGGGGAAATGGGGAAAGATTGCATATAGTTTGCGAGCAAAGCTGACCCAGTCCATTTGGCTTGTACACAAAAGCAAGACTGAGGTCCCTTTTCTAACCAAATCAGAATTCCCCTTCGTCTCCAAGTCAGAAATGATCATCATCGGACTGAAGGTACGGAATTCATCTGGAATTCATCTGGTTTGTTGGTTTTCCCCTTATTCTCCACTTTCGCTTTACTCATGTGAAGGTTAAGTTTGTAAAGTCACTATCATACCTTATAATAATGGACTGTGCACTTCATGATGTCTTTAACTGGTATTTAGAGACCTTGACATATTATTTCTTTACCTGCTAGGAGCCGCAGAGTTCCACCAGGATTTCGTTTTATGGCTCTGGAAAGGTTACTTTGAACGTTACCGCCGAGAAAATGGGACTAAAGCAGGGTAAATAGTTCTTTAAGTGCTATGTGTAACAGAGGCTGTCTTGACCAAAACATGAATGGCATTTTCTCCCTTTTTCTGAATTGTAATAGGCGAAGCAATGATAGTCTCAACAGAAATAATCAACAGCTCTGCTCGCACCGTGACTCCTAAATTCTACCTGTGTGAGAAGCAGACCTTTGTCTCGCAGTCAAAGAGAATCACACACACACAAGACGTCCTGTTTGCGACAGGGGATGCTGTTTCAGCAGAGACCATCATGTCTACAAGCAAAGTTCTGGCGATCCCTCCACAGCTTCCCCCGACCTTCTTCAACTGCTCCATGATGAAGCTTGAGTACAGAATCAAGGTAGTTTTTTGTGTGTTGACAAATAGACGAGCTTTGGTTTAATGTTGCCCCACAACACCTGTTTTTGTTTCGTAAGTAAACTGAAGAAAGTCGATGCAATGCTTAGCTGCATCTAGTGACAGCAGAGTTCATTTAAGAGAGAGAAAGAGAGAGAGAGAGAGAGAGAGAGAGAGAGAGAGAGAGAGAGAGAGACCTCTTGGTTTGTGTCTCTTCCACACAATATAATGAGCTAATGAGGGCACATGTAGGAGAAGTGTCGAATTTCAGTCCAACCCGTTCTGTCATGTTATTAGTTGAAATTAGGGTCAGGCCAACTCTTTCCCTAAAACTACAAGTTGTGGCACTGAGGCAAAAACTACTAATCATTTTTCAGAGTTAATGTTGTCCATGTTATGTAATCTATTGTGCCAAATAATTTTAATTTTAAGAGGTCTACCCTCTTTGGTATAATACATAACACACATGTGCCTTTCATTGCAGGTCACTCTTGATGTCCCAATGGCAAGAGATCAAGAAATCAAACTTCCTCTAATCATTCTTTTAGGTTCACCAAAACCACCCAAACAGAAACCAAGGAGATCCATCTGGTTTAGAACGTTTTAGAACGTTTTTGAATGTTTAGAACGTAAACTGTTGTTGGCTTCAGGAGAAATTGAGCCTTTGGTGTGACTGAGTCTATTGTATAACAGCAACATTTCAATAAGAGGGTCTATAAGACCCCCAAATACCTCTTACAGATTGTCCTCTACATTATCTCATGTCCACTAGATGGAGATGTGAGTCACAAAGTAGATGTAAATTAATTTGACTGAATTAAATCAAATGTCTGTCTACCTTCTGTCCGTCCATGTCAGAACAGACTCCACGGTATCAGATCTTTGTATAACTTGCACAACTTCACTGCAAGTCTCCTGATATTTTCTTTTATTGTATTTGATGGCTCGACACATCTGTTAGACTTAAACTGAATTTCTGCTTTGGGTTGAATGAGGACAAACTAATAAAATGACACTGATACGCACCTGGGGTTTAGACAGACATCTACTTAATCACACACACTTAAATTTCAACAGATGTGAACAATTTCCATTCAAAAAAAATCTGTCTTCAATCCGGCATAATTATTGTTATAGGGAATGAAAATTCATACACTGCAGTAGAACGCAGAACAATGAAGCACCAACAACAGCAGATATTTAGCTGTGAGAGGATTCTCACACTCGTCCTTGTCCATTGATTCATTTAGCAACAGAGGGAAGTATGAGACAAAGAAACATTCATGGTTGGAGCAGTACATGTGTTGCCCAACCAGCTGGGTCCTAAGTGAAACCAGGCCCATGTTCCTCACAGAGACTCAGCGACCATTCCTTGCCCAGGAGGGGAGAGTGTGTTGAGAAGCTGAGTGTTTTATGGTCTGGATCCATACTGGAAACATTAGATGTGGCTATTGTGACACCGCATATAGCACACCCACCCACCCACCCATGCATCCACCCAGAGGAAGACAGAGAAGGAACATGGTTGGGTTCTGACTCAGCAGAAAGGACACACACCCTCATTTTCAAATTCACAAAAAAAAAACACGCAAAACAAAATTAATGGACTTCTCCCAACATTAATAATACAAAAGACTGAGACGGATCAACATGGGTCTCAGATTCCACTGTGCTGGTGTAGCTGTCCTCTGTGTGCTGTGGTGGAAAAACTCATATTTCAACTCAAAACTGTTGCAATTGACCTGTCATGTGTGTCACTTGATAGTGTATATTAACATTGAACTGCTTACATGCATGAAAGGAAATTCAAATAACATGTCAAACAATTTCTTCATCCTGTAAAGAAGCTTGTCATCCCTCCTCATGGAGTTAAATATGACTAAATTGCAGGGTTTGGTGCAGTGCCACTACCTTGCTGTGTCTGCTGCCACCATTACCCAGACCTGCATGAGCAGCAGAACATGAAGATTGATGGATAAATACAAAAGAAATATGTACATTATGTAGCGGAGCACACAGGTTCACACAGGTTCTTGATCCTCTTGACATGCGTGCATTAAGCACAGCAGCACCGTAGTTTAATGTTAGGGTAGAATAGAACTGAAAGGACTAGTAGTAGATCTTTTCAGACTCATTTCTTTTAGAGTAGTTTAACTCCAATGTCTAATCCTTACCCCCTCTGGAGGAGAAGTGTTGTGCATATTCAGTAGTATTTCAGAGCAGAATAGAATAGGAGTCTAGTTTGGTGTGGTGCAGTATGCAGTGTGACAGATTCCTCTAATCCTTGCCTCCTACACCTGCATGAAGACGTCTCTGGAGCAGCAGTGTGGTTCGTGTTTGGCAGCAGTCTTACTGTTGGCTCCTTTGTAGCAGAGCCTGCCTGGTAACCAGACTGGCTCCATGTGCAGCGTGCAGGCCGCCAGCCAGCCAGCTCCCTACACACCACAATCTTGCCTGATTTTGGAGAAGGGGTGGGGAGGTGTGGCCTCTGGCACCTCCCACCCCCGTAGCCAGAGCGAGCACCATGACAACCATGCGGGACTGCTGGCGACTCCCTGTCTTCATCGGCCACGGTTGCTATGGTAACTCCCCACGGGGCTCCCGCAGATCAGCGGGAGGGGCGTCCAGTTGACTAACCCTCTCCCAGCTGGGGAACGGCTGAGGGAGAGCGAGAGAACGGAGTGAAGGGGAAGGGCGTATGTGTGCGTGCGTGTCTGTGTGCGTGCATGCATGCGTGTGTGTGTGGGTAGGATGGCACAGCAGAGCCTGAGGAGGAAGAGTGAGATTGAGAGAGGGAGGCTGTTCTAGAGAGTGAGAGGAAGGAGAGTGCGCTCAATGGCACATTGAGTGCTGACAGAGAGAGCGAGAGCGAAACCCCAGAAGGAAGGCACAGGAGACAGGCAGTCTGAACTACAGAAACAGGCCCGGCTCTGCCTCCACACAGGCCCCATCACAGCCTGATGACAAAGCGTTCACCAAAATACACAACAGCAAATATGCAGAACAAGTCAGAGCAGTTCCTCAATTTAATCATCCTATGTCTCTTGGGACAGCAAGAACAGATTTAATCTAAAAAACAACAATCCCAATTCAACTAGATGCTTAAATCTTGTTGTTGCGTTATTTACAATTCAAATGAAAGCCCCTGAACCACTTGGTCATACATCTTCCAAAGTTTCTCACATCTCTTCTTGTCCCTTTCCCAACCATTTGTGTGCTAAGTACCACTCTTTGGGTTTGGAGCTGGTGGAATAGGCCCACAGATGGCTCTGGTAGTCTCTCCTTCCTCCAACTACACCACAGACGGCTGGAGAGCGAAATGGCATCACTGCATCCTTTGGCTGGAGACGGCTAAGGGGCTTTTTCTACTCTCTAATTGCTCCAAGCTGTGTCCCCTTGAAGGCCCACACAGATTGTGACGTGTGTGAAGGATCAGGAGCAAAAAGAAATAAACCCATTTCAAACCAGTATAAATGCATTTAATATTCAGGTTTCATCAGTACTGTTTATCCCCTAAGGTGAGGTTCTTCATGCTTTAATACCACATTAAGAAAGACAATTAAGTACATCGTAACGAAGTATTTATTTTGGAAAAGGAGAAAGATAAACTTCCCATAGTAAACATTTGCTGATCTATTATAAGTGCAGAAAATTTTGATTTCTTCTTTTTCTTATAAAATCCTTATCATATTTTCATAGTATAAAAAGTGACAAGGCAATTCTGTCAGTGTTACAGAAGGCAATCTGCCAAAACATTCTATACTAATTCAAATCGTCTACAGTTTTTCAGTTTCTTTTCTCTAGTTAATCGTGCAATAATACTTCTATGCTAAAACTAGCTCTACATAAAGAGTGTGACTATATTGTGTCATTGTTGTGACAACCTTTGGAATAACAAAGCCTTTCACTGTAAAAAAAATCTCTTGACACAAGTCATTTGATTACACAAAGGATATAAAAACAAAAAAAACAGTCCAATTTCATTTATGAAACTCAGAGAAGCATCCTCCCCTGCATAAGTGGACGTTGCATATCTTGCAGCCAAACACGCTCTCATGCCGGAGTCCTTTGTTGGTGCAGTTCCTGCAGCGGCGAGAGCGCTCCGACATGCGCTCCAGGCGGTGTCCGTACTCTATGGGTGAATCGGCGTGTCTCTTGCGTGCTGCCCTCTCCATGCCCCTTGCCCCCTGGTAGTCTCCGATCAGCTGCTGTGCCAGCCGTACCCGGAAGTGGCGCTGAGTGAACTGTTTGCCGTTGAAACCCGACGGCGGCGTGCCCCCCCTGCTCTCCCTCTGGATGACGTAGGCGTTGACGATGCAGAGATTGACGTAGAACCACAGGAAGTAGCGCCACCACTTTTTGCACGGCCGGCCTACCTGGTAGCACTCCCTTAGCTGGTCGCACATGTCCACTCCCCTCATGTTCTCCTGGTACAGCAGTAGGGGGAGAGGCCGAGGTACGCCGAAAGACAGACCTGAGCTGTCCATGCTGTCGCTGTCGGCCTCCCCGTCCGTGTCCTGCTGCTGGTTCCCAGGGCTGATACCCACGATCCCCGGTGCCGAGTTGGTGGACAGGCAGCTGATGACCTTGACATCCCGTGTCACCGTAGCGACCAGGTTGCCCCGCTGGCACTGGTAGAACTCACCCGGGGACAGCTTGCCGACATTGCGTGGGCGAAGCACCTCCGGGTAGCCTTTGCGCCCCGGCTCCGTGGGGCCGCAGGCGTACAGTCCGTCCCTCAGCAGCCTCTGGAGGAGGGGCACCGTGGTGAAGAAGCTGTCCAGGAAGAGATGGTGGTACTGACCCTCCAGGCCCCGCACCAGAGAGGTCACCGTCCGGTAGCCCAGGGAGGCCACTGCCTCATCCTCGCAGGCCTTGCCTACATAGATCTTGGACCGGTGACAGTAGCCTGAGCGCGAGTCGCACAGCATCCACACTGTCAGCCCCTTCTTAAGGGGCTTGGAGGGCAAGTACTGGGTTGGGGAGAAACGTCCTTTCACAACAATAGCACACTTGTCTATCGTCAAACAACGATTGGGTGTGTAGGCGTCCCACATGGTGTTCTCCACCACGTCCAGCAGAGGCCTGATTTTGAAGAGGCCATCGTAGCCTCGCTCCCCACGCACGGGCTCGGCCTCGCGGTCACACAGCTGGAGGTACTGGGTCAGCTTTTCAAAACGCCGAGCTGTCATGGTTTTTTTAAAGCCTGCGTTGCCAATGAAAATGTCACTGGCCCAGTACATGCCGGTGTCAGGAAGCTGATTGATGCCCATAAGAATGTTCAGACCTACATAAGCTCTCATCTCTCTGATATCAGTGGGATGCCAGTGGGGGTCTGATTTTCCACTCCTCCTTTGCCGATAGAGGGCGTAATTGTTTGTTTGTTCTACCATGTGTTCAAAAAGAGACTCAGGGAAGAGCATCCGGAAATAGTCACGGGTGTCAGCATCGTCCCCCAGCGTGTGCTGTGGGCCGCTGACAGCAGAGAATGGTTCGATCGAAATTACCTGGTCAGGTTCGCCCCAGAAGTCTGGAGAAGTGCAGTCCTCGTCCAGGTCCTCATCAAAGCTGAAAAAACTCGTGCGCTCCTCCTCCTCCAAATCGGAGAAATCAATATCCGAGTCGTTGGAGGTGGAATCAGAGCAGTTATTGGAGGTAGAATAATAACAGTCCTCTGCGTACTCCTCCTCGTCGTGCTTGATCCCATTACTACCAGTGACTAAAATGATATTGCAGCCTCCTCCCGCGATGAAACTGGCCGCGTCTGCAGTCTCCGGCGCGGCTGCCGTGCCGCCCGTGAATCCATTCTCCCCCTCCTCGTCGTCGTCTTCCTCCTCCCGCACTCCTCCGTCGTCTTCGTCCGAGTCTGGCTTTCTGTACGGAATTTCGAACCACTTCACATCGGCGGAAAGATTAAGCGGAGAGTCTTGGCTGTCACACACGGTGCTACTTTCTGTGTCCGCGCTAGTTTCCAAAATAGTAAAAAGCTCTCTCCTTTTTCTTGCCGTCGCCATGTCGGGGTATTAAAGTGTCCCTGCATGAGTCTTTTTATGTATATTCTTTCACCGTGGATAAATAATCGCTCGAACCGGTCATTGGAGATGAACTGGCCGTGCACTTAAAGCCACCTCCTCGTCAAAACTTGCTGGTGGCGGATCTATGCGGCGTCTATAAGCTTGAATCTCATTGTTTCCGCTCCTGGTTTTTCTGGGCTTTGTAGCGCAGTGTGGCCGCAGACGTCAGAAGCTGCATGCATGTCCTGCTTTGTAGGGCGTTTTGCGACTGCAGCTGGTGGGGTTGCTAGTTCGCTAGGCTGGCAGATGGCCGCTCGCTGTTCTAATGCCCGCTGGCATTCAGCACTATCAATAAGCCGGATACCCATCTTCAAGGCCGGGAGAGAGAGGGAGAGAGTGAGAGAGAGAAACCACTGCGTAAAATCCAAACACGTTCCCCTTCATATCAATCACACGCTGCCAATCAGCTGTCTCACCTCACATCTGGGAGTGTGGAAACTTTCTAATGGCTGATGATCACACATACACACACACAAACAAACACACACACACACACACACATGTTCAAAGCTGCACATGCACTCAAATTCTACTGTATATGTATATTAAAACATTTATTCACATTTCTATTTTTCGAAATCCATAAGCATGGACGCAGACTTTGAGGTTCAAATGCAATGATTGATGCTCCCACATCAGCACTTTTCCCTCCATCCGTTCACTAAACACTACACAGTGAACTCCGGCAGAGAAGCAGCTTGTTCATTCATAAACATGCTTCTCCCTCTGACAGGTTCCTACATGAGTCTGAAGCCCTATAGGCTATTGTAGAATTAGGGACCTCCCTCCATTTTATGAATGTGGGCAGATACACTTGTGTTTTACTCCATCACTGAAGATCAAGAGTCCCGATAAGTGTGTTTGACCATATTTAGATTGTGTGTTTGTTAGTTTTCTGCCTGTTCCCCTGTTACAGTCTGATTATTTATAGTGTGAATAGTGGCATCACAATTCCAGAGTAACATGTTATAAGTGAACCTACTGTGTTTAAACGTTGTCCATACATCACATTGATCATTAAAGTCGTGATAGATATGATTTATACACATAGTTCCAGAGTGTTTTATAGCATAGTAAACACCCTCTATTATTTCCTGTCTTGTAGTTGCAAAATGTCCCTCGGGTGCAGTACCTCTGCATTACACAGGGGGAGCTCTAATCAGCTTTTGTCATATTTGATGTGACACAAGTTAGAGTGGATTTTTCTTTTTCAGATAGAAGCCATGTTTGGACACTTCCTTTCCACTACAGTGCAGCATAGTAATCTAATCTAACATTATACAGCCACGAATACAATCCCATGTTTTCCATAGCACAATTAATCACATTATGAACTACAACTTCTGTCAGTTTTATTACAACAGACAGGCTGAAAGCCTAAAACGAGAGCCTTGGGTTTGACTAAGAAAAACAACTCTCTGGTCATGGATTCCTGCTCGGTTGGGAGGAGACTAGTTAAATCATGTCTTCTTGTATGGGGGATGGGCTACAGGAAGGGTCCTTCCAAATTCTTTCAGCTGTGGCCTGAGTCTACATGGCTGGCTGAGCACTGGGTTGCTGCCCCTGGGCCCTGCAGTGGAGGCACGATTTATGCGTCCTCCCTCACTAGCTTATTGCACAGATTCTTGTTGTCTCAGTAGTATCATATTGCCTTTCTGAGCTAGAGGCCTTACTGCTGTATTTATCTGCAGCGACGCACTGAAGGTTGCACTAGCACTGCACACTGGGAACCAGTATGCTGGAAAACTGTGGAAAATGAGGGAGGCTGTGGTCCTCCGATATCCAGCCCAAAAATAGAAGTAAGAAAAAAAAAAGGCTCACTCCAGCGTTTCCAGGCCCCTGGAGCAGAGTGCTGCAGCAGACCCCTCAGAGACTCCCGCGGTGGGGTGGAGAGACGCCGACCAATGGGGGCTCAGCCGCTCGCTCTCTCTCACTCTGTGTGTGTGTGTGTGTGTGTGTGTGTGTGTGTGTGTGTGTGTGTGTGCGGCTAACTCAGCTTCTGCACAGCTTAGATTCTTTTCTCATGGATGAGTTCAGAGATGGTTCCTGTGTGTGTGTGTGTGTGTGTGTGTGTGTGTGTGTGTGTGTGTGTGTGTGTGTGAGAGTGAGTGTGTGGGTGTGTGAGTGTGTGCATGCGCGAGTGTGTGTGTTTGCCAGCATGTGAGCAAATGGTGCAACCACTGCAGCCGCTTCCCAAAGACAGACCAACCCCTTTCTCTCAGGACTTTTTCAGCACAGCGTTCCCTGATACTAGCTGGAGAGAGAGTGAGGAACTGGTTGTATGGTTGTGAGGTTGTGTGTGCATGTGTGTGTTTGTGTATGTGTCTTTACACATGTATGTTTCTGTTCTCGTCATCATACTAAAGATCCCCAAACAAATTTATACCATCTTTGGAAATGCAGTTGCCATGCAGTGCTTGATTGCTGGCTCATTATTAGTGATGTCTCGAAATTTCTTCCACTGCCAGCGGCTTCCTTAAGGTCAACGGGTGTGATTGGAATTAAAAAAGGAAATGAGCACTGTGGAGGATTGGCTGTGTCTCTTACCAATTCAATTAAACACACACAATCTTGATCTTAATTTGTGCCAATGACTTGTGCAAGTGGAGATTATTTCCCAGAACTATTACATAGTCTCAGGACAACTGCACTTCATGAACACAATTCTAGTTCATCTCCAATACACTTTTGCTTCTCGGTCAAATCTTTCCTTTGTCTTGAGTTGGACCGTAACCTATCCACTAACCCTGAGGGAGCCCTGATACTGACAAAACCACATATTTGATTATGTTTAGTCTTGACCTTGAGGAACACTCACCTGGTTACCCTCTTCCTTTCAGGCAGCAGAGGCACAGTACCCCCTTGTGGTGGCTAAAGAGAAGTGACTTTCATTGGCACTTTGGTGTGACAAACAATCAAATAATAATAATTAGATAATAACTGTAATCAGTGAAGATTGCCGTTGAGGTGACAGAAACTATCTGAGGTTACTTTTGTTGTTGTTTCTCAAAGTAAAGTTCACACTTCACAAAGACCCACTATTGTGTCACAAAGTGGATGTTACCACCACGACTGAACTCTTATGGTGTGGTTGTGTGTTTACAGAAGCGAGATGCGGTTTGTATTATTTTTCAATACAATACAATAGTTGTGGCCTTCTTGCAAGGCTCAGCAGTAATCTGGTTTGCCCATCATTGTTATACTGATATCATAAAGTGAATGTCATCTCATCTCTGATCTGAATGATTAGAATATATAACAAAGGGAAAAAGATTAAATAATGATTTAATAACTCTTGCTCATTGTGGGTTACAAGTGCAAAAACAGGCAGTGTGCGTGATGATTCCTTCACTTTGTTTCTCCACTAGATGGAGGTAGAACACAGTCTGGCCAGGGTCACCTCAGTTCCTGCACTGTATCATAAAAAGGGGCCTTTAATTTATATTCACCTTCATGATTTATGTTTTCTATGTCTACAGAGATTTGTTTAGTTTTTTTTAGTAAATGATTATCTGTGTGTCTCTGCCTCTCACATATACACAGACCTAAAATTGTGCCTGACTCTTTGTAGTTAGACCATGTGGTCCTCATTACGCCCCATGTGCTGAACCAGGGATGACAGACCTGGTCAGAGAGTCCTTGGCTCTAGTCTTGGCTCACTCTCATGCCTGTGCTGGTTTACAACCAAGCCAAAACCAATCTCTGATGTATCCTAATCACTGCAGTAATTCATTTCATCCAGACACAAAATTCTGTCTTTTTTAATCGTGTTCATTTTGGCCAACATTTTACAGGCGCTGAGTACCGTTTAGGACAATAAAAAGCACTAATTCACAGAGGCAAAGTAAGTTAGGTGAGCCCAGGGAGTATAAAAGGTGCCCAGCGTCTGTGTCCTCAAGTGCTCTCTGTCAGCATGTGTAAACATTGTTTCATGAAAATAGAATCGCTTGGAACATTATATACAATTAAATTGCCATTATCAATGTTAACACATCTCCATTTGATTCAGCTGGCTGCGTGCCACCTTTGAAGTGACCACTTATCCTCTTTTATTTCCTCTGCCAAAGAGTGAAGCTACAAAACATCTGGTGCTGAACCAAGAGAGACAAATGTGTAGAGATTAATGAACAGCTCATGCACACGGTCAGTAATTGTGGAATAATGAAGCAAATTAGTTCTTACATTGAGTTACAGTGTGATTCTGAAGATCCTATCTTTTTTAAGGATACAAGCCATCATTTTAAGCCTCTCAGTCTTTTCCCCAAAGCAGCCCATGCATGAGCATTGACGTCATGATGTCCTTGGAAATCATATCAATCAGAGAGACAATGGACAGTTTGTCTCCAGATTTATTCGGAACTTCTTAGGTAATATTAGGAACTTCTTAATAGCTGATACCTAATTTTAACTTATGTGTGTCCCCTGTGAATTGTCTCCCTATGCAGGAGTCTTTTATAGATTCCTCTGATCTCTTAGTTCTAGTACTGTACAGCATTACCGTGGGAATTCTATTTCATTCTCTACCTCTGGTGCAGCATCTGTTGTTACTCTTCTCCTGTGACAGTCACAGAAACAGATCCCCGCAATGCCTCTTCCACGACCACAAGATGTGACGCATTTGGGGATTGTGGAAATGCATTCTGCCTGCTACATGCGTCTTAACTCTGTTATTGACCGGAAAAGTTTGCAACAATAATAAATAAATACAACATTTGCATAAAATCATTTGTTACTTATCCACCAACATATGTCAGTAATTCAAAGCATCCTTTGTGTGCATGGGAAAGTGAAGATTGCTGTTGGTTTGATTTGAACAATTTATCTCTTTTGTGGTTGACAGCTGACACACCCTGAGAGGAGCGCTGATCATTGGCCTAGTCCAACCAGTTAAACACTCTTTTTATTATTAACAATGAATTATCTTCTTGTCTGTTTACCATTTGCTTTTAATTAGATTCAAATGGCTTGGTTAAAAATAAGGAAATTATACATTGTGTGTTGTGTCATTTATCAGCGCTAGTAGGAAAACAGTGCACAATGAAGATCCCCAGTGTGTTGAAATAACTCAGCAATTTATTTACCAAGCATCTCCAAACAACACAAACCTGGGGTATTAGGAGCAAGTGCTCTAAATCTTGTTTGTTTAAGAGTTAACACATTTTTCTTGTGCCTGCAAAGCCCCTTTAGGGATTTCTTTATAGATCATCAGTCAATGGCTCCCTTTATCTCTGTCTTTATCTCGCCCTGCAAATAAACTTTCTCTGCCTTTGGTCCCATATTAGAGCACCATGTGTGGACACTTACCTGAGCCCCTCTCTAAAAACACAACTGTGGAATTGCACTAGCTTGCAATTACTGCAGTATGATGGATATCTTAAAACAAAGATGCTGGGGAGTCATCATGAGTGTCCTTCCTTGTTTCATTTGCTTACAGAGGTCATTTGGGGCCTCTCGAACTGAATAGTAATGATCAGTGATTTCATGGTCTGCTGCCTCATGCACATACTACTGTCAATGTAAAAGATTGCACACGGAAGCCCTTAAGTCTCCCTTTCTCTCTTCTTCATTTGGAGTGTAAATCAGTGGCCTCTCCTGACGCTGTCATCCTGTTAATGCTGCCCCCTCACCATAGGGCAGCAGAGGAAGGAAGTGACCACATATGGACCTTGTTACCATCCCACTTGATCCACACTGCATGTCACGGAACAAGGGTGCATGTGTTTGTGTGTGTGTGTGTGTGTGTGTGTGTGTGTGTTTGTGTGTGTGTTTGTTTGTTTGTTTGTGTGTTTGTGATGGCCTCCAAAATAGCGTGCAAGAGATCCCTATGCATAATTACTACCAACCTGATCAGAATCAGAGCTCCAGTCTAGGTACTTACGACTCCAGTGTCCATGTTTTTCCATTTTATTATCTTTGATTTCTCCTTCCTTATTATAAACGTCAGACCCAGGTCGGATAACCTCGATTGATGAAGTGTGGTTGAATCAGAAGAACATACTGTTCAAAATTCCCAGGAAGACAATTTTGGCAAAAGGAACCAGTTTTTACTCATAAATCCGCAGACATTATGACAGTGGAGAACTTAAAGGGAGGATGACCTCTGTCTTTGAATGGAAGGACTAATGGACAGACCTGTGAATCTAAAATTAAACATTCTCATGACTTCAACAAACACAAAGGAAAAGGAAAATATTTCAAAGGGTGGAAACTAACAAGCCTCTGCAAGTGTTTGGGTAACACAAACTATTTCCTGAGCTCTTTATAAACCATAAGTAATTATTTTCACCCGTTATCATGAGTGCAAATATGTTTGCACAATGTGAGCAGTTCAGAGAGTGAATAATCCATCTGCACGGGCCCTGTTTATTTCTAACTGTCAAAAAACACTTCCACATGTGAGAGATGACAAAATACTGTCTATCTAATGGTATGTTTCTGTGAATTGGCTTTTCTGAGAGGTTACTTTGGGACTTGCTTGAATACTGATATCAAGGAGGCCGTGGATATCAGATATGTTGCTTTTTATATATTTATATTGATTACATTGTTTACATTGATACTTACACTCTCATATAAGTGCTTACAACTAGTGGATATGTTACCCTGGCACTTCAGTGGTGAAGCCCAGACCAGCCCATACTGACATTTACCGATTTAACACAAGGTTGGTTTCCCCAAAATTGCCCATAATTGAACATTTGTTTGCTTTAATTTTAAGAGATGATTTTTGTGTTGTGATGGCACCTTAAACGACTATTATGAGCCTGGAAACTAAATAAAAAAAGAGTCAGTCTTCCTATCCCCAAACAATAAGAACAACTTGTATAAATGCCATTAAAGATATTTGAATGGGGTCATTGTTGAAATTGATGCAAACAAACAGTGCTAACTACTTACTTACTTACTTAATAACACAAGAAACACATTAAACAAGACATTTTAGAGAAAAGAAAGAAAAAGCAACGTACAAATCTAACTATATTACCATATATTTCTATATTTTACACACATGGCCAAATGATGATAATGTATTTAGGCCTCTCCTCGTGTTCCTCCATGATAACTTGGATTCTTCCCGTGTTAATATGACTCACCTCTCAGCCGTTTTGGATATTTCTTATTAATAGTCTCTTAATCTTTTGCTTTTAGACATTTTGGGCTCAGCATCACTCACTTTCTTTCTACTTCTCCATATATTTTTATCCTTTTGGGCAGATAATGGTTGTTAAGTGCATCTCGGTACATTTAGCAACCAAAAACACCGATTTTCTCCTATGATGTCGCTGCTGTAGCGTCATAGCTGAGAGCAGGGAGGCCTCTTACTCAGAGACATCATCTCCCTCTCACAGCCTGAGTCATGTCTGAAAGACCAGAAGGAGACAGAGGAGCCTTTGTGGCGCTCTCTCCCTTCCAAACATCTGAGAAACCTAACCTCATCTTGGCACAAATATGAGGAATATACTTACTTTTATCCTCTCCTTAACAAACATTAAGTGGATATACATCATATCAAAATCAAAACTACAAAACACACAAAGGATGAGAAGTTCCCTAACGGTTGTTGTCATGCCTTTTGCCGATGACTTTAATCAACCAGCAATTTCTTCCGAACCACTTCTCCGTCATCATGTCACATACCAGTCACACCCAGGGACACAAGAAAATTAATTATGGTTGAGTAATTAGGATGAAAGACAAAAACATATTACATGATGTGGAGCTGTATGGAACTCTCAAAGCTAGTGACCATCAGAGCGGTTGAAGAGGGCTTAGATTATAACATCATCTCCAAAGAAATGGTAAATCCTACTGATTAGAAACATAAAGCACCCCAGACGTGTCTAATCTTAATTTTATGTTGTGGTGTCTGTGTGAAGGGTATGACGTCTTGAACCATAACCTAATAGTTATTTAAAGTCCCCATCAGTATTTCCTGTAAAGCACATCACAAAGTCAATTAAGGTCTCTGGGGAGTAATGTATTAATAATGTCATAGGCTTAAAAAAAAGATGTTGTTATCTTAATTTAGAGGTCTATTTAAACATTTGCAAAACTTTAATGTTTAGAAACCCCCCCACAATTTTTTTTTACTTTTGCTCTCCTCTATTGTGCACACTGAGTGAAAACTGGATGTTTTAGATCTGTCACGGTGACCTACATGTGAGGTGAGAAATATCAGCTCCAGCACCCACATTGACCAGACCTGAAGAGGCCTTTTGGATGAAGAGTGAGACATCCCCACCATTGAGTCCAATGTCCAGGGTTAACTGTATAATTGCATAGCACCACCATCATATTCATATTTTGACCCTTCATGTAGTTTTAATCATATGTGAATAATGGGTATATGTGATATCTGTAATATACCTTTGCCTGCCATTTTGTGGGACCATGACCTCTTTCAGAATGAATAAAGTTTTGTCATATGTTTTATAATTTGAGCTTCATACCTGAGCTCCACACCTCAAAACCATCTCTTCTTCTCCTTTCATGCTCTCCACTCATTGACAACTGTGATACGTTTGAATATGGAATGAGGAGAGGTCTCGTTTTGCAATGTTCTTAAAAAAAACAGGTTGAATAAAACGAGTCAAATTTATGTTTCTGTTGCCCACTCGTCCTCATATTTCAGTGATTTGACAGGCATCTGTTAAAGGTCAGCAAAGACAGGATTCATGTTTTGGATAATTGTTCTGCAAAGACAAACAACTCCAGGAAATAAAAATGTCAAAGTGTGAGGTTTGTTGGGAAACCCCTTTGTGTTTCCCACTAGTGGATTTCTGGAATTCTGTATGTGCCACCACTTAACAAATACAGAACATTAAAGAACGACATAAAAGGAATTAGTGGATCTGAACAAAGATGTGTTTTACAGCTTGTCAGTTACATTGGGAGTAGGGAGTAGGTTGCAAAAACATTTATCCACATTTCCATTTTGAGGATGCGTCAGTATGGTTTTAATAAGAACTCAGTCATTTTCCTTGGCATGAAAAAGACCATTGTTGTTTCAGTAAAGGCTTAAGGATCACTGATATTTAATTTGATGACTGTTCACTTAGTAGCTTTTATGTATTTCCGGAGAGACTTACTGAGAGAAGAAGGAAAGGATGAAGAAAAACAGCGTGGGACTGATAGAGATACAGCAGCCAGGTGGCACAGAGCCTTTCTTTTCTGGATTGTTTGCATATAACAAAATCACAAATACTACAGCACCTTATGGTATTTTCATGACTCAAACTCCTTTTCCGCCTAACTATCCACCTATCACCCACTTCTTGCTCTCAAATATTTAAAAAGGACGATTTATATCTACGCTAATTCCCAACCCAAATCCTGCTGTGGCCCATAAAGAGCAGTTGCACAGCTCGATCCAACATGCTCTCACTCTATTTCTGCACAGTGTTGGTTGAGGGCTATAGTTGCTCAACAGGGAGGTGTGTTATTTTCATTGCCCAGCACCAAATCCTGTGGTTAGTTGAGAGTGTAATGGTGTTTAAAACCCCTTACTCTGTCACTGTTTTGTTCCGGCATTGCTGTTGCCATCATTCAGAGTAGCCAAGGAACACTCACTGTAGATTGGACCAGTGAATCCAAGGTTAGAGAGCCAACAAATGAAAACAAAGGCTGCACACACTAGAAGACTAACTCTAAGTGTGTTTTTTTAAACGCGAAGATGCTTGTGTATTGCTACAGAGTCATTATGTCCAACCTGTGCTACTATTGCCGGCAATTCATTGTTGATATTTCTCAATATGTGGTACGATCTAGTGTGAAATCTAGAGTTTGACAAAGAAAGGATTCAGCGTTATCGCGGCATGTTTACATAGGCTGGGTGTGTACGAGTCGCACGGCTGTCACACGGCTGATCCTGCACGGGCATGCCTGGTGATATCTTCTGCTGTGGGTTACTGTAGCGACAGTCCAACACTCACTATGATACTGTACTACCTCTGTTTTTATGGAGACCATGAAACAACCGATGAAACAGTAAAGTCATGTGAAGTCAGAGCAGCAGAAGACTGTGACAGTTGTGTCTCTGTGAAGTGGATTATAGACTAAAAAAGTGAGTTACGGTTATGGGGGCAGGCATTATAAATCAAACATGTTTACTGTTTGTTACAGAGGCTTCTTGTGGAGCAAAGAAAGAGAGTATTGTACAAACTGATCCACATTTCACTGACCCATCCTACACACCAATACCAGCCAGGATGGAATCTCTTTGCCTTTGCCCTGATTTATTTAGTGTTTGGGAAAAGCAATGGCTGTTCCCTGTAACATTGCCATCTAGATAAAGCTAAGGAACTAATATGGAAAATGATCAGGTCAATTACTTGAAACCTTTATTGCATCCATAATAGTTACTGTTAATGTTCCTGTTTTAAATATGGATTTAAAAAACGACAACTGTCTAGTTTGTAAGTGGTGAAGGCTGGAGTGAGTAGGAAAGATTAATGAGGCCATGCAGATGATAAACTCTTGGCCATGAACTGTGCTGTCATATCTTTCTATTGGTGTGTCTGCTTATGTTCATAACGTGTGTGAGGTAGGTGTCTGGATGTATGTGGATTAATGCAATTGACCCCGGACCTGTGCATGTGTGCGTACGTGCCTTTTGTGTACATCCGTAGTTGGTTAAGCACTGTCACGTTTCTTCATTGACAGGATGTGAATATAATCGCTAGTTGTCTGGTGTTCATGTTCCTGATCAGCTGGTTTTACTGGGCTGTGCAAGAACAAGCTGTTACTGTATGCATGTGGTTCCTATGGCAGCTCTGAAAGATGAAGGAGAGGAGATGAGGGGACAGAAATCTCTTCTCTTCACAGCTCGTCTGGGAAGCTGCCTGCTGGACTCGCCCGGCTGGTGGAAACACTCCCTGGTCTTCCTGGAAGTGATAGAGGAACATTAAACTCTGGCAGTCAGGGGCACTTCACACCATTGATTCAGACAAAAAGGATACCCGTGATACCCTAATATGGTACTTTCATGGAATGGATTTAGTTTTGTTGATGATAAATTAAGTGTAGTGGATTGTTGAGAAAATAACACGAGGTTCAACTGATGAGGCCACTGATTTCATCAAGTAACATGATTTAACATGAACTCAGCGACTTTCTGTCGTTGTGTAATAGCTCCATCAAAAACTGGTTTAAGTATACTTCACAATCTCACAATCTCAATCATCAAGTCATGAGACGACAAGATGATGATGAAAGAAAAAGAAAGACGTGGGAGATCCGGAGATGAACTAGACACAACACAGTTAGTATAAAAGCTGCACTGACTCATGGTAGCTTCAATTAAACCACTGACTGAGATCAGATCAGCTGTCGTCTGTGTTCAGCAGGAAAATAAAGATCAAATTTCACCGCCATGTCAGGATTTGAAGAGAATTTGCATTGTAAATGTTTCATCTTTGTGTTTCACCTTTCTAATCATGTCTGAGTTGCTCTCCTCTCTACATGCAGGTGAGGCAAGAGGCAGATATCAGAGGTTTGGACCCAAACCAGGGTGCAGCATGTGTCTTGGACCGCTGGAACACCAGGACAGCCGGCAGCTACTGTGATGATTCTCTAAACTGTCACTCGTTTGTGTCGCATATGCATGCAGTTGTCCAGCTAAGACACTGGACCAAACCAAGATGTTTTCATGGGCTGTCTTCATAAGAGCTCCACTTCTAATCTGGTTCACATGAAGGATCATCAAGCATTTCCATTCAGCCTGTCTCATGTCTCTCCATGTATGTAGTCAGCCACCAAAACTCATTTCCCTTGGTCTGTATTCGTTGCATCTGCGGTCGTCCACATATTTCATGCTATCCATTCCATTTCTTTCGACAGCTTTGTCATGAGGGAGGTTCGTCCTTTCACCAAAACAAGACGTTCACTCCCAAATGTTAAGCTGCTACAGTAGCTTTGTTCTACCTCACCGGTGAGCCAAAAGAGATATTGCGTTGATGTTGTGTTATATTTCATGAGATATCCACACAACGGTGGAGATAAATGTTTATGCTGGACATCACCAAACAGATGGTATCAGAAACTGTGAGTAATGGTGTGATTTATGGCCTTGCATATAATGGGCCCTGCATGAATCTGTTGTCTTAAATCCTGCAGATTGTGGATGTACTGTCACAAAGCTTTGAGTCCCTCTTTATTTATCACAGGAAATATTCTTTCCACAGTCCTATTTGTTACTATCACTGACACATCTCCACACACACACAATGCCTTCTTCTTCACACACACACACACGCACACACGCACACAGGCACACAGCACACAGCACACACACACACACACACACACACACACACACACACACACACACACACACACACACACACACACACTCACACTCACACTCACGCTCAGACACACAGGAACACACACAGGCACACACACACACATATACACACGTGCACACACACAAGCGCAGACACACGCGCGCACACAAACGTGCACACACAGGCTTGCTTCACAGATACGACTCCTGCCTCAGGCTAATGAGCACCGAGTGAAAAGTCCTCTGAACAAACTGTGAATGCCACCTTCAAAGGAAACACGCAGTGCCCCAGTTTCTGAGGCCACAGGGAGCTGTCTGACACGACTAAGTTTCAAAATTTCTCGTTACCATAAAATTTCTGTAAAAGATGTAGAAGGAGTAAAGGTGACCTAGAAGGCCGGGGCATTGCCCTCCTGTTGCTCTTACTACAGAAGCTAATACGTGAAGTGCACTTGTTTAAACCAGGCCGGTGTTAGACAGAGGCATCCAATGTTACTGTAAACTCATTCACATACATTGCAATCAGGCTTCCCGCCGACCCAGACTTGCCCTACATGCAGGATATTGGTGTCCCTTAGAGGCATTGGCACGTTCCTAATGAGGAAGTGAGGACAGAACAAAGGCTTCGTTTGAACGTAACATCAAGTGTTTTTAATCTGTGCCGCTGCCCAGGCTTTGTTATCCTCTCCGTCTAAAGGGTTTGTGGCTCAAACTACAGCTGGAGAAGACTTTCCCTACATTGTATCAATAGAGTAACAAATCACAGGCTTTTAAATATGTATCCAAGAGGGAGCTACAGGGTCACAGAGAGGTTACGGATGGAGATGCTCTTGCTTGAGAATAATAAGGAGTAGCTTAGCTGCTCTATCTCATTCCTTTTTATGTATCCTACCCTTCTGACTCACGTTCATTATCCCCCTCACTCTCTTTTTATACGGACATCTCTCTCTTGCACTTTTCACTCCCTCTATTCATCTCTCACTCCCCCTCCAACGATCTCCACTGTAACTTTTAAAGGCCCAGGTCTATATGGACACTCAGCAGGAGACGGTGGAGACTTTATTGGCCTGATTGCCTTTGAAGTCTCTGAAAACGACCCAGCAGGAGGGAAAAGAGCCTCTTCTGCCTGATCAAAGCAGGAAACAGATGAGGAAATTGGAATAATGTGCTTTGGACACTCTCCTGGAAGAGATTACCAATGATGAGGTAGAAGGCATAAATACATTGGATATGAGTTATAGCTGACATAACCATGCAGTGTCTTACAGTGCACAGTTGCACCAGGAGCGCCGCCAAGTAACTGCTGAGCAAATTTGCAAGTACAACTAAATATTCCGGGCTATTAGATTTGTGAATGTTCTCATTGTTCAGATGCATATCATCCACAATCTGAGAGTAAGGAAAGGAAACAAGGACATAAGGAAAATCTGCATCAGTATTGCACCATTCAGTCATACTGGGAAGGTTTATTATAGCACAGCTGACAGTAACCACAAATTCCTTTAATTCAGTGTCTAAGAATTCCGGCACTGTATTAAATGAGGCATAAAGAATGGAAGCTTCTTGTAAATCTAATAAAAAAAAAAATAGACCTGAAATGATTCATTTATGAGGGCAAAATTTTTGATATTATTAGTTCAGGCTATCAATGTGCAAAACAACAACAACACTCAGAACCACTATGATATCATAATATTCAATTAATGAATATTAATAATTAACTATGTTAGATGTAGACTGTGCTCTCTAGGTTGTCATGACTGTGTGTATTGTAAAGTAACCCAGGGACACATTGTCCATAAATACGGACCAACTTACTTTACACTCCATTTATTCTCAGTGATTTGTGATGCCAGCCTGGGCTTAGTTGGACATAGAGAGAAACTGTTTGGATGCAGCTAATGATGCTCAACAGATGACATGTAACACATTCTATTTTGACCCACTGAATGGTAAAGGCTCCATTTTCTCGTGTCCTCAGCCATTTGGCATCAGTGCAGGTGAATTCCGATCTGCCAACTCAAACAGAGAAATCAAGAGGGAGCAGGATTAAGTCACTTTACAAACAATGGAACAATCCAAATGTTGTTTTAGGCGTAGAGTCGCTGCGTCAGTGCCAAAGATTCTTCTATGTAATCATTCATCCTGATATCAGTTGTAGGGACATTAAACGGGAGTGGAAATTTAAATCCTAAAATAGCTGATATTTTATTGGAAAGACTCCCCTAAATACCTCTTATGAGAATCCCAGCTGTCAAAAGATCCAAGACCCATATTTGATTTATGTTGACAATGAAGTATAGTTCCTATTGGTCAGCAAAAAAGAATAAAATCCACATAAACCCAGATTTTGCAGCCTTCCAGATTGGAAGAGATCTTTAAAATATGTTTGTAGTTTGAAGTTATTAGGCTTAATAGGGCTAGCGAATTTTGACACAATATTTCGCTCCAGTACGAAACCGCTCACCAGAACTGCTATTTTCACAAAGGTGAGGCTCCTGCAGTATTCAGAAGGTTCTTTCATTTCACATTTTCCAGGCTGTTACAGACAAGATTGACATACTTGAGGGTTCAGGAAAAGACGGTTTGATGTCACATGTCTGCAGTGATCATGAATCAATATCTCTGGAGAAACTTTGTTCATTTTGTGTATTAGCGGATGTGCTGAGACTGCTACCATCAGGTGGAGGAGGCTTCTGCAGAAACATGACCTCATGTCTCTCCTTTCACTTCCCTTTTCATCATCACCCGATACATAAGCTTGCCACAGTAAAGCAGCCACGTCCCTCTGGTCCTCCAGTATCTCTGCTCCTTAAGATAGAAGCAGAAATTGAGAGCCTCCTGCTCCTCTGTGTCTCCTGTATCTGCGTCACTACCTGATAAGCTCTGTTTTACTGGCAGGCTTCACTTGATGCTTTATCTGGGCCAGGGCGTGCCAGAACGGACGCACGTCAATATGGGGATCTACATCCTCTTCCGAGGCTTTGTGTGGAGGTGTTAGGATCTGGACAGTCATCATTGATCAGAGTCTGAAACAGAAACATGTCAACTAGTCAACCACTTTATTTTAATGCTCTGTGCCACAATGGAGAGAAGACGAGTGTTGACCGAAACCGTTTCATCTTAGCAGACGGTGACTCTCCCCCAGCTTTTGCCTTGAATAGATTTACAGCTTCGGTCAATTTTTTAGGGATGTGCTAAAATTCAGGCCCCCGTTTTATGGATTTCAATCAGGAGAAGATTTCCAGTAAATTTAGTTTTTCAAAAGGTTACATACTGTGGTGTTTGACTTTGTGAGAATGGTGCAGGAGATTCTCTTTTCTAGCCTGTATTCACAATAAGTTATAAAAACGGATGTGTAGATTGTGTTTATAACTAGGTGGCCATATTCATTCAAAACCGATAAAGAAGTGTGACATGTTGATGTCGGAAGCAGGTCGGAAAAAGTCTGAGATCCACACATGGTTCACATTCTGATGAAGTCTCAGCTTTTTACTCATAGCAGTTTGACACACAAAGATTAAGTACGTATAATGAGGTCTTCCCAACATGCTTTGTACATATTTCAGTCACCTGAACTTCAAAGCTCAACTGCTCATTAGCGGTTTCAAAAGGTAGAACCATGTCTGCAATTCAGCTTGGTCGGGTAGAAGAAATGAGTGTGAGCCTTGATACTAAACAGCTGCACTAATGTGTGGCAGAAGCAGCAGATAACTGGAGATGTCATGTCGTGTGGCACAATCGGCTGACTCCTTTGCAGTAAAGGTCTGAAGATGAGTGTTGACAGCGAGGTCGCCGCCAAGGTCATCACAAACTCTTCACTGTCCATCTCACGCCGGAAGGAATCCTGAGCACCGCCCTCCAGATACGCAGCAGCATCCCCTTCAACTGTTACTATCTTAGTTTTCCTTTTATAAACGTGTGCGGATAGCAAACACCCACCTTATCCATCACCAAAGATTGAAACTAGACAAGAGGAGGTTATTGGTTATCAACATGTATTTTGCACATTTGAACACATTACAAATGACACTTCATCTTACACTGTGGTATTAACAGGTGCTAACAGAAACGTACAGAAAAGTAATCATCAAAAGTGTGTAAATGTCAAAAAGTAACCTTCTCAGACTGTATTTCCAAACAGGTTCTTTAATAAATAGCGCCGACTGAGCTGAATTTAAAAATATCAGTGAGCTCTTTGAGGCAAATATGTAAGACAATTTGACACCTGAAGGGCAAATATCATTTTGCTTGCTGCGGCATATGATCACCATTTGTAAACGCGACAGCAGGACACCGCAGATGAGGTACTGAGCCCGTTCATAATCACACCTCATCGTTCAGTTCCTGTACAAACACCAGTGCTGACGGGAACAGCGGATTGTTTGATTGAAAGACAAACTGACAAATGCGAATGTGGCCAAGCAAAAGAAAGAAGAAGAAGGAGAAAAAAAAAAAAGATTCCAATGACGAGTCACTTTCTTTTACGTTTGAAATGTTTGGACAAACGTCGGAGCATTTGATACCGTACATTATTTCTTCGTTTTTAACTAAATGGCAGATAAAAGAAAGCACTCCCCCCCCCACCACACACACAGATCTGTCCATACACCTCGAGTAAACGCTCCTCATAAGCACACACAAGCACAGACCTTGAAGTCCCTGGAGAGACCTACTACACACACTCTGGGGCTATCTGCTCAGCCCTCCTGCAACGCCCGGCACGTCTCCTCCCCTCCCCTCCTCCGAGGCCGCAGCGAGTGGCGATGGGTCTCCGTTCTTTACATTATCAAAGTGACGGCCAGTCGGAGTTCCCGTTGTGCTTCTTGGATCGCATTGTCTGTGCCTTGGTTTGCATTTCCCAGTCCTGCCATGTGCGTTCGACCTTTGAGGCTGCTACTGTAGGAAGAGTATACTGAAAGCCATGACGACGCAGCAGCAGGCCACCCAGGGACTCTTCCTCTCACCTGAGGACAAGACAGACAGAAGGTGTTCACTCATATCACAACCTCAGGGTCACACTAATACCAGAAGAGACAGAACAGCCACAAACACCTCTTACCTATTCTGGCACATTTCCAGAAAATTCCCAGAAGCCTAAAACACAGAGAATCAAACAATTACAGGAGGAAGACACAAACTTCAGCGTATTCAGTCCTTGTGTGTAAAAATAAATGATCCTTTTACTCTCTACATATTATAATCTTCACTTCGCTGCTTGGCTGTGAGTTTTTAACATATTAGTATTATTAAGAGCCCACAGGCACAGATATTACATGTTGATATGCCCTGAACCGGCCTGAGATTGTCAATCAGGGCGTTCTAGCTCAGCTCATTACCTGCTGAGGAGTGACTGAGATTTGAATGAATTTAAATTTGATATCAAGGAGTTTTCATAGTGTTATTGCTATTTTATCTCAATTTGAAAAATGCTTATCCTACACTTGTTTTCAGGAAATGCTTTAGATTATTTGAAGGCATTAATGGTTCCATTAATTAAGAGACCTTTGCCTCAGACCATGTGGCACCAAATCAACAATAATAATAATAAACTCAGTAATAACAAATAAGCTCACGCCTTCGTCTACACATCGCACGGGGAAAACATGAAATCACCCCGTCTGCCACTCCAGGTCTGCAGCATCTGTCTGAGGAAGACGTCCCTCTCCGCCCCAAATGCCTGCATTGGTGCATTGGGGTGTGTGTGTGTGTGTGTGTGTGTGTGTGTGTGTGTGTGTGTGTGTGTGTGTGTGTGACTGTTTTTGGGCGGCGTCCCGCTTATTAGAGGTGAATCATAAAGTCTGTACATCCAAGAATAATAATGATCTAACTGTAATGAAGGTGCATCATCGGTGCAACTTTATTTGGAGGAGCTTCTTACAATGGCTGAAAACACAAGTTACCAATAACGATACTGAAATTGAAATAGACTCCCATGTGTGCCGTGTGTGTGTGATCGTACCCAGTCTTATTCCTGTCCATCATTTTGGGAGCCAGACCTCGGAGGTAGGCACACGTACAGATCAACAGAAGAATCACTGTCAGCAGTGACTGGAAGTTGAAAATGGCCGACTGTGACGTGAAAGACAAGAAAGTGAAACATTTAGGTCAGCAATGTAGGACCTGAAGTGGATCTGGGGCAGGTATATAACTTGTGGAGCATAGAGTTGTTCATTCAGATATTGTGACAGCAAAACAGTTGATTGTGCTTTTAATTTCTGTAAAACAAACAAACAAGCAGACACTCACATTAAAACTGAATATTAGAGGGTGCAGCTAATGATTCCTTTCATTGTGAAGAAATCTATTGGTAGTTTATGTTAAGTTATCAATCAAATGTTTGTGACGGGTTGTGACAGATAATGGTGCAATATCTTTTTAACTTACCCCGGTGAATTGTGAACTATCATAACTTTACCTGGTATATAAAAACAACTATTAGTGATCAAAAGCATTACATATTTATTTATTTTGTTTCTGTTTCCTTTACAGCACAGGGCCACGGTAACAGCTGAATGATTAGTCGATGTAACAGTGTTACTTCAATGTACGTTTAGTAAAATCGTATAATAAAGTTACATGGGTTAAATCTTCAAGTTGTATTTCAACACACACACACAGGCGCACACACTCCCTGTGGACCCGCTGTGCAGCTACGTGGCAAGTTAGAAAACTCGAGTGGCTCTTGTAAGTGTTTGATAGCCATAGTTACATCCGATATAAGAACGTAAGAGGGTTTTTGCTCGCTGCGGTGATTGAATGGCGGAACGTCGTCTTCAGAGTTGAGATAAGACACGTATCGTTATACCAGAGTAGGCTAATGTTATCATTTAGCAAATGCTAGCTGGAAAGCTTCGGATGAACGTCCTCTCTGTGTACCAAATGACGACTGGTGCCGTGTAACCGGACATGTGTAAGGCGTTGAATGAGCGATAGAGCGAACACATTACTGCATCGGTTAACGGGTAGAAACACTCTTACCATTTTTTGTTGATAGTCAAAGCCACATCACACTTCTTCCTCCCTGGAACTTACGTAACGTAACGAGGACATTTTACGTAATGTAACAACGCACTGTACGTAGCACACGCTGTTCGCTGATTGGCTGTGCACATAAGCTGAACTAGCCATCACGGTTGTTGCGTTCAGTGCCCCTCGCATGCTCCCGTCTCCTATCAGATATTTAAGAATAACGTTTGTCTATGTCATACCAAGCTGCACAATTACATCTGAACATAGATAAACGTGATACATACATGATATATGATGATACTCGGTAAATTTAATTCCACCAATCCAAAAATCTAGGTACCTACGACTTTCTTTCTCGTTTATGCACGCAACTCGGGAATACGACATTTCCGACAGTACTTGAAGACAGGAACTATACGCGAGTCATTGATGCTAGAACAGCGACAGCCACAGTGATTTATGCTGCACTTCACAAGTTAATACGCTTAGTTTGCAACACTCTGTGGTATATGCTTCATTTAGTGTTTTTACCCAATCCTAAAATATAACTGCTTATCAACTAGTTGACAATTTAGCCTCACAAATGTAGCATCAGCCACAATAATATTCAAGCAGCGTGGATTCACCGCAGCACGTCCGAGCCACTGAGGAAATACCTGCACCCAACATAATACTTAAATATTAATGAGCTGCACTGGAACAGGTAAACACATAAAACTGGCTTTAAACGTCACAGTTCTTACAATGTATATATATTGTTGATGAATAAGTTGTAGTACTATTAAAAAGTGATATTAAACGCCTCAGCTGTGGAAATAAGAGGAAATCAATGTCATTCAAAGCTAAATGATACTTTGTGCTGCACGATAGTTTCCTCTTAAAATATTAAAATGTGCTGATTCATGGATTAACCCACAAAGGTGATGAAATATTTCATTCTGTAAAGCCTTTAGGCAGACAGGTAGGTGGGGTACTTAAGTGTCACGACCCTGACCCAAGCGGTGTTGAGACGTAAATCAGTTCGTTGCCACACTTGCCTATTTGTTCTTTTGTCAGGATCGCGTTGTCAGCTAGTTTGTACTTGTAGACAAATCTTTAGACATTCTTTAACCTTTAGGCCTTTGTTTTATTGCAGTACAACATATAACACGCTCTGTTTGTTGAATGACGTGATTTAGCTGTAAAGAGTAATGAAGAGCGACGACGTGACGCAGCCACAATAACAGTGGCCAAAGATAGTTGGTGTTTTCCGCTCGAGACAATAACACTTGCATTGGAGAAAGCATGAAGGGAAAGTCCAGTGAGAGGACTGGTGTAATTGTCAAGGCCCATTAAAGAGATAGTTAACTACCTGTGCCTCTTACTCTGTATGAGCTCCTCATTGAAGTCACAGTGAAGATAATTACAGGCTCCCCATGACTGCTCTGTCTTAAAAAATGCCTCATTTGCCAAGTACTTCCTCCACACACAGTTATTTATTTTTGTTTCCATGCTGGGAAAATGACAATGAAATGGTTGAGCCAAAAAAGAAAAAAAATTACAAAGCGAGTTAAGAAAATTATAGAAAGGCTGCTTTGGTTGATGATTTAAGGTTCTTGGTGACTGTCGCTGTAAATCTAGCCGCCGAACAGAAGCTTACAGAAAGAATCTGGCGTTGGCTTTGAAGGTCCAGCACGCTGTTCCATTCCTGACAGACAGCACTGTTTATTTAATTGGCATGTCCTTCTGTCAAATTACCACAAGGTCATCCTCCCTGCACAACAGATGTTACAGTAACTAATGAGTAGCTGGGCTTACTTTATGAGGTTAAAGTTGAACCCTTAAGCTCCCTCCTCTTACTCAGCTCCCTGGTCCTACCACACCTTACCTCCCTCCTTGCAGCACAGAGGGTCAACTTTCAATCAATGTGTGTTCTAGCATGTGTGTGTGTGCGCATCTCTGCGCATTTGTGCATGTGTGCGTTAGTGCACATATGGGTCCGTCTGTGTCACATCTCAGCTCCATCTCTCATTTAGAATCACCTTGACCACCTGCTCTGTATGCCCGTGTAGAAGGGCATACGATGGAGGAATACAAAAACCCTTAGGTCACGTCATGACTTACAGCACGCTGTCCAAAGGGGCTCATTTTCATTTTTCTCAAACATGTCCAACTTGGCAAACTGCCAATTTAGCTGTTCTTTTCCCTCCATCTCTACACGCTTTACCCTGTAGTTAAGCAGGGAAGATATCCAACTCACCTCTCGCTTCACGTGCAAGCAATAATCACACGTTCTGGCCTGGACGTCCGTAATCAAGTAAAAGTTTCTCAAGCTCTTTGAGGGGAAAAATCACGTGAGGCCAGTAAACTAGAGGGACAGTTTAGACATGATTTAAATCAACCTTTCTTGTAATTGATCTTTTGACCGTGATCGTTTTCTGGCAGTGCACTGAACTTAAACTGCAGCAGTGAATCGGGTGTCCTGGAGACGTACTCTGAGAACTCGGTGACTTACAAAATCTGCAATAAGCTGATCACTAAACTCAGGAAAATCATTGAAAGCGAGCTTTGATTTATCTGGCTATAAAGTTGGCCAAAGTCATTTTAAGAGCATGAAGATTTATATCATATCATTAACTTCACCTGCAGTCTATAAAGGCCATGGATGAGTTTGCATCTCCTTCATTCAGGCATCAACATGATCTAAAGTTACACCTGAATAGAAGAGCAGATTAGATTTTCAAAGGTCCTTGAATGGGTTTGTGATTCTCAAGTCACTAAAATAAGTTTCTTAGTAAATTGAAACCTGAAAATAACAATTGCAGTTGCAGAATCCCCCTTTGTTCTTTGTCTGCGTCGTCAATGAGGTTTTGGAATTTGGAACATCAAAAAAATGACTGATCGATCCTTTAAGTTGGTCAGACTTGCTCAATTATTGAGCTAATGTTTCAATAGTGAAAACTGAGCTTGTATTATGGAATCATATTCAATCTCACTGCAACAAACCAGTGGTCTATTATGTAATACTTTCCCTCTCTTATTCAGCATTTATTTTGCTTGGTGTTGCTCTGGGACATTCCATTGCCAAGATGTGTTAATCACTGTGGTGTATCCACTGAGTCAGAGAAACCCCAACTGACAAAAGACTCACAAACACACAATGACTTTTTATTACCAAATCTAAACAATGAAACAAGTCACTACTAGATTAAGCTTTCCTTACAACAGCAAAGGCCAAGATGTCAACCATGGGAGAGCTGAGAGGAGTTCAAAATCCTCCAAGCTATCCTGGACACGATTCATGTGGGCTTATTTAAAAGTTGACTGAACCCATCATCATAATTATTGAGTTCCTCTCTACAACTCTTTGATTTCCTGCCTGTTGATTGTCTGCAGGTCTGACGGCCATAAGAGAGACATGAGTGGTACGGCCCGACAGATCGCTTTGGCCAGTGATCCAGGTACGCCCTACTTCCTGCGAGTGGACTGGGCGAGAGACCTTGGTGCAGGTTTCACCCTCGCTCTCACCGATGGCAGCTCAGCGTGGATAGGAGAAGGTAGGCGCTGCAGACGTGCACACAGCTGCAAAGCAAATGAGCAGATGCGTGCATGTTGGTACACAGGTCAGTCATTAGTGGCTCAAACTGTAAAAAAAAAAAATGAATACGCATTTGTCGTTATGTTCACAATTGTAGGCTTATGTGTAGAGCCAGAACTCTACCCGCCAATCATCAACCTGTCCATGCTATGCAGGCACCTGGCCGAAAGTCGTCTCATAATAATGTGACCATTGGTTCTTTACCCTGAGGGACAGCAATGACCTTGTTCCATCGTTCCTCTTTCCGTCTCTGCCGCAGCTCCCAGGTGTTTAAAGTAGATTAAGTTCTACAAGGCTCGTCTTTGTATATGCAAGTCAGGGTTGTGTGCGTGGTTGCATATGCACAACTACACCTTCTCTGGGAGGACACCTGGAACATAACCGCTCCTTAGTTTTCTATTGCTGTCCATCTGTAGAGTTGACAGGCAGGGATGGGGTTGTGACAGCTATGTGCAGGCTTGTGTGTCTGCTGCCTTTCTGTGTTTGATGTGTTAATTGGGACCCTCAACCGTGAGCGAGCAGCTGTGCAACAGCTGATGACATTCCCCCCTTCAAATCCGCTTTCACATGGGTTCATGCATCACTACATAATTCATGTTTTGGTTTTATGGTTTTGCAGTTTGCTGTCCTACAGGTCACAGGAGATACAGTACACATGTGTATGCTTGTGGCTCATTTGCCAGATGCCCTCAACGTCCCGGGTTTGACATCATTCTAGGCCCTTTGGTTTCGCTGATTTTCTTTCTATTTGAAACAAAGCAGAGCTGCTTGATTCCCTTAAAAGATAACACAATGTTTAAGAAACACCATTCTCTCCAGTTTCAGAAGACGAGGTGACCAGGGAAGCGAATGACGTGGGAGTGTCGAGAGAGAGATATGTCGAAGATCTTCATCGAGCACTAATGGGAGGTGAAGAAGGACGAGGAGGAGGAAAGAGAGAACGTGTGGAAGACAAGGAGGTGCATTCTTTCCACCTCACTCCAGATCACCGCCGTCTCTCTTATCAGAAGATCTGCAAAGACATCTCGGTGAGCTGGGACACATACAGCACAGTAACAAAGTCATTAACTGAATCATCCAGTTAGGGCGCAGTTGTTTGAACGCCACCGTTAGAAAGCCGTCAGACTCAGTTATGTTGGACCAGTAAATAGTTTGCCTCTACTCAACAGCATAACGCACTTCCTCCTCATCACTTTTCCCCTAGGATAAATTCATCTAACGACATACAACAAAATAGAAAGGAAGTCTTGTTTTTTTTACAGGGGCTGTTAAAAAGATAAGGTTTACAGTGTCTCCACATCACTGCAGAATTGGAAAGGCTTGGCTGCCTTCAGGCCATTGTTTGGAAAGCAACAGATAGGAATCATTCAGCGAGACGGTGGGCTTATGGCAACAATTTGTATGGTTTTAGGCAGAAAGCAACTATCAGTAAGTCAGATATTCATAGAGACGTGTCATGGATGCTGTGCTGAGGCAGTTGCTGCACATTGATGTTTGATGGAGTACAGGTCATGGAGCTGTCAGAGGATTTGGGTGTATTTCTTCCAGTCGGTGGGAGGATTCTATTGCCTGGAGGGAGCAGGTCACTTGGGATCCTGGGACTCTTATGTAGGTAGAGGAGTCCAGAGGCAGTAGGCCAGGGGTTAGGAACACTGCAAAGGCAGTAAAACCCTTATTTATGGAGCGGGTCGTCCACATCCAGCAATGTTAAACAACAGTTGATGAGAGCCTTTTTTCCTTTCCTATCCTAACGCCCCCTGGGTTTCTTTCCCTGTGTGTGTGTGTGTGTGTGTGTGTGTGTGTGTGTGTGTGTGTGTGTGTGTGTGTCAAAGTGTGTGTCTTGAACATAAGCACACATACTGTTGGTTTTACAAGAAGATAACTAAAATCAACCTTACTTGGTAATAAGGTTGGTGTATTTGAACTATGTATACTTAAACTGACAATGATCAAATGCAGTTAGATCCAATAGCAAGAATGGTCCAGTGTCTTTCTCTGTCTGTGTGTCAGGGACACGCATTGATACACGCAATGGATTTCTCATTTTCATCATGAATGCACGATTAAATAAAAAATAACAGCCTGGGCTAATCTAAGCATCTTTAATGGACAAGTATTGGCTTTAAATTTTAATTGACTTCTGGTTCATTAATTATTGTAACTCATTGTGCTCTGGACTTTACTCCATTACACAAACTTTGCACACAAGTGTGAGCAAGTGAACAAGGTCAAATAAACCAAACCAAACCGAACTAAACCTTGTGATAGATTGTCATAGTTTGGAATTGGAATTGGAAAAGATGTTAGATCGCAGTCAAAAATCACGCCAGATTTTGTTTTGACTTGTCTCTTTTTACTTAGAGTTTATAGGTCTAATATCACATTTTGCTCAACACAAGTTCAACCATAGAAATGCTGATGTTTGTAGGCTTTTTGAATTTGTAGTTATATTTCAGTTACACTGGTTCATGTCTTTTATGGTTTATTTTGTGATTTAGATGAATTTACTTAATTACATATAACAGATTTATGCTGATGCCTTCATCATTGTGACTGTACTTGTGAATGCAGAGCACACACATGCTTGTAAGGCCGTAATCACTGCTCTGGAGTGTGTGTGGCAATAACAAATCCAAGAATCAAGAGGGGCTATTTTGCATTAGGTGCAAATTACCACCCTTGTCCAACACCTGCTTCTTTTCTTCACTCTTTCCTCGCCTTGCTTGCACAGAGATGTTGAAGAGCGGGACATATTTTCCCAGCCAGATAATTTGAGGGTGCAGAAATGACTAAAAATGAGGCAAGTTTCCTTTGGGCGTAGAAGAAAGCAGGGGGGAGACAAAACAGGTGGTGAACTTAACCTGACGTTAATGCTTTATGAATATGACCTTAGAAGTTGTAATGATGAATGTAATTTGGGGTTTTGTTGTCAAATGACCTTGGAGCAGGTGTTTCACATGACTTAGTCAGACATTAACTCCTCCTTAATGTCTGTTTAAGTAGTTATCCATCATTGGAGGAAAGAAATCTCCAGGTACTGACTCAAACTCAGTAGATACAGAAAGTAACATAAAGGTGAAGTTGTATGTGCTCTGATGGTCTCTAAAGCATTTATGCCACCTTTTTAACATTCTGTTCCAAGATGAGGACGTCGGTGTTACCAAAGAAGTATTAAAGTATTAAAGGGTTTGCGTAAGTTGGTAGTTTCTTGACTGTAGTCTCTTTGTGATTTGTTAGTCTAGCATCTCTTACTTTACAAATTGACTTGGTTTTCTGGATTGGAATATTTGACTTATTGCATCCTGCTTTGTAAATTCTGTAGTCGATGATGTCGTTATAAGATGTGGCAGTATGCTTAGTAAGTGAGTGAGCATGAGGTTCTCCCCAAGCTTACTGCTGAGGCTTGTGGAGATTCTTCTCATCTCTTCTGTGTGTGTGTGTGTGTGTGTGTGTGTGTGTGTGTGTGTGTGTGTGTGTGTGTGTGTGTGTGTGTGTGTGTGTGTCTCTACATGAGCATCTTGTGCAGTGGGGCTTTAACCCCAGTCACCTTTAGCTGAGAAGATCTGAAGCTGTTCTTTAGAGATTGAAGTGAAACATGCATGCGTGAATGTTGAACGTGTTTCAATCAAAAAACAGGATTTACCACATTCCCTCAACGTTACGTCCTAGATTCTGTGAAATGCTCTGAAATAAGAAGAGCTTTGCTTGTGATCAGACTGCATTTTATATGTTTAGGTTCATCTGTGTCATGCAGTGGAGAGTGATTTGTGTTATTCCTGCTTTGTCTCATACTGTGATGAAGTTGTTACGTTCCCTTTAGCCACTATCATTAAAGCGCAGTGGTGAGACTATCTGGTCTCTCCTTGATCTGCTCCTGCTTGTAATTGTCATTGGCTTTATAAACAGGTTTTTCTCTTTTTCATTGTCAGCTGTAAAATGTCGCCGTCTTACTCATGTCTCTGTAACCTTGTGGTTCTGATGATAGAACAAACAGTTACAAATCCAGCTGCTGATGAGGATATTAGCAGCTTTTGGATTCTTGTATTACTTAAATCTTCTGTGTATTATCACCTTGTTTTCTCTTGAAGACACATTCAAAAAAAGTCCACAATTTACAGTCTTGGATATGCTGTTGTGTTGTGATAAACAACGTAATGGTCTCACAAATGTTTGACCAATTATCCATTGGCTTCCTGTCAGGTTGTAAGAAGTGTCACTGAGTTATATTATGCTTACATCAGAGCAGCTTGCATCCCTTTTGAAACCACAGCATTCTGGGTGGATGAATGTCACATTGTTACATGTTTGTCAACAGTGACAGCATTCATTTATTTCAGCCAAATCATCTTCATATTGGTGTGTGTGCGTGTGTGTGTGTGTGTGTGTGTGTGTGTGTGTGTGTGTGTGTGTGTGTGTGTGTGTGTGTGTGTGTGTGTGTGTGTGTGTGTGTGTGTGTGTGTGTGTGTGTGTGTGTGTGTGTGCGTGTGTGTGTGTGTGAGAGAGAGAGAGTGTGAGTGTGTGAGAGAGAGAGAGTTTGTGAGTTTGTGAGTGTGTCTGATGGGCAGAAAGATAGAAAGATAGGAAATAATAACAATTTGCAGTTTGCCCTGATTCACTCTGTCAAGCATATTGTGCGTTGTTGACACATCTGTTTCCCCTGGTGGTGTATGGCATCTTTACAGTCCTTAACTGCATGTAATTCACAGTACTAATAAGCAGTAAGAACCAGTAAAAAAAAAACCCAGTAAGGCTGGGAAACACACAGTCCATATGTTTTAAAATAAGATAAAGAATTGTTATGTTTCTGGTTTTACAAAACAGGAACACACACACAGAAGACCTATATGCTGTGTTTGTTTATTTCTTTGTGTGTTCTTCACTTCTGCAAGGTTAGTTAACAGTGAAAACTGTCTGTCACCAAATTGAAGTGAGACTGAAATCCGGATCTAACTTCTGACCTCACTACAGTGAAGACTACACCATCTAATGAGCAGCATTACTGCTTGTACATTTTGACTAACTTTTAACTATTGAACTTTCAGTCATAGAGTCAAAGTTCCGTTGTGTCTGGATTCCTTGGGTCTATTGGGCCCACTAATGCCCAACTCCTCCTGAAATGTTGTGTCACTTGTCACAAAATTTGACATGTAGAAGGTCTGGACCAAGCCGGATCCAAATTTTATTTTTGATTTATTATATTCCTTACCATTTTCATGTAAATGCCTGACAAATTTCAGTGGGTGCCACTCATTCTTCAAAAAGTGCCAGTAACAACAACCAAATTTGATAAACATATAGACTCACCACTTATGCAAAAATTATGAGAAGAGACATCATTTGACCTCGTGGTGGCGCTAAAACAACATCAGTTAATTTTTGGGGGAGATGCCACAGTTTCTTTCTACGTTAATGCGTATGTAAATAAAACCATTCACTCCATCCAAGACAAAGGCTTAAGTTAAGGTCGTTTAAGGTAAATCCAGTGTTTTCTCCTCTGCCTGCTCTTGTGCCTGATGTTTATGGGAACATTCACGTTATCAGGGAAGGACTAGCTGCTGTTGCCCCTGACTTCCTGTCTTTTTATCTGGCCCGACGCCTCTGCACTGCGGACAAGCGAGCTGATGGGACTAAACCTCTACTTGATGCCCACACTTGTTAGACTGAGCTCACTGCCCATCCTTGAACACTGTCTCGTTGTCATCGTGCACACGCCTATACAGAGCTCGCCCACTCGCTTCCTTGTTTCCTTAGACACAATAGTCATTTTGAAGGAGAAAAATAAGCTGTTTGACCGCTGTTTTTTAAGGATTTAGCGCGGCTTTAGATGAGATATGTGGAAGCTTTTTTATTGATGATTGAAATGGGAGGTATTTTGTGCCTCCCCATGGGAATGCAGGGTGGCTTTTGGACAGCGTCAGGCAGTTTGATAAGGAACACTGTGAGTTCTGTGCCCACAATGTGTTTTGGTATGGTTTTCGCTGGGGTTGTGTTCTTTTGGCTTTGTCTTCCACGCCCACGTCCCCCCTTTCTCCATGGGTTTGACCTTATGGTCTGGCTAGCTGTCTGTAGACACACACAAACAAACGATGAGACCACACACACACACCGCCTTGTTGTTATGTGACGCTAACATATTCTGAAGACAGTATTTTAGCCTACATGAGCATTATCTGCTAAATCTGAGATTGGTTGGTTAGATATGAAGTCATGTTTTTGAACATCTGTAAGAATAAATGAATCTTCCTAATCTCACAAAAACCTCAGCGTTATTGTCCTTTCCTCTCCGTAATTTTTTGTTGTTTTGTTTTGAATATAAATGTCGGCTATTAGCTCACTAGATGCCAAAACACAATAGATTTACTTCATTTTTTAATTGATTTATTTCAGTTACACAATGGAAATATGTGGCAGTGGGTTTCTGGATAGTCAAGCTGTCGTCTGGCTTCCCACACTTTGGCTCCAGCGTGCAGACTGACCTTCAGCGTTTATCTCTGTGTGGAAGGAGCATGAGAAAGGAACTAGTCCGTTTAGTTTCCATTGCCGACTTTTATTGATTGATTCTTCTATGACTTAACATTACTGGCTCTTTCTGGGAAGTTTTCTGGTCACGGTTTCTGGGATTCCAATTGACTGTCAAGAAATAAGGAAGTGGAAACTGAAGCATTGCAAACCTCATCACAGGTTCTGATATTTACATCTGCTGAGTATGGATGTCTGCTTTTATTTTTAGGTGATCAATCTGTCTGTGTCCCACGCAGCAGTGGCTAAAGAGGCCTGAAGTCCTCAGGCATGGACAATCTTTTCAATTTGAAATCTGCTTCACTTGATCAGATATTTGCTCTGTAAACGCAAGAAAAACATCTCTGAATATACTAAAACAATGAGCCGATGAATATTCTGCATTTTTTTGTCAAGTGTTTTTATTTAGTCATTCACTTGTGTAGCCTAATTTCAACTTAGTTATTTAAATCAAAGCAAATGTCAGTAGGTTTATATGCGCCTTTAAACTTGATGAAACCATATTATATTTTAGAATATTATACATTATATTTAAGCAATAATTGTGTTTTTGCAATTGCAGTGTGGACATGTAAAAGTAATGAGTGTGATTAACTCTATATATGGACGGAATGAGGCCTCCATTTGAGGAAGTGTGTGTGTGTGTGTGTGTGTGTGTGTGTGTGGAGGTGTCTTACCTTAAATCAATTTACAATCACATAACCTAGTTTTGTCTCTAAGAATAAGCACACTTTGATTTATGCTGACTTTAATTGCATTGTGCTGTATTCATGACTTTGGAAATGTATTGGAAGATGTATTGCCTTCAGAGTATAACTTTAACTTTTGAATGGAAACAGATTGATTTAGATGCCTGGCGTCTTCGTATCCTGATCACAAAGACAGAACAAGTTTAACATGGAGATTAGGTCTGTAAGATTTATGGCATCACCCGTGTACAGTCGGCGAGTTTAACAAATCCCCAGTCATTACTGTGGAGCGGGACTTTGACTTATGATAACATAAATGTAGGCCAGGAGGGTTTACATTATTCCTTGCTTTGTGGAAATGTTAGTGTGCTCAGCCCTCACATTATCCTTTCTCACATGGCTGATTTACTACTAAACGTCTCTCTACTGGAAGTGCAGCTGAAATTCAGGCACAGGTAAGAGGAGGTGTGAGAGGCGTGAGAGGAGAGGATGGGAGGGAGGTTGGAGCTGAACATCAAAGCCTTCAGAGGTAATGTTCATTGCAGCTTGTGTAACTTTGCAAACTGAATGTAGGCAGCAATGTGTATATGATTAAATATCTCCAGAGTCCAATTTCATGATCAGTGCTAACCATGCTAACCTAACTCTAGTCTGTTTTTGATAAGTGGTGACGACAGAATCACAGCTGTGTCAATGTTTCTGTGAAGCGCAGTGTCATACAAACTCCCTCTACGTCTCACAGAGGAGCCTGCACTGGATCACTGTGACATCCTTTTTTTGCTCTAGATGTTTATGAGGATCCTGGGTGGTCTCCTTGATGTGTCTGTCCCATTAGAATGAATTGAGTGGAATCACAGGTTTCCTTGTTGTGATCAGATGAGTTGTATTGCTTTTGGGACTCTTGACAGTGCAGTATTTCATCGTCACATGTTTGCAGTTTGTGTTAAGAGTTAACCTCCAGAATTGTCTTTGTAGATTGATCCAGAATAGTTATTGTGTGCAGTCCTATCCTAATCGTTTTTGTAAAACTAAAGGGCCATTCATTAGATTAATTCCCTCCACCAAGGCAGAACAAGCCTAGACATGCCAATGCTTGCCGTTACATCTAACAACCCAAGCATAGGTTTTGATTTGTAGTATTTCATTGTTTCATCTTAATTCAGCTAAACAATGACAGCAAAGTGAGGTACAAACCACAACAAATTGTAATCGGATGATATTGATCTAAAGAGAAAGGAATTATTTTATGAAGGGTATTTCTTCACCAGTGTCAAGCAGAAATGATTCAGTTATAAAGGGAGAGACAGAGAGAGAGAGAGAGAGAGAGACAGAGAGAGAGAGAGACAGAGAGAGAGAGAGACAGAGAGAGAGAGAGAGGGAGAGACAAGAATTGCTGCTGCGAAGACTAGCAAGGGATGAGACGAAGGATCGAGACAGAAGGGGAGGCTGGGGACCGATGGGAAGTGAATGTTCACTCATCGTAACATGTCGATGGTTCTCCAGCTGAGGGGAAAACAGCTGTGTGGCCTGCCAGGACAGCGTCAGCCCTGGACAAAAATGACAAGTATTTTATGAGAGCTTTTGAAGATGTGGGCTTTATTACAGTGGGTCTGCGACCTCGACACAGCCCAGTGAAGATTTAGCACCTCATCACCTTCTGGTTTCCTTGTGTGTGTGTGTGTGTGTGTGTGTGTGTGTGTGTGTGTGTGTGTGTGTGTGTGTGTGTGTGTGTGTGTGTGTGGAGGGGGGCGGGGCTGACTAGGTATTTCCAAGGCAACAAGAAAACAAAATATGATAAATCTGTTAATTATTAAAGCTGTGATGAGCACAGATTTACACACAGTGAGGCTGCTGTGACTGGAATGTCAATACTTAGTTCTGTGTTCCTAAGTGGTGTTTCTAAAATGTGACAGATCTTAGATATTAGAAAATGTCAGTGTTTTTGTCAGTATCCTGTTGTGATGCTTCAGCCCTGCCGTCTGCCTCAGTACTGCGATGTTAACCAAATGAGGAATGTTTGATTACATCTGAAGCCTGCCTGTGATTCCACTGAGCCACTGACAGCAGAAAGTATGAGGCAGGAGCCTGTGAGCTCACATTCACAGGCTTATGGTGAGCACTGAATTCATCCTGTATCTCTCCCAGACAAACACAACACTTCATCATCTTTAAAAGCTTCCCACTTCAAAGAGGATGATGTAATGGTTCCTTGCACCTTGATATTGGAAGGTTTCTTTTGAGATGCAAGTGATGTGCAAATACTCATTTATTCCACCGCTGACTAACGCAGCACTGTAGAGAAATATCTGAATGGTCAGATTTCTGTATTTTGTGTATCCTCATGTGCTCTCGTTCACTAGGATACACATAGTGTCAGCACAAATGCGATAACACACTTTGTTCAGCGGCAAAGTGCTGCAAATGCGTCTCTCCAGCTGGTGGCGGTAATGTGCCAAAAGCGTAGTAGCGATAATAAAAAAATAGAGAAGTAGAGAGCAGCAAGCTTATTATAAAACCATATAATTTACCTTTTCAAAGGCTTTCCAAATGTTGAATGAAGTAGAAAGTGTGTTTGGCGTGTTGGGCCGTATGGATACACACATTTCACTCTTTGTACAGCCTGAGAGGGGGTCCTGGGTCTGCCTGAATGTCTAGTTCACACGGGACATGGTCAGGGAGGAACCAACGGTCTTACAAAGTGCTTAGAAACATCTTGTGGCAAGCTTTCAATGTTGAGGAGCAATATGGCTCAGTGTTCAGGTTCTCCCAGCGTTGAGCTTATTGCCTTGTCACAACAAGTAAAGCCACACATCTTTTATAGAAATCTTTATTGCCTTAATCATGACACTGAAAACGAATCCCAGCATCTCCTTCCCCTCGCTTGACATCTTATCCTTCCTTCCTCAGATACACTTGGGCTCTGCGGAGCTTCAGCCAGCTCCAGAACCCCTGCAGCTGAACCGGGAGATTATTGGCCAATCCCTAAAGCGCCGGACAGAGCTGGAGTCTGAAAACCAGCGGCTACTGGAAGCGAACCAGAGACTCAAACGAGAGCACCAGCGAATACTCAGAGAGTAAGCATAAGGTGGAAAGTGAGCTTGTGTTTTGGGCTTTATGATTTCAATACGTGTATAAATGAATGTGTGGTGGAAAATAAGTGATGAAAAGGGAAATACTTTCCTCACAACACAATGTTCAGCACTGTTGTTTACGTGTTGTATATTGTGTTGTTTACGTACAACGCCTCTTTCCTTTCCTCCTCCCAATCCCGGCTGTTTGTCCTCAGCACTCAGCCACTATGACATCATCACTGGTCGCCCATTTGAGAGCACTGAGGGTTCCACCCAAGGTTGCGAACTGCGCTTGTGATTTCTTGGAACTTACTTCAAATGATTCCCTTCTATGTCTTTCATTTTCTGATTCAGCATTGTGAGTGATTATTTGCTGGGTCATTCCTTGGCTAATTGATGGATTGTTGTCAGTAGGAGACAGAAGAAGAGCCTTGTGTCTTGTGTCTGAACTGGGTGGAGTCACCAGCCACAAGGACAGACAAATAAGTAATGTCTGCTTTTAAGATATGTTTTTGTTTGTGTAGTGCGTATGTGTTCAATCAAACAGTTGACCAGAGAAATAATCAAGTTTATTAAATCATCCATTGAATGAATCTTTTTTATGTCAAAATGACAAAAAATTCTGCCTTCTGCTTCTCAAGTGTGAGGTTTTGTTATTCACTCCTCGTAAATTGAATCCTTGGTTACATGTGTTCTCATGCGTCCCTTTGGGCTCTGGAAATGTGACACTTGGGACTGAACAATTCTTCAACAGATGGAAGGGTTGATTCATAACGAAAACTTTTATTTCTTGGATCCCTGAAATACACATTTTGGTGTGTGTGTTTGTCTCACCAGGCTGGAGCAGCATGTTCAGGATAAGGAGCTGATGGAGAGGGAGCTCTACTTACGATTCGTCATGGTGTTGAACGAGAAGAAGGCCAAGATCAGAGGCCTAGAGGACTCTGTCCGGCAGCTCCAAGAGACCAAAGACCAAAGTCCAGGGTCAGCAGACTGCTTATGTGGAACCTTGATGTATAGAGAGAAAGGATCAAATTAACTATCGTACTGGGGCAATTCTGTTCACATCATTGGACACATGATTTACTAAATATACAAGTTATTCTGTACTTTATTCCCTGAAAAACCACAAAGTCATAGGGTTGCTAAAGTGGCTTCATCTAGTTCAAACTAATCATATTAAAACATTAGAAAACTTACATCATCACCACAGCCTATTTCTGAAATGAATCTCTCAAATCTCATTGTTTGTGTCATGTCTCATTGTAAGTTAAGGTTAGGGTTAGGCTCCACAGTAACCTATAACTATGTTACTGTGGGTTTGTGCATTTTATCAATTTTGCTAGAATGTAGGAAAAATTTTAATATTTTAGGTTGTTATTCCCCTTTTTGTTGGGCATGCAGATGTTGATTCAAAGGCAGGCAGCACAGAAGTGTCAAATCTGTGTGTGTTGGCTGCACGTCTGGCATCTGCAGAGTGTCGACGATGGCTAATTTCCTTTTTTACAAGCCTATTTTATATCTTCCATCATTGCAAATGTATGATGGAACATTTTACTCATAATTACTGCGTGTGTCTGGCTGTGCTACTGTCCCGTCTGGCTAGTTATACAAAACACTGCAACACTGAGTGTTGACAAAAGGCTTTGCCAGGAGTAAAGTGAGATACTGCCTTTAATTGTGCAGTTGAATTTCTCTCCTTTTCACACTGCTTTGTACAATGTTTTTTCTTCATACAATACTTTCTCCTCCAGCCTAACACCTTTGTCATTCCCTTCAGTGGCAGTGATGCAACTCTAGAGGAAGATGGCAGCCAGGATAGAAAGGAGGAAGATACGGCTAAGAGCATCCGTCCATCGCAGGAGGCAACCATTCTCATCACGGGTGGGTGTAACGTGTTTGTGAGAACAAAAAAGAGTCTATTGTTATTATTTGGGAAAAATGCTCTGTATAAACAACAAATAAATAACTGAATTCCTGAATTCCTATGGAATCAGGTTGCATTTGGGTTTCACAAACAAAACCTGATATGATAGAAAAGAAAATATTCCTTTTCTGTGATATTTAGTTCTACATCATGGACTTTCATGAGTCAGAATAGAATAACAGAGGCGTTTCTCCAGGGATGGGGCCGGGCCTGGCCAACGCACTCCATAACATGATGAAACCTGGCCTAGCTCTAATGCAAGTCAACGGTGACAAGGGAAGCTGTTGGTGGACTGTCATGCGCATGTCAACACAACACTATCCAATGACGCACACATCAGCCAAAGTGGGTAAAATAACATAAGGAGACTTAATGTTATTATAAGGCAAAGGGGCAAAAGGACAAACTTAACTCAAAAAAGCCCTGATCATCTTATCAATGTTGATGTGGCCAGTGCACCTTGCAGACAGAGAGCATCATGAACACCCCATTGGAGTCTTGTCTCTAATCATCTGATGGATGTAAGTCCAAAGGTTTTAGCCTTGGCTCAGTCTCTACATTTATTAGCAGCTCCTTGTTTTATTTGTTTTTCTGCTGTTTCACGCAGGGTGGGTAGGCACCACTTCCTACGGTTTTATATGGCGGAGGTGAGAGCCAAGAGACTCCTGTGCATTCTGAGTAACCCCAATACTGAGCTAAAAGCTTCTAAATACTGCGTAGAGCTACAGAATGGGTCTGGCAGCAATAGGTTTAAGATCACTCAAATTTGAAAGATCACTGAATGACTCTTGAAACCTCAGAAGAGACTTTTCAAACCTTTTGAATGATGCTGTAACTAAAATATAGCGAAACTCTATTAACATGTTGTACCCGTCTACTCTTCTTCCATTGCTTGATGTAAGAACTTACGCCTCCTGCTATATCTCAGTGGAGCAGGGTGTGTTACCCTTGAAAAGTATTAAACGTAGCCAATTTTTCACAAATTCCCGTTACTTATTGTGATGTCATAGGTCACGGCGTGACTCAGGAACGATTTAGACTTTCCACTAAATCTCAAGCTGATTTTTACAGTCCAATAAACTTGACAGTTGAAAATCAATGCATTATGGAAGTAACATAAACTTAAAAGTGCACACAAACAGCGAATATGGCCTGGGGTCGGTAACTTCTGGGAAATCCACTCTGTGAGTCATAAATCCACCCAACAAAGTCCGCTGTGATTGTTTCAACACGGCCGCCATGAGGTGGTCTTCCCCTTCCTGCATCATGGAGACCAGGCGTGATGTCGCATGTGCTGATTCATCGCCCCCCCCCCCCTGTATTACTGTGCTGCAATTTGTTGGGGTTACCACACCGCCTGATCTCTCAATGCCCCATTTGTGTTCAGACGCACAATCAAGCCCCCCCAGTTCAGTTGCAAAACACTTTGATTTTGTAGTTGCATCAGCAGGCTCTGTTATTTTATGCCTCTTCCTGCCCTCTCTCCTCCTTTGTCACTCTTTCTCTCGCCCATAGACTCAAAAAACACACACACACCCCTCTGTGCTCTCTCCATGTTGGCTTCAGTGGAGTCTAATGAGGGTTGTAGATTATGCTCAGTATGGGTCTTGGCCTGAGCACATTTGTTGCAGTCCAGAAAGCCTTTTTACATTCAGCCTTCTTGTGTTTTCAGCCTTTCACCCAGTGGTGTGTGTTTACACTGTATTTACACAATCTGTAGGACAGCACAGGACAACTTATACACAAACGGAGAGGCCCATTGGTCAGTTTGTCCTGCTGATATTCTTGAGATGCTGTGCGTTTCAACTCCATGGGTGTGTCCCCAAATGTGTGTGTGTGTGTGTGTGTGTGTGTGTGTGTGTGTCTCTCTCTCTCTCTCTCTCTCTCTCTCTCTCTCTCTCTCTCTCTCTCTCTCTCTCTCTCTCTCTCTCTCTCTCTCTCTCTCTCTCTCATACTATTTACACTAATTCATCCGTCCAACAAATCAGTCTGGGCGTTTCCCTCTTGGCCATAAGCAGCGGGGTGGAAAGGGGCCATATTTTCTTGTTGATGACTGTTAAATTATGCTAATGGATGCTTAATGCATTGTTTTCCCTGGTTATTTATATTGTGCCGTCATAGTTGTGTAACTCAGCAACAAATTAATTCCCAGCCACCTAGTTCATTGGAACCTAAACAAACAAGCCCTGACAATGACTGTTTGTCTGTAAGTCTGTAAGTATCATTTTATATCAACCTAATGTGTTTGAATAAGAAATTAATCTCAGGCTCCTTAGTCCCAGATCAGAAACTGCTTGCACTTAAAAATAGGATGCAGATATCCTAAAAAGGATACAGAATGGTCGAGTTGTATCGGACCATGGTAGGTGACATCATTCTTCGATGACTTACTTGACCCCGGGTAACCCCTGTGCCTTAGGCTGTGTTTTCATTTTCCTGGGGCCTGATAAGAGAACATAATGATAGAGCACAACTCCAGACAAAAAACGAAAAAGAAAACCCTCTCACTCTTTGACCTTTTCCCTCCGGGTTTAGCATCTGATAGTGACAACACGAGAAGCACATCTGTCACAGAGAGGTGACTGCAGATAAAAGAGGTAGAGATTGAAGGAGAAGATGTTAGCTATTGTAGAAGGAAGAGAGGCAGATGGAGCGACGGAGAGGGTGCCAGAGCTCACAACAGAAAAGGAGTCATGGAAAAATTGTGCAAAGGCCTTCTGTTTGACAGCGGCGCCAAACTGCAAACTCTGTTCATTCGTTTTACTGCAGTAACTTTCAAAGTTTTGCCTCATCAATTCAGCCTTCTCATTAGGTTGATCTTTTCATCTGAATTGGCTAGCAGCAGTGTTAAGGGGCAAACAGGTGTGTTTTTGTATCTGTCTCTATATAAATGATTGTATTGAAGTGTGACCGGGCTTGTGCTTTGGAATGCCAGATCTGTGTGTGTGATAAAGGGAACAGGACATGGAGAGTGTCTGAGGGTAGCAAAGGTTATCTGAGGAAACATTCCCCTCAACTTCCACAAGTTTGCGGCAAATGACACTGATCTTAACACAGTTAAACTCAAAACATCACCAAGGTGGGATAGAATTGGGTTTTGGTAATGATTTAGCTGATTTAAAGTAGGACATGTAGATAAATGATGTCACAGTCAAACACAGTACACACACAGCATCACAAGGTGTTTTGTCATTGTATTTTCATATGCAGGTCGGAATCTGGAGTGTATGGGCCTCCCAACAGACAACAGTGTTTCCGATGATGAAGAGGTGCAGCCAAGACAGAAGCGGCGCATTCGTCCTGCTCAGAGTTCAGAATCTCCTGAGGAAGAGTCAAGTGGCAGGTTGGTTCCATAACCACACATGTCACACCACCTTGTTTGGTAACATCATTATTTCTTATACTTTGGTTCTCCTCACTTAAGTTTTCATGATCATAAAGTGTTCCATGTGTCCCATCTAGCCCCATGTTTTTTTAAATAAATAATCTTTCTTTGTAAAGCATCATTCCTACAATGAATGTAGCTCAAAGTGCTACAATGGAGAGGGAGAGAGGTTCTTTATACTGAGGTCCAGGAAATAGATTAATAGACTAAAACTAATGTAAGACTTAGTGAAATGTATGTTATTAGTTGTTTCCTATACATTCACTGAGCTCATCTCCGTGTTTTTGGAACATTCTTCTATTTATTGAGTCTTTAGTCACATGTTTTTGGGATAGGTCCACAGTAACTGATGCATTGTTCCCCAGTGAGTTCCTGCTACCTCCCTCCCCCCTGCAGCCATTGATGAATGATCATTTTGTCTTTGCTGCTTTCACAACTAACCCACACACACACGCAGATGGATCAGACGTGTGTGCCACTTGCGCAAAATACAGACCTCCTCACATCCCACCATCTCAGCTGCCTTTTCTTTTCATATTTATGTAGTTGTTTCTCTTCATCTCAGTGTATTGATGACTCGTAATTAGGGACATTACTCATTATGGACAAAGTCCTGCCTTTGGCTTTGACCACAGCTTTTGCCTTAGATGTGGCACCGAGCCCCAGATGCCAGTAAATTCTGCCCACTTCTCTGCCTACTTATGTGTCTATTAACAGAATTGACTTCTAAAAACAAACAATATTGTATTACTTTTAGATTGTCATTGCTGTTGGTCTCTTCTGAATATCAGACTCATGCATGCATGAATGGGTCTTGGTGTCTCTCCACATGAAGCTGAATGTTTTCTCACACTGAATCACTATGACTACCAAGCAAAAGCCTAAAAAACACTCTTTCTCTTGCTTACTTCGCAATGAGATGCATTCCCCTTCTGACTATACACAATTTGATGTGTGTAAGAGAGAAAACCCAAATTTGTCGTAGTCAACACTTGTTTTACATCTAAAAACATAATGATGTCCACCCACAGCTCACTTTTGGGTGTTGGCTGGCAAATAAGCGACATAGAAAATTACAGCAGTGTACAGTGCAGCCTAGTCCAGCTGAGAAACAGCAGCCATGGCTCACGAGCTCCCACTGAACATGCATCATATTGTACCCTTGCCTTTGCAGTCCAGCTTGTTACCATCTGTTGTTCTCCTTGGTTTTTCCCTTTCAAACAAATAACATCCTCCTTGCTCCTGGGGCAAAATGCATGTGGTGTAATTCAGCGGTGTTATGTCATTATACTACTGTATTTCCTAAAGTACAACTCAAGATTGAGGGGTAAAATATTAAATTCAACCTTCCCGTTTCTATTTTGCCAGATCCTCTTCTCTTCCCCCCTGTCTTTATGCCTTTTCTTTGTTTCCTCTTTTCACTCCACCCTCTTATTTTAATGGACAGATGATATCCACAACTCATCATGAGCATGATTAAAGCCCTAGATCGAACGCTGCATGTATACATACAGACTTTGTTTCCTATCCAGCAAAGTGGCAAGTTACATTTGGCCAATCAGCCCTCAACTCAGTACACACAACCAAACCGGGAACAACCAAGCAACGGCGTCCTGAGGTGTCCCCACATTTGAGCCAGATCTTGGCCCAGTTTGTGAAAGCAATTTTCAGAAAGCCAGAGGAGGTTGCCACCATCTGGTTTGCTTTAGCTGTGACAATTACCTGCCACAAGTCTCATGAGAGACTTTCTGCATGTTTGCCTCTCATCTTGAATAAATAAAAAAGCCAATCAAATGACACCATCTTTTCCCAAACGCTCCACACTAAGTGCTCTGATCAGCGCTGCAGTAAGGACGTGGCTCAGATGCGTTAGCAGTCATGTGATATCAGAGGAACGACGTCATCCGGGGCTTCCTTTGTTAACTAATGTCGACTGTGCTGATGAAGAAGATGGTGGAGAATCTGGACCAGGAGTATGGAAGCAATTTCTCAAGAGGTCGACTTCGCCCTGAACAAACTTTGGCTGCTGGTACTCCTGGACTAAGCTCTGTGTGAGACCAGAGAAAGAGTAACAACTACTGCGGGACAACAGGCTACACCCATAAGAGAGGGTGTCACCAGCAACGAACCGTAGCTCCTTTGTTGCTGCTTATTCATCATGTCTTGCTGATGTTTTCCTCACGCTCTTCAATATGTAAATAAACTATACGCCACCTCTTTCATTTCCACTTTCTAGATTAGTATTCCCCCATTCTCATTTTCTTCTGCTCTTTTACACGCCGATGTTCTGTGGCCCAAACTACCACGGGGGTGTTTTGTAGAAGGTTAATAGGATTATGTTGTCTCTCACTGTCTTCAACTCCTCACCTCTGTCTTTACCTCTGCTGTCAGCTTTAGGTCCTGAGGTCATCACAATGTATCTTCGCACTGACGGTAATGAACCTGTCATGACCTGTTGGACTAAGAAAAAGGTCTTCATCGGATCATTCTACTTTTGACTCCTGGGCCCTCCTGCTGCGCTTTATGAATTTGATGATACCTACACATTTGCTGAGGACCACAGGTGGCCGCCAAGATAATCCCACAACACGAGCTGGCTAGTCTCGTAATCCCCAAAGGAATGTCACACTCTTATCCTATCTATCCCATCAATAATGCATGGGTTAAAGGGAAGTTCAGATCAGTATCAGTACAGACAAGTCTGTGACAGCGTTGGATGGATGAGAGGACGGTGCCGTCGTCAAATGAATATTTTGGACATTTTCAACTCCAAGATCTAAACTGAGGATCTTGCAAACTATCTGAAGGGATTTGTAAATATTGCCATATTTTCCAACATCTTTGTGCACATTAATTTAATATATTATTTTGATTTTACATTCCAATGATTCCAATTGTTATTTTTCTGAAAAATATACATAAATGTGGCAATTCTTGATGCAAAGTTTGAACATGCTAAGTACTGTAAATGTGTTTAAAATAAACATTTTACATTGCAATACTTTTGCTTTTTTCAACATTAATTTTGCATTGGTCTAAAATACAAATATCAGCAACAGCCTTTACATTATGTTCAGTTGAAAGCTTACTATGACTTTTTGCGACTGTCTACCTTTTTATGGGTGATTTTACGACCAAACAGCAGACAATCTTAAAGTGAATGTGACTTAACCACACAGGCCACACAGCTGAAAGGGTTAACACTATTAGTGAGCGAGCGATGACGGCTGGAATTAAACATTGGGCTGCTTGCTTATCATCGTCCTTCACTTACAGCGCACACCTGTAGATCTCCCTCTGCCCAGGGAAATGACAGGCGTGTTCCTGCCGGGCTCTCTTTTCCTGCCGCAGACCTGCAGAGAGACAGAGCCGTCTTTGTTGTCGGGCTGTGCTGTGGTCTCACTGCTGACCACTTTACACTGTAATGTCTGAAACATCTAAGTCAGAAACTGAAAATGACAATTTATTTGCTGAACGCTTTCATCAAATATCCTGGTGTGAGTAATTTTAGCAGCTAACTCATCTTGGAGTGAGTCAGGTGGACAGAATGCTCTGGGTTGGTTTGGATGCTGCTGAATGACCTCAGGTTCACTCCACCTATCTGAACAAACCATTTGAGTTATGAACTGAATTAAAATGAACTACATTAGTTCCTCCTCCATGCAGTTCTCCTACATTACCATGTCTCTCGATTTTGTTTTTCCCTACCTCATAAATTCAGTTGGTTTTCTTGGCTCACTAGCGTCGGACTGCATTAGCTCTTATTCCTTTGGCTTACAGGAGGCAGTACAGCTGTTTGCAGGGGGGTGGCACACACATGGAAGTAACCCAGAGGGCAGGCTGTTCAAAGCTGAATGAATATATTTCAGGGAAATGCTAAATCTGGCAGTAAGCCTTCCAGCTGGACCACTTTAAATCAAATCTGTACGCATACCTGCCGACAATTACATACCTAATGTATACTCACACATATTTAATCATGAATTCTGGCACAGACACACTTGACATACCAGTATTGTTGTCTTTTATTATAGTATAACAAATATGTGATATGCTGGAGCAGGCCAGTTGTTTGCTGATGAATAACTATACATTCAATACCCAAATAACAAACCTTCATCATCAGTCCACATCTTCCCATTCAGTTGTTAATGCTGACTCAGCATGAGGTTTTTACTGCTCTAATCATTTTGCCAGTGACTACCAGTGTGTGTTGTTTTGACCCAGACATTAAAACAGGCTTTTGATCATTAGAAGTAATGAGTGCTTTCTCTTTGAGATGACGGTGTGAACTGATTAGCCTCATTATTTGAATCCAAAGAAATGTTTGGCAGGGTGTAAGAGGATGGTAGTTGAACAGTAAGTGTGTGATAATGACAGCCTGATGCAGAGCGCTGGACCGAGACTTTCTCTTTTCTCCTTTCATCGTTACTCATGAACAGATTGTATCCTGCTTCAATCACAACACTTCATTGCAGTGTAAGTAGTGAGGATACAGCTGAGATCTGACTGACTGAGATACATCTCTGCTTGTTAGACCAATACAAATCAAATCTGTTTCTGCGTTTGGTGTTGGTAGTCTATGCTATAATTACACTGATATCTGTCTGTCCATCCATCTGCTCTACCATCCACCTGTCCGTCTGTCTGTCACAGCGATAACTTGGACAGCTTTAACCTGATATATATCCATATCTGGACATTTTTGAACTGTGAGTCATCCTCAGGTCTGTCCACAGCCATGTACACTATCTAGATACCTGTAGACTGTTTCAAACTGTACAAAACTTAATGTTTGTCTTTGATATTCCTCACCATTCGGCCATATTGTCATTTCAGAGTTGAGTTGCCGTGGCACTTCTAAAAAGTGCATGTCATGTGCACATTTGCATTCATGCAATGCAATTTGGAGGTGGTGGTGTAGGTAACAAAACACAAAACCTGGGTGTCGGGCGTAGCGTCTCTCTTGGTGCATTTCTTCTTGTTTCATGTTTGTGAATGAGAGCTACGTTGACAGGATAAGTCACAACCACATAATTTAAAATGCAGTGCACTATACTGTATGCCACCCAGGCGTTTTACTGGATGGCCAAATTAGATTTCTCTCTCTGCAAAATTGATCAAAACATGCTTAAAACATCCCTTTTTACTGTTAAATTGATCTCTTGCGTCTTTTTTGAATGCATTATGTTATTATCTCAACTTCCTTTTGTTTGGAGACCAAAAGAGCAACAAACTGTCCCCATTGCCTGCTCTCATGTAGGCCTAATTGCTGCCTGGCTCAATAACTAACTGTCTCGCACAGTCATTTCACCCGTGGTATACAGCGAGAATCACGTCGCCACCGGTAATTTCACCATGGGGAAGAGTGCAGTTAACGCATAGTCTGCACAAATGTCATAGACCACACATTTAGTGTTCAGCTGTCAAATTGAATGCTTACCCAAACATATTTCCAGCATTTTTAATCCTGAGTCCCCTGGGGTTACACATTGACTAAGGGAATTAAATGTTTCCCACAATGCTGCATTATGTTTAGTGTAATTGGTTAAAGATCTATGACGTAGGGACGGCCTGTTTCTAGTTATCAAACCATTTTCTCTGTTTCCCAGTTCTTACTCATTTGCTCTCTCTTTGTTCTTTTGCAATCCTTTCTCATGTTCAAGTGGTTATAGATGGTGCTGATGCCATGATTCATTAAATGACTGTCTGGTGGTATTTGCGGTCATTAAAATGTTATCCTTTTCACAGCACAACACTTTTAATGCTGCTGTCTGGGTTGGGAGGTTGCAGCAAAGTCTGATGCAACCTTGTAATCAATGGGAACATGGCAGTGCTGGAGCGTCACAAAAATGGGACTAATGTATTTTAATCAGGGTAAGAGACAGCAGCGTGTTAGCAACTGCAACCTTCAGCTGATCCCCACTGGGAAAGAAGGCCGACACAACTCTTTCTTTGTAATATAAATTGTGTTTGCAGGTAAATAAAGACAACATACGTGTCTAGCAAGATGTAGAATTGTATAGAGTGGCGAGAGTTCCCTTGTGTTATACACTAAAGCCAATCAGAAAACAAAACAAACAAACTTCAAGTTATCATTGCTGTCACTCCAGCAGCTCTCGCTAGAAGCACCAATTAGTGAACAGAGGGGCAAACACGCTATAACATCCCTCACGTTGGGCTGACTGTCCGCCAGCTGTCCCAACATGATTGCCACCTGCCTGTTGATTGACACCTGGTGCCTACCTGATTGACACCTGGTGCTGAGCGCTCCAGACAGCCGTGTCCCTTCTTCCCTTCTTCCCCCAACATGCCGGTGTGCAGCTCGTTTCTTTTCTTTCTTTTTCCTTACAATTACTTTTATGCTGTTCGGAAGTTGTCGAAACAAGTGGGTGTGCTCGGCTGAGGGGAGGAAGAATGGTGGCGTTTGACTCCATTGTGCACGTGTGTTTTCATCACTTAATCAATATGGTCGATTGATCTTTTACATTTTGAACTTTACATGTAAGCTTGATCAGATTTAGAAACGAGGTGTCTCAAATCTGTGGAGTCAGGTTTTGAAGAACAGGACCTGTATTTCTTTCCCAACAACTTCAGGAATTATGTAAAAAGAAAAGGAAAAACAAACGTATATTACCTTTTTTGTTCTGAGGGGAAATGGTTAAAATCACTTCCTGAGCAGTAGCAAGACTCTTTGCTCATCTCTAAAGCTCAGCGGATCAGCCGTGGTGGTCTCAGCCTCCACTCTTGGCTCCAAAGGATCAAGGTTCATGTCTGTCCAGAGGTAACTTCATTTTCCCACATTTTCTCCTCTAAACTGGGGATTGGCTTGCATGCCCACACTTTAACTTGTTACAGCAGGATGGCCTTTCTCTCTGCACAGCACAGTTTATACTTTGACACTTAAATGGGTTGTTTTCCTCGCATTTGAGTGGATCGCTTCACAGCGGTTCCAGATCTTACCTTTGTAGATATTGGATGAATCGGAAAAATTCTAGACTTTGAGTTTAACGTTTTAAAATGATAGAATGTGTGCGTGTAATCAGGACCCAAGGCCTCAAGATCCAGGAGTTTCAGCAGGAAGGATCCCTTGGGGTCAGAGAAATTTAATGCCTATTTTATGCTGTCTGAGGTTGCATGGTGCCGGAGGTAGAGCAGTTTATAGGTCATGTGATATGTGGGTCATCTGGGGGCCCACACAGCACATCACTAGGATCAAACACTCTTTGATTGGCTCTTTTTTCTCATTGATTTATGGGTACTGAAAGGCAACAGGAGTTCCTCCTTTGCACGTACAGTAGCGTTTTACACACTAGAGGTTTAACGCAGCAGTTAAGTGACTTGAAACTTTTACCTTAATGATGAGTCAGTAAAGAAGGCACGGCAATAAAATGATTCAATGATTCCTGTAACTTTAAAACTGACTAGTCATTAATAATGCAGAGGTCAGGTGGTAAATTCCATCCAGAATCAGCTCCGAATTCCTCTTAGTGCTGTGTCAAATTGAGATTATAGCTTAAACATGTTTTTGTGTGTAATGGAACTCATCAGAAAGCATCCCATCAATGTTAATACTCCATTATTAGTCTTTTATTGAGTGCTGTACATGCATCTACATCATGTCTTTGGTTGATAATGGAATATTGAAAACCTGTACTCTCTCTCTCTCTCTCTCTCTCTCTCTCTCTCTCTCTCTCTCTCTCTCTCTCTCTCTCTCTCTCTCTCTCTCTCTCTCTCTCTCTCTCTCTCTCTCTCTCTCTCTCTCTCTCTCTCTCTCTCTCTCTCTCTCTCTCTCTCCTGCTGCCCCAGACCAGTTCAGCCTTGTAGGGAAGGTGCACTGTGGGTAACTGTTGGTGAGCAAACGGATGATTACAATGCAGACTGGTGTGGAAAAAGCACCTACAACGTTTTTTACAAGGGCCCTCAGGCTTCAAGGGCAATCTTCTCTGTCAGTAGCTCTTATCACCTCTGCTCCGGCTCTCATCCTGCGTGAGTAGCTACAGAGACAACGGCATGATATCGGATAATTAGTCCATCCTGCTTTAACTAAAAACAAGACCTACCTGACCGCTTTGATTCATAGAAGCTTACAGTGCACGTCTGCTTTGGTGGCTTTATGTCTGACGAATGATTCAGGATTTTGAACTGGAAAAAAATGAATGATTTTAGATGCAGCAGTTGTGTTTATGACTGAATGTTTTGTTGTGGTGTTTAATCAGCTGAATGTGTAATACAGTACCAGTAGGTTATCAGTGGTTATGTTGTGACAACCAGATTTGAATGGAATCATTTCAGAAACACTGGTTCCAATTAAAATGATGACAATTCCGAGACCTTTCAACATTTCATAAATGTATGTAGTCACGTCTCCTGTTAAAGGTCATTACAGGCAGTCGCCAGGTTACCAACCAGCTCCATCTTTAAGATGAATTTGTGTCTTAGGTGCATCATTTGTTCGCATTTAGCATCAAGTAGTCAAACACAAAGCACAAGATGCCCTCGGACAAGTTCTCAAAGTAGCGTGTGCTGTATGTCAGCTGTGACATCATTCATGAATCCATTTGTGTTTCCCACTACAATAATTTGGTGATGGAAATCAAAATAGACCGGTCATTGAATGTTGATGAAATTAAAAGCCGCCTATGCAAATGAAGGACGCCTGAACAATTTTTCTGGCAGGTTTGCAGACGACTGGAGGAATCGTGCTCCTACACAGGCGCCCTCCAATTATAGGAGTATAATAATATATACGCTTTGCTTGACTCCCACTGTTGCCTGTTAAGGACACGGACAAACACACACACACACACACACACACACACACACACACACACACACACACACACACACACACACACACACACACACACACACACACACACACACACACAGGAGCCAATCGCAGTGATTATTAGGCAGGGTTGATAATCTGTGGTCCAGCCTCTCCCCCGTGTGGAAAGGGGGACTAGTTCACTCACTCACTCACTCACTCACTCACTCACTCATATTGATTAAAGTGACGCTCCTGATTGAAAACTTTTTGTTTCTCCTTAAATAATGCGCTGACGTACCCAAGTAAACAACACGCTGAAGGGACAGTTAATACCAGTGATTAAAATCAAACAGAAGAGCTGAACCTGTTTTGAAAGCAGATTTGACTCTCAGATATCTGGAGCTGTGACGAACACAAGAGGCAAGTACGTGCGTAAAGTGATTATAAAATGATATTTTAGGATGGATGTGAAGAACAAAGCTTCACCGGGTTTGCAGAAATGCTTCAATATGAAATATTTACGCTTTAATTCACCCAAAGATACGCTTCTTCACCACACCGTTTCCAGTGCGCACCCATGGGTGCTCTTGGGTGCGCTTTGAGAATTAACCCTACAGTTATCTATTTGTTATAAGTTAGTTATTTCTTGTTTTTATTTGCCTGGTTGCGCAGCGCATCTAGATATAAACTTCACATACATGATAAATCAAGTTTTTAGATTTGCCGGTATATATAAAGCTGTTGGATCTTGAAGACAACCGTGGTCTTCTAGATTAAAAAAACAAATTACCCTCAAATGATTAATGTGTGACCTCAATGATTTGCCTGATTTCGCAACAGCCTGCTGGGCTGGACGATGCGCCCCTGGGACACCTGGACAAATGACGTGTTTTGTGTCTCATACAGAAGGTGTCTCATTCACTTTTCAGATGGGACTGGCACTCTGCCCCTCCTCTCTGACACTGACGGGATAACAGTGTGCGTTAGGCAAATTGAACTTGTTGCTTGCCAGCACTTCACGGTTTGTGCTGCTCCGAATCAGAACCAGCATCACACCGGAGTGGGAACCCGCAACTCTGGAGCATCTCGGCGGAAGGAGAGGCGCACCGGGGAGATAAGAGCTGCTTGCGCCCGAGCTGCAGTGGACATATTTGGGCAGTTTTTACGCATGCATGTGACGCGCTGGGACTAACTGGATTAAAGGAGAGACATCGATTTTACATTTCATTCTACATTTTATGGAATAAAATACTTTCAAAGTAAGTTCAGTAACTTTTTTTGTTTAATCTTTCAATATTTACTGGAAATCAAAACCATTGCTCCAGCCAGTTCGACCAATATTACCAATTGTCACAACAACTTTTCTTAATGTTTTGCTTTAAAATACTTTCTTAGATGAACTTTGATTGAAACGGTTTCCCCAGCACGTTTGTTTAACACGCAGCCACCCATTCATGCAGCGTTGTCCTCAGATAACCTTCCCCGGTGTATCCCGTTACTCCAGCGCAGATCAGCTGGACCTATTGCGATTTACTCGCTGTATCTAATTTACGCGATCCAACGTGAAATGTTAACCATCAGAGCGATAAATTTTGTATTTGATATAACATTTTTGATGCAGCGTCAAGAAGCAACAGGTGTTTTTGCGTGACAGAAAAAGTTAACGGTGCCAAAACAGGAATCAACGCATTGTCATAACTTATTGATTCGAACTTGACAGATCGTCAGATGCCGGTAGCAGTTATTTGTGACTATCAGCGGGGAATGAAGGAGTTGAAATCTGTAAGCAATTACTACCTGAGCTTTCAAAACAAGACACACGTTTAGTAGGAAGCCTCACGCGTCTGCCTATAGCTGGAGCGCAGCGCCTACGTCAACTCCAAATACTTAGAATTGTCTTACGTAAAGGAAAAACAGTAAGCGAGATATGTGTCATCATTTGACCCAGACGTCTTGCTCCTATTTCCCCCAATATTTCATGTAGTTTCCATTACTCTCTCAGGGTGGGTCCGTTGACTCAGAATAGACTTAGGTCACACACAACACACACACACATACATAAACCCACCCTGAAAGAGTCTTTATTCTGATTGTTTGTCAGTGTTGTTGCATAGGGAAGTCAGTTTGTGTATTGTCTTGTTTTTATTGGTTAGGATGTGTTGCCACTCAGAATTGCGACCCATTGCTGGTGTTTATGAAGTGGTGTGTGTGTAAGGGCAGGGGGCTCCTGGGGGCTCTGGGGGGCTCTTGGGGGCTCCTGAGTTCTCCTGCTCTCCTGGGTGCTCCTTGCTCCTTTGCGACCCCACAGGAGGATTCACCTCTCAGCTCCGCCACCCACGAGTTCACAGCCAAACCTTTAACTGTGTACAGTGCCTCAAATCTGAATTCTTCATTTAAATGAATGAAGATAAATGCATGATAACATCCTGCTTATCCAAGCACGTCAGGTTTCCACAAACTGTCAGTCAATAAGAGTAAAGATAACACTGCTTCCCTCTAAAATAAGTTTATTCGTACACAGAACCGATTACATTGTAAATTCTGCCAATCCATTTTCAGTTTACATGAAGTTAAACCTTTCTGAGTTGTTCTGTGACCCTTGCAAAAAAGAGTCCTTGAAATATCATCAGATTCATCAGATAAATCATCAGTCAATCTTAGCATTAACACATGAAGCTCCTCTGCATTAGTCTTAATGTTTTCACAAGTTGCTTTCTAATGCACTTTTTTATATTTTTCACCAACAGATGCAACTAAACATAAAGCACATCCTGTGGTTATACTGCCTCTGTCAAGCTGCAACTGGAATAGGTGAGTTCAGAATGTTTCCTTTTCATTCTCTCTCTGTCGCTCTCTCTCTGTCGCTCTCTCTCTGTCGCTCTCTCTCGCTCTCTCTCTCTCGCTCCCTCTCTCTCTTTCTGAGTCACTCCTCTCTCACACTCCTCCCTCTTCCCATTGCCCTCTCTCTTCCTCTAATCTTTCTCTTCCTCCCCTTCTCCCTCCCCCCTCTCTTCACATCTCCGTGTTTGGACAAATGTAAAACTTATTTGAGATATCTTGTCTTTATATTATGTAGTTTATCAAATAGCAAACTAAATGTGTGTGAGTTTTCCTGTGCAGCAAACATGTAACTCTGTTCTTTCAAACTCAGTTATGAGACTTTATACCCAAAGGTGAAGGTCACATAATATAGTTCAGCAAACCTCTATCTCAGTCAGGCCCCACTGGCTCCCATGTCTCTGTCCTTGTCTCTGTATAGACGGACACCTTTCAATTAGACCCTGGTCTCAGTCTGGAACTAACAGCTGGTTTCACCTCTCACCCTAATAAGGGCCTCTGTTAAAACACACTCATGCCTCTGGGGCTGTCCCACCACTGTTTCCATAGCATTCCCAACATTGTTCCTTGTGTTTGACCCCCCTCATCCCCTCCCCTCCACCTTCTCCCACCCCACCCTTGCCTACTACACACACCAAGAAAACAAAAAAAGTTCAATATTCTCAGTTTCCACAAGCCAACATATGATTCAGCCTGGTTTCATTCATTTTTGTCTGGAATCTTGTGTTGCCTTTGCCTCTCATGCTGCACACAGAAACTGACTAACCACGATGATGCGGTCATCGGCTTCAAATGTAGAAGGGGAGGGGGGGGGGGATATAGCAACTGTTAAAGACACAAGCTATGATCTAACTGTAAGCAGAACGTTTTATTGTCTTTTTCACCCAATTCCAAATATATTATGTTACGGCACAAGCTTTGTAATCGTCTGTACTGTCGGGTCTCCTCAACATCAACACGTGTAACTCTACTGCAGTGTTGGAGGATTTAGTGCTGGAGCTGTTGGAGCTGCACACTGAGTGGCCTGATTCTGTGCTGCAATGTAGGTGGCAGAATTAAGTCTTCTGCTGAGAATAGAGTGGGAGGTTATGAGAGGTGAAAGACAGAATACTCTCCAGCCTGTGGCAAGCTGATGAAGTATTTCAGTTCATTCTGCGGGACTCTCATCCTCATCAGTTAGACCTGCTGCCCAAGGGAGGGGTTTATTTGAGAAGAAAGCGTTTGTGCAGAGAAGCAAGGGGATGTGTTGAAGTGATGCAACCAATTACCTTTTACTTACTTACAAATATACCGTACCGCATACTCTGCACTTAAGGTTAGATTTGCTTCCACGCCCATCATTTTAAGGATGACAACTGACTTTCCACCAGTCATTTTCAGGCCATGATGCATGTTGTTTTTTACTGGTCTGGGTGTAGTTGTCACACCCTCTGAACAAAAATGAGTTGAGCAGTTTATACTTCAAAACAGGGATACGTGACATTCCTCTGTTATACAAATGAAGATGCAAATGTATGGGAATGAATTCATTATGAGGGAACAAACTGAAATGAACTCCTTTTGTTTTGTCTTCCAGCGGCCCAGTCATTATCGATAATGAGGCCGGTGACCGGGTCCCTGTCAGGGAAGGTAAACCTGCCATGCTTCTTCTCCACCATACCAACCTCAGCACCACTTATCAACCCCAGTGGACCAACCAATCCCAGCAAAGACTACTTGCGTATCAAATGGACCAAAATCGAGGGAGAGGTGGAATCCACAGTGCTGGTGGCGCAGAATGGAGTTATCAAGATCGGCTCCAGCTACAGGAGCCGCGTATCGGTGCCCAGTCACCCCGAGGATGTCGGCGACGCCTCGCTTACAATGGTCAAGCTGCGCGCAAGCGATGCAGGAACATACCGCTGTGAGGTCATGTACGGTATCGAGGACACCCAGGATACAGTGAACCTTGACGTGAACGGTAAGAGTTTCGTGGCAACCTATCCAGATCATAATGGCTTCACTCACAGGCCTCACAATTGCCTCTCTGAAGATAATGGGAGGGGGGTTGGGTTCACCAAAGAGTGAAATGCAATGCTAGTGGTGATGGAAATGTAAACATTATGAGATAACTATGTGCCCTCCTGCTTGCTTTGATAGTCGTCACAACCCTGTAGTTACAGAGAGTAACTACAGTTTTCAGTCGTTCTTATTTTAGAGGCAGTGCGCTCTATAAAAGAGTGAGTGGGATTTCTCAGCGGTTGGTGCTCTGCCCAGGGAAATGGGACGCTCCCTGTCCAATCTAATGCTTTAATGCCAGTGTTCACCAGTCTAGTCCCGGCAACCTGATTAGAGCACAAATGACCAGAGAAGCATTTCTGTATTGTATGTTTTTCCAAAAGCTTAATCTCCTCGCCTGCAGTAAAGAATTCATTCAATCAGCTGCACTGTGTTGAGTCCAAACAGAAATCTACTACATATTCTCAAACCCTGGTGTCATTATTGTGCATTCTATATCATACGCTGTCATGTGAGAGATATAACTCATGTTTTGGGGAATGGAGAAAACACGGGTGGGGGGACAGTGGGATCCTTGTGGCTTTCACTGGTATACATTCTGCACGAGCTCTTCTTAATTACACTATCAATCATATCGTCTGTGTCTGTTAACTGTCCGCAAATATGGGGACTTCAGTGCCTCGTAAAATCATCTAATCACACATCAACAGTTATCTTCCATTTGTGGGGAACTCTGGCATATTGAACTTCTCCTAATTGTTTATTGCAAAGTTTTTCCTTTCCAAATGAGCTAAGAGCCTCATTTATTTCACTTATGATGTGTGCTTTTTCTATAATTTATAAGATTTTAATTATGGTTATGGGTTCCACATAAGTATGTTGAACACTACAAATACTTGTGTTTCATTTTTGTCTTTCAATTTGTTGCCAGGTGTCGTCTTTCACTATCGGGCGAGCACCAACAGGTACACCTTGGACTACCAGAAGGCTGTCCAGGCTTGCCAACATGTCGGAGCAACCATTGCTACACCTGACCAGCTGAGAGCAGCCTATGAGGATGGCTTTGATCACTGTGACGCCGGCTGGATCGCTGACCAGACAGTGAGGTCAGTGGATGGGATGAGTCGGTCTATTTGCTGATTTGTTACATACATATATACAGTATATATACTGTATTTTACAATGGTTTGATTCAGTCTTAAAATGGTTCTTCGCCCTTCTTTTTGTGCAGATACCCAATTACTAAGCCCAGATCTGGCTGCTATGGCAACCTACGAGATAAACCTGGTGTGAGGACGTACGGAACCCGGAAAACCACCGAGGCCTATGATGTGTACTGTTACGTAGACAAACTTGACGGTAAGAGGCTATCTCAACACTAGGAATGTCTAGTTTGTAGACACACAGTAGTGGATGATGGGTTGCGATGAGGTGCCACTTAGAGGACACTGTTGATATACTTTGTCGTTGGGTCATTTACATCAAAATCAACCTGCCAGTATCTTGACTCTAATGAAGAGTGAGGAATCAGTTTTCGACCACAACGTTTTTTCAAAAGGTTGCCAAAAAATGTGACATTAAGTGCTGTGAATGCTTCTGGCACCGCTGAAGGAAAAGTCTTCATCTCCCCTGGACAGCTTGTGTTTTGTCCATTCATCATCCAGACTGACACTGCTGACACTGCTGACAGACTCAACCCCACTTGTGTTTCATGAACTTTAACATCACTTCTGACACCTCTGAAATCCCAGTGCACCATCCCAATCTGGGATATGCAGCCTGCAGATTCTGTGACAGCGCACGCATTAAAACAAGTTTAAACAGTTTGGACTCATTCTATTTCAGGCTTTTTCTAGGCAGTGTTGACAGCCTGCATGGACAACCATTAGTTAGAGCTAGAAACACACAAACAAGTATCAGCATGGACACATCTATGTCGTCATCATGTTCTTGAAGTTGTCTCCTCACCATGACTTTTAATGTTGTTTCAATCAGCAAATGCAAATACAGATGCGATTTCATGTGAAGCCATCATTCAGTACTGTGACATTTATTATTAGTTTCTTCATAAAGGGAGCAGATGTAGACAGTTTCAGCCAGTGAATGTCACCCCACAACGGACACACTCATACATCTTCAACTGAGGTGTTTAGTCTCTCCAAAAACTGTGCATAAATCTTTGACCCTTCTGCACTCTGGACATTTTGTACATTGCAGATTGCCGGTTTTATGAAAACTAAAATGAGTTATTTTTGTGCATGCCAATAGGTCTAATAGAGATATTTAGATTTAGATTTTTAGATATATTTTTCATCAGGAAAGACCTTAGGGACCAGGGTGTTTAGTACAGCAAACATGATGAGGTTTTTAGCTCATATATAAAATGGGTTTGACAGTTGAAATTGTAATCACGATGAATGGAAATGAATCACAACTGAATATCAAAAAATTATTCAAGTAAATGCAAATGTGCTCTATTCTATCTATTTACATATTTATCAAGTTTTCTCACACTACTTAAACAACTTCAAACTGTTAATGGTGTTTATTCAAACCATCTAAAATTTACATTAGCGTGTTCAAGAAGAGTGTGAGTGTTATATCATTTTTTGCACCAACAAATTAGCTTATTAAACAATTCAACAGATGACGCTGACCTGCAGTTTGCCGTTGATGACGCCGTTCTGTGTTTGATGACTGTTTTAAAGAGGGAACTGATTCTTCTGTGGCAAGCAAGACGATGTCCTAATCGTGATGCCACAGTAAATCAATGGGACATGAAGCCACCCTGGGCTGTTTGAGAAGTTACACCCAAGCCTAAGTGAAAACATGTAGTCGCCCTTTCCCATAATATTGTTTGGTCTCTCTCTTTGATTCAAACATAGATTTGCACATAGAAATATGAAAGAAGCAAATCCAGATGTAAAATGTAAAATAAAGGTACAAGTTAACTCACATACAAATAAAACCTAATGACCTGGAGCACAGACACACTCATTGACAGGCCAGGCACATTGTCAGCATTGCTATCCCACCTCAGAATAAAAGCAATGAATGAACTACTGTTGTCCTGAATGTGATTGGTGGGAGAGGTTTTGGGCCGCTGCCTTGCACAGCTGTGACTTTTGTAAGCTGTTATTGGGTCACGTCTCTACTAAAAGGTCAGAATGGTCTAAACATGTCTCGCTTATGATGATGATTCCAAATGATGGCTTTTCAGTTCAGTTTGTCATTCAAATAATTGAAAATGAAATGTGAAACAACTTGCCATTAGTTAATGATCATGGCTTTTATTTGGTTGGGGCATAATTTGAGCAAACTGGTCGATAAGATTACAGAGTTTGATCTTTTTCTTGCCATGATGACGAATGCCAAATATTCCTCTTTGGTTTATTCTTTTGAGTTAAGTTTTCAATACATTTTTTTCTTCTTCAGGTGAGGTCTTCCATGCTCCTGTCACCCATAAAATGACATTTGAGGAGGCCAAGGAAGAGTGTAAGAAACAGAAAGCTGTCCTGGCATCCCCTGGTCAGCTGCACTCGGCCTGGCGACAAGGCCTGGACCGATGTGACTATGGCTGGCTGTCTGATGGCAGCGCCCGATATCCTGTGGCTGTACCCAAAAAGCAATGTGGGGGAGGTTTGCTTGGCGTCAGGACCATGTACCGCTACAGAAACCAGACTGGCTTCCCTGACCCTGCCACTAAGCTGGGAGCTTATTGCTTTAAAGGTACACTCACTGACGGGCTCTTGTTGTCACTGTTTTGTATTTTGATCTCATGGGGTTAGGTATATGTGGTGTGTGTACTGTATATGTTTATATTTTGGTTTATAAAAGACAGACAGTGATTGAAGGCACAGACCCAGCATTTCCTGTGAAAACCAGGCCTGGACTATGAGGAGCTATGATCTCATCTCCTCAGGGTATAGCCTCTGCACCCCCACCCTTTGGTTTTCTGCTCCTTTGCACCACTACACACATGCCCTCATTTGAACCAAACCAACAGTTAAACATGTGTAAAACCTGTCTCAGCTGCTAACAATCATTCTGTTCATGTTTTCACCATCTTTCAACTTTTTGGGGATTTTCTGTTTGACAGTAACACTATGACCAAGGTAAACAGATTCGATCTGTGAGCATTATGTGCCTGACTGGCTTCAATTTTCTGTTGCTCTCACATTTTGGATTCTCATCCTTTTCTGTAGGAGGGGTTTAGAAAGATAATATCCCTTTATTATACAAAGAACATCATACTCAGACAGATTATTATTGTAGTGGGAGAGTAATGTCAAATAGTGTTTCATACCTGTAACTCTAAGTCATTAGACCAAGCAAGGCTCCTTCAGCTTTATCCTCACAACCTTCCTAATGAAAATGAATAACTAGTTTACAATGTCTAGTATTAGAAATCCATTTTACAACTGTTGCAATAAAACACTATTATTTTTTAAAGTAATTACTGTCCCTATCAGAACCGATCCAAATGAAGCAAGAAGTTGCAAGAATTTCGATAATGTGAAAAGCTGTCTTGATTGCTCCTGTTTGAGTCATTCCTGCAAACTTATTTCATTTTTTTTTATAAGATAGGATGTACTCACACATATGAAGTCAAAATGAAGTTTGAGGTATCATTAAGAATTGTTCCGGTCGATAGTTACTGACCATGGGAAGAAAGCCGAACATAACTCATGGATCTACATAAACACTCAAATTAGTGACACTTCACAGTTCACTGGAAGTTAGTTCAATTAGACTAATCCCTCAAACCTGAGTGTTGTTGGGTAATCAGCATCCCCAGGGCAAAACCAGTGACAAATGATAGCAGCTACTGGGAGAAGTAGCAAAAGTTCCTAATACCACACCTGTCAGCCCTTTTAGTCTCACTATCTAACTCCCGTTTTGCCTTTCTCCTGTCGTTTCCGCTGTCAGAGTTTGCCCTCTGTCATTCTCACTTGTACTTATCAGAGCAGACGTTTGGATAATGGACAAAGCTACTGCTGGACTTCTAAATCCAGTCAGCCTCGGCGACCTCTGACCTGCCCTTTCCATCTTTACAAATGAGAGGTTTGACAGATAAGCCTGCTCCTGCCAGGCCATTTGCTGCCCCCGAGTCATGCCTAACACTCGTGGTGATAAGTCCCCACGGAGTTCAGAGGGCACACAAACAGGCCATCCTCACCTCCTGCTCTGTGTATTCCATGTCGGCTCTCTAAGTCCTGTTGTAGTAACGGCCCCGTCTAAGTGCTTTTCAAGTACCCTCGTTTGGCGGGACTCGCTCCATCATTTCCTGCTTTCCCACAATAACCTCTCAAAGAAGAAATATTGTGTAAACTTAAGCCAGGTAGACTACACAGAGAGAAAGGCAGTGACACCAGAGGGAAAAGTAGAATAATTGGTCTCTGATTGGTTTCTGGTTTGGGCTGAAGAAAAGGCTTCAGTAATGGCGCAAGACACATCAGTGAGATAATGCTCTCGCTCTGCTTTGAACAGAGCAGGCTCTATTTTCTGTCTAAGGGAAAAAACGTGTCTCACACCTTACATCAGAGATAGTTTCATTAAGAAAGAGGGTTAGTACGTAATGGTCAACAGCTGGTTGCTGCTTTCCACAATCTGTCTTTGCCAGTATGGAAAGGTTGCTCAAGCTGTTATGCTGCTGTTTATGTGTGTGAGCAACAGAGAGAGAGAGAGTTTGGGGGATCGAGGGTCACGAGAATGGGCTTGTTCAAGGAAAACTCAAAGAAGTTAAAGGATTCAGGGATGATCGGACGTCAGGAAAATGCTGGTAATGTCCTAACAGAACCAAAAACAAAGCAAGCAGAGGGATACAAGTCAAGAAGGCTCAGGGCAACTTTGAGAAAACCACAGCACTAGATTCCTAAAGGTTTATATCCTGTTTTAATAGTCATGTGAATGCTCTCAGGCACAGGAGTGTTTAGAGAAATGTTCAAAGTGTTCTTGTCTTTGCACTGAAATAAAGTAGAACGAGGAAATAAGATCATAGCGTATCCTATTTCACCAGGTACAAGGGTAATACAGGAACGCAGTATAACAATACTGGCCCCCTAGAATGATTCTTATTTGCTAACCATTCTCGTGCTTAGGAACTCAGGGTGAGTTTTCAAATTGTTTTGGTTTGTAGCTTGACATCAGTATCTTTGAGGACGTATGATGAATAAATGTTAGTGCTGCTTATAAACAACAGTTAGAGCCGAGAGAGGAAGTGCTTGACACTGGAGTTTCTTGGAAAGCCTTTTACTGGGGGTTAATTGATGGCCGTCTTGCAGTAACGTGACAGCTGTGGCCTATTGCGCCTTCACTATTGGATTCCTTACAAACATCTTGCCTGCCTCACTGTGCGAAATGCAATGTTGTATTATTGGCTGTATTATGCTCCAATAATAATGTGCCCGTCGTGTTTTGTTTATAGTGAATTGTTGTTAATATTTGCCACAATGTGTGTTTTGTTTTAGGAAGGAGAGAGGTGATCAACGAAACTTCCTTTGTGGATGTGTCAGTGATAGTCACCACCTCTGACCCCACACAGACGGCCCCTGCCACCACTGCCCTCCCTGACCTGGAGGACAGAGGCAGCACCTTAGCTAAGTCAGCTGAGACTGTATCAGAAGTAGAAAAAGAAGAAAAGTCTCTGGACTCTGCAGCTCCCACAAATCCTCCATCAATGTTCTCAACCAGCATGGCTCCACCACGACCCACTCCAGCGGGCCAAGAGGTCCTAGAAGAGTTAATTACCACCACTGCCCCCACCATTAGAGAGGAATTAGAGGACATTGATGACAAAACAACGTTCACCCCAGAGTTTGATGTTGATGACTTTGCAGGTAAAAGTTTGACCCGGGAGGAAGTCGTTCCTTCTCGAGGTGACATATTCCCAGGTCCCACAGACACCACAGAAAGCCCTGAAACCACAGAGCCTACAGATGAGCCAGATGATCAATCTGTAATTGAGGTTGGCACAATCCAACCAGATGTCCCTATACCATCCTCTCCCAGCACAGAACCCATGTTTGCTGAAGGGAAGACAGAGGAAACTATTCCTGATTTAAGTCTCACCACAGAGACAACTGACTTGACAGACCCCACAGAATCACTTGAACTGACTAGTGAAGAAGTGTTCAGCTCATCTGAAGCAACATCTGCCCCTGAGGACCATTCAACAACAGCCTTCCCAGACTATGATCTCGGCATAGATGAAATCGAGACAGATGTTCTTGTAGAGGCACACGCACCTGTGCGGCCCACCCAAACTGTCGATGAGGAAAGCTCAAGCACAACACCAGACTTTGATGGAACAGCACTTCCCACCGCTTTTGGTATCGATTGTAACACCAGACCTGGCACCACACCATTGCCCGAGACTTTCAGCACTACAGCACCGCCCACACCCCCAACATCAGCAGAAGAGACCAGCAAAGCCACACCTGTGACAGATTCCACCGTCTTCATCGACACTGCATCGTCAGCCGAAGAGGTGACATCATCATCAAGTGTCCAGGTGATTGACGAGTCCACCGGTCATATACCAGAGGACAAAGATGAGACAAGAGAAGGGGATGAGGACACAACAACAGACATTGATACAGAGTTCTTCACATCCACGTCCATCGCTTCAGCTGTGCCCGACCTGATCACCCAAGTAACCATGGTCACACAGAAGTGGGATGAATCAGGTAAGACATAATTTTAACCTTTCAAGCTTTGTTTGACGTTGGTTTGTTGGGTTGACTGCCTCATAAAATGCCTCACTCAGACATTGAGGTAGTGGCGTTTGAAGTTGAGGAATTAGTCTCATATTTCTCATTTCAGTTTAGTTGGTATGGTACTTTGTATTTGTGTACTATGTTGCTGAATGGTATCTGGGACTTGGGGGGAGGCTGTGCTGTCCAAGGTGCTGAAGTAGAGAGGGGGTTTTGATTTTCTGCCAGTGAGAATGTATAGATGTGGGAGGGAGCTGAAGTCAAATACACACAGTGTGAAGCCAAGTATGGAAGAGCAACGCTGCTATTTGGCAATTTGATTTGTTTTATATGAAACCTGCCATCTTTAGATGAGAGTTTCAAACAAAAGAGGGTTTTTGACGTATGGACTGCAGTTAAGGTTCAGTGATATACTCTCAAACTAGACATTTTTACTAATAAAACCTCTGCATGAACACAAAATTCTTAATTTTGATGTGTTTATCAGTCCATACAATTTCCATGTTTACTGGAGGTCAAAACTATCTAAGCCTTAACTGAAAACCTACATTTTAGACTTATGAAGAGACAGGCTATGGTTTCCGTTCATAAACTTCTATAGTCATGTTACATTACTTTAAGTTCTGCCTTCTGGAGAATGTACAGGAATGTGTAAATATGTTCCCATTTGAGTTAGTCCAGGGTTGATACTGGAGACATGAGTCAAAGGAACCCTGTTTGGAGCAAATTCAGAACAATGAAATCCAAATGAAGGCCATGAACGTTTTTATGTAGGTCAACAAAAAATGATTGCAGGCGCACACAGCAGCTGCATGATCCTTTTCAGCTTTAATTTGCTATTTATCTGAGCAACAAACATTGTTGTGGTTACTCATTCCTTGTCCTTGAAGAGCAGCACTTGAGTTAGAGGAAATTAATCTGGGGAATTGGATGGATACAAAGGAAAGTCTTGGTTATTTGGCACCTTCGGGAACTTGGACTGGCAAGGCAATAAGTGTATGGCTGCTGCTAAGCCTGCTTGTGAGTGCAGTCATCTGTGCTCAGGTTTGGTGACGTGTTTCACAGATTGACCGTGCAGCAGTGTGTGTATGTGTGTTTGTGCTTGTATAAAAAGCAGTGAGACAGACATGAAAAAATAAATCTATGTGTTTTGTATCTATTGGTATTCCAACTCAATATTGTACAAAGCATTAGACTTGTCGTGTGAGCATGCATGAGTGTGAGGTCCACTCACAGCCTGGCAGTGACAGCTCTGTTGGCAGTCTACCTGAGTAAGCACAGATGCTTACAGCACAGACTGGACGCCACCTCGATGGGGTGATGTCATCTCAAAAGAAAAGTCGTCTCTTTACTGCAGCATCATGTGATGCTGCTGCGCTGGAGTCGTCTCTTACTGCTCTCTCATTTGCTGTGGGAAAAGCCCTTGGAAAATATTGTGCAATATAAATTACAAGAGGCAGGGTGTTGTCTGACTGCAGACAATATATTCCACACTGTTATGGGGATCAATGGATGAATATTTAGTGTTGCTTAAATGCTTTGTCAGTTTTATTGTGAGAACAGCTCGCACGTGTTTCTGATGAATGTGAGAGTAATAAATCCTCAGTTTGCAAAGTGTTTATATGGCATGAATAACTTTTAAAATATTGATCCTCTGAGATATGGCAACACCAAATATAACACAATGAACAGACAAATGGAAAATCATAATAACTTTCAGTTCAGTGGGCTTACTGAATCTCATCTAGTGAGCTCGTCTTAATTCTCATGTTAGGCCTGAAGATAATAAAGACTTGGGTGGCCAGTGATTCTGTGGGCTGCTTCCATTGTAACATTGATGCTTTAAGTGGACTCTTGGAGCTTTGGTAGGGCCAAGAGAGTGTGAGTGTGATGTGTGTGAGGGTTAGTAAGGGGGGTCCAGTGTTTTTTTCTGAATTCCCAGGCCTGGCCTGACATTTAAACAGGTGGCTCTGCTCTGCTGAGCTAGTGCAGGTGTTGTTCTTGGTTGTAACCAATAATTTTTCTGAATCATCACTTGTGGGACATAGAGAGAGAGAGAGCTTGTATAGTTTGGTGTATATCAAAGACTTTGCTTGTATTGCAATATACAGACACACAATTCAGGCCCTACAGAACCAAACTGTTGTTGCATGGACTGATAAAGATCTCTTTTATTTCTGCGACCTGTCACCTTACACATATTCTTAGATAGTCAAACAAACTATAGCTCTCTCATTTCATAACTAGGTGAGTTTTTCTTAAATGGCACATGGAGCACATGGCAATCCTGTCTGTACATGGCATGCTCCATGGCATGCTCCTTGCTACAGAGTGCTCACACAGTTCACAGTTCTTCTTGTTTTGGCTTGGAGAGATGGCATGGACATGACATCTGTTTATGCTCATGGCCTTTAGTTCTGAGAAATCTTCTCAATCTAGGGCGATACCATAACACAGTTTGATTTTGTAAATGGGAATTGAATAATGCTTCTGTGTACATTACATTACGATCATTTGGCAGACGCTTTTACCCTTCGCAGAGGGGGGAGCAATTGAGGGTTCGGTGCCTTGCTCAGGGGCACCTCGGCAGGGGCTTGAACCAGCAACCCTCCGGTTCCCGAGCGGAAGCACTACCCACTGAGCCACTGCCTCCCATTGTAAGCAGTGTAACCCTGCTTCTTTGAGAGGTTTTGGCAAAGAGCTGCAGAAAACAAGCTCAGTGCACAAAAGAATGTGGACCGATGATAATTACCCCACTCTTGAATTAGAGCCTAAGTGGATGCCGGGGTGGAGTCGATGCTTATGAAATGCTATGTGAGCAGCAGCAGGAGTGGAGGCAGGCAGAGCAAAAGAGTGGGTTGTCCACGGAAGCTTAAACAGATTGAAAAGCAGGAAAAGATACCCACACGCTGCTGTCTCATTTCCAATTCTTCTTTTATTTATGTGTATCCATGTTCTCATGAAGCCTTTGGTTTAATGAGCAGACTGGCTCCGTGCTTATTATTCTGTTGCACTTTGGATATAACTGAAATACAAAAACAACAGCTGGGGAAATGTTTAATGTGTTAAGAAGTATGTCTTTCAACAGAACAGCGAAAGTCTTTCATTCAGTTTATCATTTTTGCTAATATTGAGTGAGCAAAATCAGTTTTTTTGCATTCTACATGGATTCCATTATCAAACACACTTTCTATTATATTTAAACTGAACTGTCACACGCTGTCCTTTCTTTCCATTTTCCTTTTAGTTGACCAGGTTAGAAGGCCACAGGATACTCAAACTCCTGTCATCCCAGTGGTTCCTGACCATCCCACTCCCTCCATTGCAGATGGTGAACCCATCCTGCATAGTGGAGACCCAGACCTTTTCTCCCAAGCTGCTGTCACAGTCACTCCAGCTATAAGTTTCATAAATGGCAAACATGAAGTCACACTGGAGCCACAGAGTCTAGATGAAAAGGAGGCCAAAGGTGACCAGATTGTGACAAATGTGACGGCTCTGGGAACAAGTGAAGAAATGGCCACAGTGTTTGATTATAACTGGACTGATGGACCCTCCATTGAATCTACCGAAGAACCCCTCTCATCCACAGTTCTCCCAGATGGAGATGATTATGATACGGATATAATCTCATATGTTGAATCAGAACCTCCTCAAATACGACCTAAAGTAGATGAGTCGTCTACAGAAGGCCTGACCCTAACAGACAAGGTCCCTGTTTCAGCCTCGACAACAGAGGACATGGTTTCAGTCGACACTACACAAAATACCACAGGGGGGTTGAGTAATGTCACAGCCTCCACTGTTGATTTTATTCCTACAGTAACGCCATCTGAAGTAGAAATCACCAAAGAAGAAGAGACCAAAACAACCGAGGATGATGAAGGCACAGCTGTCAGCACCACATCTGTACTAAAAGAGGTAGGAGAGTCCAGGGTAACACCCACATATATGAGAAGTGAGTCAGAGGTGACTCAGACAGAGAAGACTGGGGATGGAGCCCCAGTTACTTCCACAACCACTGTCACAGATGAAGCTGAATCCACAGAGGAGAGACAGAGTACATATGCTACTCCAGCTGCTGAAGACCTTGTTCAGTCTACTTTGCAGACAGTGTACACTCCCACCATTGACAACATTGAAAGGAAAACATCTGCGTCACCAACGAGTGACTCACAAGGCTCCACTCAATATGTGGTGGGAGGCCGGGAGACCCAAACCCTGAAGGAATCTCCCAGCAGCACAGTGACTCATTTAATATCTGCTAGCTCAACCTCACCTGAGGAGACAGCCCAGACTGAGATGATAAAAACTATCGATAAAGAAAGCCCTCAGTCATCATATGCATCACCTACCTCACCTGAATCATCGAAACAAAATGTGACCAGTGAGGTAAAGAGCACAACCTCACAATCAGCTGTGACACCCTCTTCAATTTTAACCTCCGAACATACAACGGAGCAAGCTACACTGGTGAGTGAAGTAACATCACAAACTGAAGAAACAACAGACACCGGTAAACCATTTTCTCCAATGAGTGATGAGCTGGAAAAGGCTTCTTCACCGACTGCCAGTCAGAATGAGACAAAACAAGACGAGACAACAGCATCTCCCTTATACAGTGCTATTGAAATTATCAAGACAACAATGGCCTCTTTCACTGAATTTTTCAGCCAGTACTCAACACCCAATCCTTCTGCAACCACTGAAGAAAAAGTGACAACAAGTGAAGAAATAACCCCTGCTGTTACAGAGGAGAGATCAATTGCTCAAAGTCTTGATAAGTTAATGACCTCATCAGTGACCACCTCAACATCCCCAATCATCAGCACAGGCAAATCAGATGAGTCTATCTCAACCACAGCTTCTGTGATGGAAGCTGCAAGCGTAACTGAGAAGACAGAAAAATCCCCAACCGCTCCATTGACCCCTGTAAGTGATCCTGCAGTTTCAGGTTCATTTCATCTGAGCACTGTTGATGACCAAACTTCTGCAATGGCCTCTATCACTGCAACTCCTTCTGCCTTTGGTGCAGAGATATCAACACCAGTTTCACAAGAAACAGAATCTGAAATTGCAACCACTGGAAGACTGTCAGTTACCTCTGACATTAGTGCTGTTTTGACACCTACTGATGAAGAGAGCTCTGGTGATAAGACATCACCTGAAACATCAAAGAGCCAAACAACAGTACAAACAGACTTGGAAGAAATTTTAAAAACAACTGTAAGTTCAAACACAGAGAGCTCTAGAACACAAGAAAATGAAGTCACTACCCCACACACAGCAAGACCATCCAGTTCAGAAGTAGTGAAGGCCATTATTGATGACATGGATGCTAAATCACTGCCAGCCTCTACACCAGAGGTAAGCACTGAAAGTCAAACAGCTACAGATGCTGAACTGTCTTCACTGCACAGGACTGTGAAACCAACAATTCTGACTGAAATCTCAAAAGAATCAACAGCTAATGTTTTTACTGGCACAGAAAGTAGCTCCAATGTGAGCACTGACCAAACAAGCACCGACAAATTAATCATCTCTACAGTAACAATGGGCACACTTACTGATGACACTGTGAAATCTTTAAATGCAATACAACCAAGCACGTATGCCGTCGTTGATGGATCTGGCACCTCAGTGGCAATAGCTACAGAAAGGTCAAGCCAACAAACGACCATAATACCAAGTACAGACACGGTAATTGACACAACATCATCATTGTTTATAACAGAGAAGTCAACAGCATTGCCTGTTGAGGACATTGGTGTCACAGATCGGTTTTCAAACCCTTCTATTACTCATCAAACTGAGGAAACATCCACTCCAACACCAACAGCTGGGACTAGTGAAACAAAGAGAATTGACGCAACAAAAAGTACAGTGATTCCATTACCATCAGGGGAAGCATCAGGGTCTCCAGTCTCAGATGGGACAGAAACACACTCAGCAACCATGTCTCCACATTTAATCTCTGTGACTTCATCCATAATTCCTGACATTAAGGATGAGGATATTCAAAGCAATCATTCTTTAAGTGGAACAACAATCAAACCAGAAACAACATCACTCTTCACAATATCAGATGTAGAGAGTTCTGGAGACCAGCCTTTGGATTCCTCTGGAGATTCATTCATCTCCTCTACAGCATCTGTGATGCCCAGCCCAGAGTCTCAAAAAGTGACAGCACCTGTCGAATTGGAATCAAGTGATACTTCAAAAGCAGCTGTAATTGCAGTATCGTCCCTGTTTAGTACTGAGAAACCAACTTCCACAGTCTCCTCTTTATATAGCACTGAGAAGCCAACAGTGCTACCAGCTGAGGAACAAGGCAGTGCTGTCACAGATCAGACAGAAAGACCCTCAATCACTGCAGAGACTGATGAAAGTTCTGCTCCTACTATAACAGATGAAGATGGCTCAGGAAAGCAAAAACCTGACATGTTCACTCAGACCTCCCCTATCACAACTACATCTTCTCTGTTAAGTACAGAGACACCAACAGCAGTGACTGGTAAACCAATGGAGAGTGATAGAACAGAACAAACTGTTATGCCATCAAGAGAACCATCAGGATCTCCAGTTTCAGATGGGACAGTAACACACTCAACAACCATGCCTCCACATTTGGTCTCTGTTACTTCATCCACAATTTCTGACACCGAGGATAAAGATATTCTCAGCAAATCCATTTCTTCTACAGGTGGAACAACAGTCAAACCAGAAACAAAACCAGTTTACACTATCACAGATACTGAGAGTTCTGGAGATGAAAGCTCGGCAAGCATTGTTACAGATGAAGAGAGTTCAGGTGATCAAACAACCGATCCATCCTCCAGAGAGACCGCAGCTCCAACTGCCTCCTCTCTATTTAGCACTGAAAAGCCAACCGTGTTGCCAATTGAAGAACAAGACAGTGCTTTTACAGTTCAGACAGAAACACCTTCAATCACATTCATTACTGACAAGACTGAGGAAATCTCTGGGCTCACTCAAACAGATAAAAATGGTTCAGGGGAACAAACCCCTGATGTGTTCACTCAGACCTCCCTGATCTCAGCTACATCTTCCCTGCAAAGTACAGAGACACCATCAAAAGTGACTGTTAAAACAATGACAATTGATTCATCGGGAAAAACAGTGACGCCATCACCATCAGGAGAAGCATCAGTGTCTCCAATCTCAGCTGGGACAGTTACAATCTCAGCAACCACGTCGCCACATTTGATCTATGTGACTTCATCCTCAATTGCTGACACTGAGGATGAAGATATTCAAAAAAAAGCCATTCATTCTATAAGTGGAACAACAACTCAACCAGAAACAACATCACTCTTCACAATATCAGATGGAGAGAGTTCTGGAGACCAGCCTTTGGATTCCTCTGGAGATTCATTCATCTCATCTACAGCATCTGTGATGCCCAGCATAGAGTCTCTAACAGTGACAACACCAGCTGAATTGCAATCAAGTGATACTTCAAAAGCAGCTGTAACTGCAGTATCTTCACTGTTTAGTACTGAGAAACCAACTTCCACAGTCTCCTCTTTATATAGCACTGAGAAGCCAACAGTTCTAACATCTGGGGAACAAGACAGTGCTGTCACAGATCAGACAGAAACACCATCAATAACTGCAGAGACTGATGAAAGTTCGGGACTTCCTTCAACAGATGAAAATGGCTCAGGAGAGCAACTAACTGACATTGTCACTCAGACCTCCAGACCTCCTATCACAGCTACATCGTCTCTGCAAAGTACAGAGACACCAACAGCAGTGACTGGTAAACCAATGGAGAGTGATGCAACAGGACGAACTGTTATGCCATCAAGAGAACCATCAGTGTCTCAAGTGTCAGATGGGACAGTAACACACTCAACAACTATGTCTCCACATTTGGTCTCTGTTACTTCAGCCACAATTCCTGACACTAAAGATGGAGATATCCTCAGCAAACCCATTCATTCTACAGGTGGAACAACTGTCAAACCAGAAACAACACCAGTTTACATTATCACAGATACTGAGAGTTCTGGAGAGGAGAGTTCAACAAGCATTGATACAGATGAAGAGAGTTCAGGTGATCGAGCAACTGATCCATCCTCCAGAGAGACTGTAGCTCCAACTTCCTCCTCTCTATTTAGCACTGAAAAGCCAACAGGGTTGCCAATTGATGAACAAGACAGTGCTTTTACAGGTCAGACAGAAACACCTTCAATCACATTTATCACTGACAAGACTGAGGAAAGCTCTGGGCTCACTCCAACAGATGGAGATGGCTCAGGGGAACACACCCCTGATGTGTTCACTCAGACCTCCCTGATCTCAGCTAAAGCTTCCCTGCAAAGTACAGAGACACCATCAACAGTGACTGGTAGAACAATGACAGTCGATGCAACAGGAGAAACAGTGACGCCATCACCATCAGAAAAAGCATCAGTGTATCCAGTTTCAGATGGGACAGAAACACACTCAGCAACAATGTCTCCACATTTGATCCCTGTGACTTCCTCCACAATTGCTGACACTGAGGATGAAGATATTCTCAGCAAATCCATTACTTCTACAGGTGGAACAACAGTCAAACCAGGTACAACACCAGTTTACACGATTACAGATACTGGAAGTTCTGGAGAGGAGAGTTTGACAAGCATTGTTACAGATGAAGAGAGTTCAGGTGATCAAACAACTGATCCATCCTCCAGAGAGACTGCAGTTCCAACTGCATCCTCTTTATTTAGCACTGAAAAGCCAACCGTGTTGCCAATTGATGAACAAGACAGTGCTTTTACAGTTCAGACAGAAACACATTCAATCACATTTATCACTGAAAAGACTGAGGAAAGCACTGGGCTCACTCCAACAGATGAAGATGGCTCAGGGGAACAAACCCCTGATGTGTTCACTCAGACCTCCCTGATCTCAGCCACATCTTCCCTGCAAAGTACAGAGACACCAACAGCAGTGACTGGTAAACCAATGGAGAGTGATGCAGCAGAACAAACTGTTATGCCATCAAGAGAACCATCAGTTTCTCCAGTTTCAGATGGGACAGTAACACACTCAACAACCATGTCTCCACGTTTGGTCTCTGTTACTTCCTCCACAATTCCTGACACTGAGGATGAAGATATTCAACGAAAAGCCATTCATTCTTTAAGTGGAACAACAATCAAACCAGAAACAACATCACTCTTCACAATATCAGATGTAGAGAGTTCTGGAGACCAGCCTTTGGATTCTTCTGGAGAATCATTCATCTCATCTACAGCAACTGTGATGCCCAGCACAGAGTCTCTAACAGTGACAGCACCAGCTGAATTGGAATCAAGTGATACTTCAGAAGCAGCTGTAACTGCAGTATCTTCCCTGTTTAGTACTGAGAAACCAACTTCCACAGTCTCCTCTTTATATAGCACTGAGAAGCCAACAGTTCTAACATCTGGGGAACAAGACAGTGCTGTCACCGATCAGACAGAAACACCATCAATAACTGCAGAGACTGATGAAAGTTCTGGACTTCCTTCAACGGATGAAGATGGCTCAGGAGAGCAACTAACTGACATTGTCACTCAGACCTCCCCTATCACAGCTACATCTTCTCTGCAAAGTACAGAGACACCAACAGCAGTGACTGGTAAACCATCAAAGAGTGATGCAACAGTACAAACTGTTATTCCATCAAGAGAACCATCAGTTTCTCCAGTTTCAGATGGGACAGTAACACACTCAACAACCATGTCTCCACATTTGGTCTCTGTTACTTCCTCCACAATTTCTGACACTAAGGATGAAGATATTGTCAGCGAATCCATTACTTCTACAGATGGAACAACAGTCAAACCAGAAACAACACCAGTGTACACTATCACAGATACTGAGAGTTCTGGAGAGGAGAGTTCAACAAGCATTGTTACAGATGAAGAGAGTTCAGGTGATCAAACAACTGATCAGTCTTTCAGAGAGACTGCAGCTCCAACTTCCTTCTCTCTATTTAGCACTGAAAAGCCAACAGTGTTGCCAATTGAAGAACAAGACCGTGCTTTTACAGGTCAGACAGAAACACCTTCAAACACATTCATTACTGACAAGACTGAGGAAAGCTCTGGGCTCACTCCAACAGATGAAGGTGGCTCAGGGGAGCAAACCCCTGATGAGTTCACTCAGGCCTCCCCTATCACACCTACATCTTCTTTGCAAAGTACAGAGACACCAACAGCAGTGACTGGTAAACCAATGGAGAGTGATGAAGCAGAACAAACTGTTATGCCATCAAGAGAACCATCAGTGTCTCCAGTTTCAGATGGGACAGTAACACACTCAACAACCATGTCTCCACGTTTGGTCTCTGTTACTTCCTCCACAAATCCTGACACTGAGGATGAAGATATTCAAAAAAAAGCCATTCATTCTATAAGTGGAACAACAACCCAACCAGAAACAACATCACTCTTCACAATATCAGATTTGGAGAGTTCTGGAGACCAGCCTTTGGATTCCTCTGGAGATTCATTCATCTCATCTACAGCAACTGTGATGCCCAGCACAGAGTCTCTAACAGTGACAACACCAGCTGAATTGGAATCAAGTGATACTTCAAAAGCAGCTGTAACTGCAGTATCGTCCTTGTTTAGTACTGAGAAACCAACTTCCACAGTCTCCTCTTTATATAGCACTGAGAAGCCAACAGTTCTAACAGCTGGGGCACAAGACAGTGCTGTCACAGATCAGACACAAACACCCTCAATCGCTGCAGAGACTGATGAAAGTTCTGGTTTTACTTCAACGGATGAAGATGGCTCAGGAGAGCAACTAACTGACATTGTCACTCAGACCTCCCCTATCACAGCTTCATCTTCACTGCAAAGTACAGAGACACCAACAGCAGTGACTGGTAAACCAATGGAGAGTGATGCAACAGAACAAACTGTTATGCCATCAAGAGAACCATCAGTATCTCCAGTTTCAGATGGGACAGTAACACACTCAACAACTATGTCTCCACATTTGGTCTCTGTTACTTCATCCACAATTTCTGACACTGAGGATGAAGATATTCAAAGAAAAGCCATTCATTCTATAAGTGGAACAACAACCCAACCAGAAACAACATCACTCTTCACAATATCAGATGTAGAGAGTTCTGGAGACCAGCCTTTGGATTCCTCTGGAGATTCATTCATCACATCTACAGCAACTGTGATGCCCAGCACAGAGTCTCTAACAGTGACAACACCAGCTGAATTGGAATCAAGTGATACTTCAAAAGCAGCTGTAACTGCAGTATCGTCCTTGTTTAGTACTGAGAAACCAACTTCCACAGTCTCCTCTTTATATAGCACTGAGAAGCCAACAGTTCTAACAGCTGGGGAACAAGACAGTGCTGTCACAGATCAGACACAAACACCCTCAATCGCTGCAGAGACTGATGAAAGTTCTGGTTTTACTTTAACGGATGAAGATGGCTCAGGAGAGCAACTAACTGACATTGTCACTCAGACCTCCCCTATCACAGCTACATCTTCACTGCAAAGTACAGAGACACCAACAGCAGTGACTGGTAAACCAATGGAGAGTGATGCAACAGAACAAACTGTTATGCCATCAAGAGAACCATCAGTGTCTCCAGTTTCAGATGGGACAGTAACACACTCATCAACCATGTCTCCACATTTGGTCTCTGTTACTTCATCCACAATTTCTGACACTGAGGATGAAGATATTGTCAGCAAATCCATTACTTCTACAGATGGAACAACAGTCAAACCAGAAACAAAACCAGTTTACACTATCACAGATACTGAGAGTTCTGGAGAGGAGAGTTCGACAAGCATTGATACAGATGATGAGAGTTCAGGTGATCAAACAACTGATCCATCCACCAGAGAGACTGCAGCTCCAACTTCCTTCTCTTTATTTAGCACTGAAAAGCCAATAGTGTTGCCAATTGAAGAACAAGACCGTGCTTTTACAGGTCAGACAGAAACACCTTCAAACACATTCATTACTGACAAGACTGAGGAACGCTCTGGGCTCACTCCAACAGATAAAGATGGCTCAGGGGAACAAACCCCTGACATGTTCACTCAGACCTCCCCTATCACAGCTACATCTTCTCTGCAAAATACAGAGACACCAACAGCAGTGACTGGTAAACCAATGGAGAGTGATGCAAAAGAACAAACTGTTATGCCATCAAGAGAACCATCAGTGTCTCCACTTTCAGATGGGACAGTAACACAATCAACAATCATATATCCACATTTGGTCTCCATTACTTCCTCCACAAATCCTGACACTGAGGATGAAGATATTCAAAGAAAAGCCATTCATTATACAAGTGGAACAACAACTCAACCAGAAACAACATCACTCTTCACAATATCAGATGTAGAGAGTTCTGGAGACCAGCCTTTGGATTCCTCTGGAGATTCATTCATCTCATCTACAGCATCTGTGATGCCCAGCACAGAGTCTCTAACAGTGACAGCACCAGCTGAATTGGAATCAAGTGATACTTCAAAAGCAGCTGTAACTGCAGTATCTTCCCTGTTTAGTACTGAGAAACCAACTTCCACAGTCTCCTCTTTATATAGCACTGAGAAGCCAACAGTTCTAACAGCTGAGGAACAAGACAGTGCTGTCACAGATCACACAAAAACACCCTCAATTGCTGCCAAGACTGATGAAAGTTCTGGACTTACTTCAACAGATGAAGATGGCTCAGGAGAGCAACTAACTGACATGGTCACTCAGACCTCCCCTATCACAACTACATCTTCTCTGCAAAGTACAGAGACACCAACAGCAGTGACTGGTAAATCAACAGAAAGTGATGCAACAGAACAAACTGTTATTCCATCAAGAGAACCATCAGTGTCCCCTGTTTCGATTGGGACAGTAGCACACTCAACAACCATGTCTTCACATTTGGTCTCTGTTACTTCCTCCACAATTCCTGACACTGAGGATAAAGATATTGTCAGCAAATCCATTACTTCTACAGGTGGAACAACAGTCAAACCAGAAACAACACCAGTGTACACTATCACAGATTCTGAGAGTTCTGGAGAGGAGGGTTCAACAAGCATTGTTACAGATGAAGAGAGTTCAGGTGATCAAATAACTGATCCATTTACCAGAGAGACTGCAGCTCCAACTGCCTCCTCTCTATTTAGCACTGAAAAGCCAACCGTGTTGCCAATTGATGAACAAGACAGTGCTTTTACAGTTCAGACAGAAACACCTTCAAGCACATTCATTACTGACAAGACTGAGGAAAGCTCTGGGCTCACTCCAACAGATGAAGATGGTTCAGGGGAACAAACCCCTGATGTGTTCACTCAGACCTCTCTGATCTCAGCCACATCATCCCTGCCAAGTACAGATATGCCATCAACAGTGACTGGTACAACAATGAGAATTGATGCCACTGGAGAAACAGTGACGCCATCACCTTCAGGAGAAGCATCAGTGTATCCAGTTTCAGATGGGACAGAAACACACTCAGCAACAATGTCGCCACATTTGATCTCTGTGACTTCATCCACAATTGCTGACACTGATGATGAAGAGATTCAAAGAAAAGCCATTCATTCTATAAGTGGAACAACAACCCAGCCAGAAACAACATCACTCTTCACAATATCAGATTTAGAGAGTTCTGGAGACCAGCCCTTGGATTCTTCTGGAGATTCATTCATCTCATTTACAGCTTCTGTGATGCCCAGCACAGAGTCTCAAACAGTGACAGCACCAGCTGAATTGGAATCAAGTGATACTTCAAAAGCAGCTGTAACTGCAGTGTCTTCTCTGTTTAGTACTGAGAAACCAACTTCCACAGTCTCCTCTTTATATAGCACTGAAAAGCCAACAGTTCTGACAGCTGAGGAACAAGACAGTGCTGTCACAGATCACACACAAACACCCTCAATTGCTGCCAAGACTGATAAAAGTTCTGGACTTACTTCAACAGATGAAGATGGCTCAGGAGAGCAACTAACTGACATGGTCACTCAGACCTCCCCTATCACAACTACATCTTCTCTGCAAAGTACAGAGACACCAACAGCAGTGACTGGTAAACCAACAGAGAGTGATGCAACAGAACAAACTGTTATTCCATCAAGAGAACCATCAGTGTCCCCTGTTTCAATTGGGACAGTAGCACACTCAACAACCATGTCTCCACATTTGGTCTCTGTTACTTCCTCCACAATTTCTGACACTAAGGATGAAGATATTGTCAGCGAATCCATTACTTCTACAGATGGAACAACAGTCAAACCAGAAACAACACCAGTGTACACTATCACAGATACTGAGAGTTCTGGAGAGGAAAGTTCAACAAGCATTGATACAGATAAAGAGAGTTCAGGTGATCAAACAACTGACCCATCCTCCAGAGAGACTGCAGATCCAACTTCCTCCTCTCAATTTAGCACTGAAAAGCCAACAGTGTTGCCAATTGATGAACAAGACAGTGCTTTTACAGTTCAGACAGAAACACCTTCAATCACATTTATCACTGACAAGACTGAGGAAAGCTCTGGGCTCACTCCAACAGATGAAGATGGCTCAGGGGAACAAACCCCTGATGTGTTCACTCAGACCTCTCTGATCTCAGCCACATCTTCCCTGCAGAGTACAGAAACACCATCAACAGTGACTGTTAAAACAATGACAATTGATGCAACAGGAGAAACAGTGAAGCCATCACCATCAGGAGAAGCATCATTGTATCCAAGCCCAGATGGGACAGTAACACACTCAGCAACAATGTCTCCACATTTGATCTCTGTGACTTCATCCACAATTGCTGACACTGAGGATGAAGATATTCAAAGAAAAGCCATTCATTCTACTGGTCGAACAACAGTAAAACCAGAAACAACACCAGTTTACACTATCACAGATACTGAGAGTACCGGATATGAAAGTTTGACGAGCATCATTACAGATGAAGAGAGCTCAGGCGATCGAATGAGTGATCCGTCCACCAGTGAGACTGCATCTTCAACTGCCTCTTCTTTATCTAGCACTGAAAAGCCAAAGAATGAAGATGAGGATTCTTCTAAAGAAACAGTCACTGTAGCAACTTCTTTCATTTTTGTCACTGAGAAGACATCTTTGGTGTCCGCTGAGATTGGTACCACATTCCAACCAAAACTTTCTACTAGCACATCTGGAGGGCCAGAAGGTTCTCCTTTGTCTGTTACAGATATCACAGTTGCAGAATCTCAGACTTTTCAAACACAACACATTAAGAAGACGTTAAGCCCAGACAAACCAACAGCTATAACCATCATTGATGAATCTGAGACCAGTTCTGAAATCACTTCAACAAAGGAGGACAGTTCATTTGGACAAACAACTGAAATGTTAACAGAAGACTCATCTGTCCATTCATTGCTCCCTACTACAGCACAGACTGTAGGGTCTGATAGCCACTCAGCTGTAATTATTGGCAGCTATCATGAAGCAGCCACTTTGGCTTCAACCACCATCAAATCATCAGTTCCAATCATTGATGACATAGAGTCAGGCTTTCTTACTGATCTAACCCCTGGCTTTTCAAGTAAAGAAATAAGAACAGACTCTAGTGTTACTGCAGCCTCTTCACTTTACAGTACTGAGGAACCTCCATCACCAGACAGAGAAAAGCAGTCACGAACTGCAGAAACAGGACGTGTGTCTACTCCTACAAGTGGAGATGAAAGGTCCAATAAATTTACTACTGCCGATTCCACATCTTCCCTATTCAGCACTGTGAGGCCAGTGTCAACAACAGTTTCATATAAACACGCAACTTTTCAAAGTTTACAGACAGATGTTACTTCATCTATTCACAGTACTGCTATACCCACAGTCATTTCTGTTATCACAACGAATGAGGAGGGCTCTGGGGACCAGACTTCAATGACTCAGACCTCCCCTGTGACTGTGTCTTCTTTTATAAGCACAGCATCCGCACAGCCAGATGAGGAAGTGGACTACAGCTTCAGCACAGATTTTACCTTAGTTGAATCCTTACCCACCTTTGGAATAACAACTCGAAGGCCTACCAGCACTGCTATTACCACAGACAAAAGTTTGTTCACTGACGAAGAGGGTTCTGCTGATGCTGCCACTGACCAGAGTTCTGTTTCTTCCATGTTCAGCACTGAAACACCAGCTGCAATGTTTGACAGAACAACAGAGAACATTATGACACATAAAACATCATTTACTGTGGAAACTGCTGTTACTGTAGCTTCTTCTCTTTATAGCACAGAAAAACCACGATCAGTGTCACCAACTTCTGCTCCAACTTCTTCTGCCAAAACAAGTAAAGATGTTGTACTTACGACAGTATCCTCACTGCATACTACTGAAAAATCAACAAGCAAACAATCTATTGATGATATAGAGGAAGAGGGAAGTTCTGGTTTCACTGCATTAGAGGAAAGTTCAGGACACCTATCATCCGACAGAGTGACATCCATGTTGAGCACAGAGAGACCAGCAACAACAAAGTCTGAAGAGCTTACAACAGCAGACATTTCAAAGGGCTCTTTTACCTCTGTGTCTTCCCTGTACAGCACTGACCGGCTCACGTCAGCGTCACCAGAAACATACACATCAGATGAGCACAGTTCAGGTGATCAAACAACTGATCCATCCACCAGAGAGACTGCAACTCCAACTGCCTCCTCTCTATTCAGCACTGAAAAGCCAACAGTGTTGCCAATTGAAGAACAAGACAGTGCTTTAACAGTTCAGACAGAAACACCTTCAATTACATTCATTACTAACAAGAGTGAGGAAAGCTCTGGGCTCACTTCATTCACAATTGCTGACACTGAGGATGAAGATATTCAAAGAAAAGCCATTCATTCTTTAAGTGGAACAACAATCAAACCAGAAACAACATCACTCTTTACAATATCAGATTTGGAGAGTTCTGGAGACCAGCCTTTGTATTCCTCTGGAGAATCAGTCATCTCATTTACAGCATATGTGATGCCCAGCACAGAGTCTCAAACAGTGACAGCACCAGCTGAATTGGAATCAAGTGATACTTCAAAAGCAGCTGTAACTGCAGTGTCTTCCCTGTTTAGTACTGAGAAACCAACCTCCACAGTCTCCTCTTTATTTAGCACTGAGAAGCCAACAGTTCTACCACTTCAGGAACAAGACAGTGCTATCGCAGATCAGACAGAAACACCAGTTTACACTGTCATAGATACTGAGAGTTCTGGAGAAGAAAGTTCGACAAGCATTGTTACAGGTGAAGAGAGTTCAGGTGATCAAACAACTGATCCATCCTCCAGAGAGACTGCAGCTTCAACTGCATCCTCTTTATTTAGCACTGAAAAGCCAACAGTGTTGCCAATTGAAGAACAAGACAGTGCTTTTACAGTTCAGACAGAAACACCTTCAATCACATTCATTACTGACAAGACTGAGGAAAGCTCTGGGTTCACGCCAACAGATGAGGGTGACTCAGGGGAACAAACCCCTGACGTGTTCACTCAGACCTCCCTGATCTCAGCTACATCTTCCCTGCAGAGTACAGAGACACCAACAACAGTGACTGTTAAAACAATGACAACTAACCTCACAGGAGAAATAGTGACGCCATCACCATCAGGAGAAGCATCAGTGTCTACAGTCTCAGATGGGACAGTAACACACTCAGCAACAATGTCTCCACATTTGATCTCTGTTACTTCATCCACAATTGCTGACACTGAAGATGAAGATAATCAAAGAAAAGCCATTTATTCTATAAGTGGAACAACAACCCAACCAGGAACAACATCACTCTTCACAATATCAGATTTAGAGAGTTCTGGAGACCAGCCTTTTGATTCTTCTGGAGATTCATTCATCTCATCTACAGCATCTGTGATGCCCAGCACAGAGTCTCTAACAATGACAGCACATGTTGAATTGGAATCAAGCGATACTTCAAAAGCAGCTGTTACTGAAGTATCTTCACTCTTTAGTACAGAGAAACCAACTTCCACAGTCTCCTCTTTATTTAGCACTGAGAAGCCAACAGTTCTTCCAGCTGAAACGCCCGTAATCACATCAAGCACTGATGAGACTGATGAAACTTCTGGTCTTACCGCAACAGATGAAGATGGGTCAAGGGACCAAAGACCTGACGTGGTCGTTCATACCTCTCCTGTCACAGCTACGTCCTCCATGCAAAGTACTATGACACCACCAGCAGTGACTGGTAAAACAATGAAAACTGGTGCAACAGAGCAAACAATGATGGGAAGTGGGGATTTTAATGACAGAGAGAGCTCAGGAGATGGTACATCAGTGGTGGGGTTGGCAAGGGCACCAGGTGCAGTCACAATATCAAGTGGAATTAAACCCACATCGAGAGATGAAACACCTTTGGAAACACCAACAGCAGCCGAGCAGCCCACTGCTGGAGACACAGCCTTAGCACCAACTACATTGCGACCATTGATTACATCCACATTTGTTGAGGAAGAGAGTATGACCAATCAAACTAATATATTCATTAGAGCAACCACCACAACACCTCCTTATATACTTCCAACTTCTGATCCGATGGCAATTCCCAAAGTCAGCGTGTTACCCACAAAAGAAACTTCTACTTACGTTGATATGGAGAGTTCTGGTCACTCATCTGAAGATGATGACTCGGAGACAAGCCCTGATGGCTCTGGCTCCGGCTCTGGCTCTGGTGAAACGATAACAATGGAAACTCTGGCCACAGATGAAACTGAAATAGATGAAACGGGGACAACACATGAAATCATTAGTGTTGCATCCCCTTCTCAGTCAAGCACAAAACCCCCAAAGGAGTTATTTTCAACAGCATCTCCACGTGTGACAAGCAATGAGACTTACTTTGGTGAACAAGGCAGTGGTGCCTTCACAGATGACTCTGTACCTGAGGAAGAGAGTTCAGGTGTTGAATTTCATGATAGGTCAATTACAAGCTCTTCTGTGGTCTCTACAACTATAGCAGCCACCTTGTCAAGTAGTGATGCTGATTTTACTGAGGAGCGCTCAGATGACAAAACCCCACATATTGAAGATGCAATCACTTTGTCTTCTACATTCACAACAGAGAAACCAATGATGACAACAGCTTCATTTGCAACACAAAAAACTACTGGTCCTGCAGCTTCCTCTCTCTACAGCACAGAGAAATCAACAGTGATGCCTCCTCAAAAACACACTCCAACAATCCAGGGAAACCTAACTGACCATAGCTTTGATATGGTCACTCAGACCCTCTCTCTGTCAGCCTCAAGTGTATTGTATAACACAGAGTCTCCCACTGTAGGATTGGTTACAACCTCCATGGGAGTAACTGATAAGCCTGTGGCACCAACCTTGAGTAGTACTGTTTCTTTGACAGAAACAAGCTCACTATTTACAGAAAATGATGGTTCAGGTGACCAGGCAACTGATATTCTTAAGGAGGCTGCGTCTTCACTGTTCAGCACAAAGGAACCATTGTTAACACCAGCGTCCCACGAAAGCACGTCAGCTCCTGCTAAGCAGGATATTTTAACTTCCGTGTCTTCCCTGTTCAGCACAGAAAAACTGGAATTATCTACAACACCTGAAAGTGGAGCATCTATTGCAATAACTGCTTCTTTGTTCTACAGCACTGAGAAACCAAAAATCACAACTATTCACTCAAGTAGCATTTCTCCATCTGCAACTCCAGCCGTTACTTTGATAGATGTGGAAGGTTCCGGTAATGAGACTTCAGCGATGTTCACCTCAGAACCATCAACAATAGAGAGCGTCACATTTGGAGAAGCGACAGGGGAAATGGAAACATTTGTTTCAGTCACACAAAGCTCTGATGAACAAACTGCCTTACAAGAAGGGGAAATTGTCTCAGAGATAAAAACAACAATTGCGTCAAAAATGGCAGAGTCTCCCATTCCTGGCACTTTAAAAGATGAAATTACTGTAGCTGAAGATGCAACAAATGCTTCCTACACAACTATATCCCACCATGCAAGTGTAGGTTCTGCTAGTGATAACTATACAAGTGATGTCACCGCAGTAAGCTCCAGTGGTGAAAATGCACCAGAGGGAATCTCCACTCCTATTCCTTCCATTACATATCATGGGGTTACAGACCAACAAGTGATGATCATAACCCCCAGCAGTAGCCAAGCAATGACTGACTTAACTGAGCAAACCCCGACCATGGTCCTGCATGTGTCTAAAGCATCAACCAGCACAACAATCATATTCACAGAGGATGCAAAAGATGAGGATGAAATATTCTCTACAGGTACAGACGGTGTGAGGGAACAAAGCCCCACTTCTGAACTTTCTTCCAAAGATGATTCTATCATTGATGCAGATACCGTTTCCATGGTCCCCTCTTCATCATTTTTTCCAACTATCCAGACAGAGGAGGCAGAGGGTGTTACAGCAGTTACTATGACACAGAAGTTTCAATTGACAATAGAACCAGAGGGTTCTGGTACTGATGATAACACCTCCTTCACTCCCACACCAGTAACTTTATATACACCATCAGATTTATCAGAAGAATCATCATCTTCTGAATATTCTTTGTCCACTTCAACCTCATCTCTTGCGGAAGGTGTTTCTAGCGTTGGGACAGTCACATCATTGCCAGAGACCACCGCAGCTGCAGCTATGTCCAGAAAGTCAAGCTCTGAAGAAATCGTTAATGCAACCAGGCTGTATACTGTTACACTGGAGGGTGACTCGTCAGATGAGGACATCACAGAGATTGCCACCTCTTCATCAATGCCTTCTGAAGCCTTAACTGAATCAATGGAAACAAGCACGCACACTCCAGTGTCCAGTGAAGAGTATATTGTCAGCATAGATGAAAAAGTAAAATATATTAACATGTCAACCACAGACATACCCACAGGTTCATCTGTTTCCAAACTAAGCTCCATGCGACCATTCACTGACACTTCAGTGCCAGCTGAATCCAGCCCGGTGAAAACAATTAGTAAAATATCTGATGATGATTCATCAGGGGATTATGACTCCGAAGAAGGCTTTGCAGTGGTAACCTCCACATTGGGTAGCAAAATATTTCCTACCACAGAAACAAGTTCAGTATCCTTTGTGGATAGTGAGAATACTACTGCTTCTCTGGTGACAGTGCCTGCCACAGTTAGCTCAGGAAACCAAACTGCTGAGGTATTAAATGAGGACGAGTCTGTTTTGTCTTCATTCAGCACAATAAAAGAAGATGAGCTACCACAAACAAGTACAGTGTCTCCAGTGTTTAGCACCGAGAAGTCAGGGCACACTGTTACAACAATGTCAAACGGAATAGCAACAGTAGCATCTGGAAAACCTGTGACATCCACCGCCTCTTCACTGTTCAGCACTGAAAAACCAACTGATGCATCTGGCTTTGATGAGAAGGACGAGGACATCTCAGTTGATGGTAGTATGTTTACTGAAGACATCACAACGGTTAAAGCAGACGATATTCCAACTACTTCACCTGTCAGAATAGAGGGTGTAGAGTCCATAACAAGTGCTTCTCCCTCTCTGTATAGCACAGAGAAACCATCCGTGTCAGATGTTGAAATAGACAGCTCAAGTGACCAAACACCTAGTAAACCGTCAGCTAAAACATTTTCAGTTACCTCAGCTGAACTTGTCACGAGGCAGACTGAAACTGTGACATCAGGTGCTGCGTCCAGTCTTTATACCACTAAGAAACCAACTACTTCACCCTCTCTTGATGGCGCTGATATGTCTCCTTATATCTCCACCAAAGAGCCTGTGACAGAGATAGATGCTTCGTTGTATAGCACAATGAAAACAGACGAGATGCTATCCACAGTAATTGAATACAGCACAGAGAAACCATCAATTGCTCGTATCTTAGATGTTGGAACGGTAGAGGGCTCCGGGGATGATATTTCAGATGCTGTGGGGACCATAACCACTACAGCCTTTCCTAAGGCAGTTACACCGGAAAGTGAAAAGACTGTACCCACCCATCCATCCCTGTCATCCAGTGCTGAGAAACCCACCACAACCCAAGAGGATGAAACTCCATCGAGTGAGGCAAAGATACAAGAAGATAAAGTATCCTTATCTGAAATTCCAACTTCAACAGATGGAGCCTTGGATGCTGATATTTCCACAAATGTTTCCGTTTCTGTGACCACATCGCCTTCACTACATCCCACCTCACAGCCAGATGCAATGATTCAGTTTGTTACAACCTTTGTACCAGAGCCAGATGCAACACCTCCTGAGGACTCCTTCCAACAGGCCCGGTCTGAGATCGCGTTCACTCACCATCCCCGCAGTGACGTCTCCTCTATGGAAACTATAGTCGTCACAACCAGCCCAATGTTGCCCAGTGAGGAGTCAAGCCAACCTCATGCTTCTTCCGTCATTCCAGGGACTTTAGCTACATCCACAGTTGATTTGACAGCAGAAGCCATTGAAGAAGCTGATACTAAAGGCAGTGCAGAAATTGACTTCTCTAATGCAACAAGTACTGCTGCCATAACACTCCCTGCTATTGACGAAACAGTAGATTACAATGGCACAGAGGCTACATTGATTGAATCTACTATTCTGACTGATGATAAAACTGCACAAGGTGCAGAAATTAATGAGACTACAACTGCAATTTCTTCTATGTTTAGCACAGAAAAACCACTGATGACAACACCATCCAATGAAAATTATACAGCTGAGATTGCAGTGTCTGCTGTTACTGCATCTTCCCTCTATAGCACTGAGGAACCAGTCTCTGTGATTGGTGACACAGGAACAAGCAGCTATCTGGTGAAAGAGGGTGATGCAATTTGGACTGATCAAACCACTCAGCCAGCTTCTTCACCAATTCCATCAGAAAAGACATCAGTTGAGAGTGAGGAGATCTCTGCACCAACAGAAACCAGACACTTAACAGAAGAAGAGGGTTCGGCTGATTTTTCCTCTGGGGATATATCACAGGTCACAACTCGTCCTGGGTTTGATGAAAGAAGCCAGAAAAGTGCAGAAACAACAACTGTCCCGGCTGTCTCTATGTCTGTGGTTATGTCGACTTCAGTGGAATATGGCACATCTGAGCCCACAACTATTGACTCTCTTGGCAACAATATTGATGAAGAAACCCCAGATTATGAAGCAACATACCTAGTTGAATCAACTCCAGACATAATCCGTGAATCAGAGTCCACTTCTACACACTCTCCTATATCTCAGACATCTGGGAGTCAGTCTGTTGACTCAGAAAGCAGTACTGAGAGCAGCTCATACGAAAAGGCCACTGAATCCCCAATATTGCCTGCAGCTATCACCATCATGCCCTCTGTCTCAGAGCCCAAGAGTGCAGCCCCTTCTAGTTCAGAAATCAGCAGCAGCACATCCCTGAATGTGTCTTCACTTTTTAGCACTGAGACCCCATCAGTGGCTTCCATTTCACATGATATTGAGAAGCAGTTTATGAAAGAGACTTCAACGTCATCGCCCGAAATGGTGACAGAGCAGAGTGCACAAGCCGCCACTTCCTCCTATGGCACAGATGAATCAAATGCAGTGTTTAGCACGGCCACAGATGAAGATGGTTTCAATTATGAGACTCCCGATCCTGATACGCTCACCCACACCATTTCCTCAGAAATTAATGAGACTACAACTACAATTTCCTCCATGTTTAGCACAGAAAAACCACTGATGACAACGCCATCCAATGAAAATTATACAGCTGAGATTGCAGTGTCTGCTGTTACTGCATCTTCCCTCTATAGCACAGAGGAACCAGTCTCTGTGATTGGTGACACAGGAACAAGCAGCTACCTGGCGAAAGAGGGTGATGCAATTTGGACTGATCAAACCACTCAGCCAGCTTCTTCACCAATTCCATCAGAAAAGACATCAGTTGAGAGTGAGGAGATCTCTGCACCAACAGAAACCAGACACTTAACAGAAGAAGAGGGTTCGGCTGATTTTTCCTCTGGGGATATATCACAGGTCACAAATCGTCCTGGGTTTGATGAAAGAAGCCAGAAAAGTGCAGAAACAACAACTGTCCCGGCTGTCTCTATGTCTGTGGTTATGTCGACTTCAGTGGAATATGGCACATCTGAGCCCACAACTATTGACTATCTTGGCAACAATATTGATGAAGAAACCCCAGATTATGAAGCAACATACCTAGTTGAATCAACTCCAGACATAATCCGTGAATCAGAGTCCACTTCTACACACTCTCCTATATCTCAGACATCTGGGAGTCAGTCTGTTGACTTAGAAAGCAGTACTGAGAGCAGCTCATACGAAAAGGCCACTGAATCCCCAATATTGCCTGCAGCTATCACCATCATGCCCTCTGTCTCAGAGCCCAAGAGTGCAGCCCCTTCTAGTTCAGAAATCAGCAGCAGCACATCCCTGAATGTGTCTTCACTTTTTAGCACTGAGACCCCATCAGTGGCTTCCATTTCACATGATATTGAGAAGCAGTTTATGAAAGAGACTTCAACGTCATCGCCCGAAATGGTGACAGAGCAGAGTGCACAAGCCGCCACAACACCTTCTAGTTCGGAAAGCAGCAGCAACTCAGAGGAAATGGGAGCCACAGAGACCACACCGAAGCAAGACAGTCACAAGGTTGAGGATATCATCCCTGAACTGTCAGCTGCCACCACAACATCACCCTCTGTCCTGAGTGCTATTACTGAGAAAGTCTCCCTCAGTTCTGAGAGTCACTCTGGAAAAACAATGACAACCACGAAGACAAGGATTGACAGCACTGAGGAATACACTCAGTCGCCGCACGAAATAGATACTGTATTCAAGGTAAATGCCACCACAGCTTCAGAGGTGGCATCTGTTAGCATTGGTCGTGATGCTGATGGAGATGATGTCACACCAAGCACAGAAATACCTGCTTGGGAAAAGATGGGGTTGACAACGGTGACACAAAGCCAGCCATTTGCATCAATAACTACAACACCTTCATCTTCCTCTGAAGAGGATGTAGACACAGATGTAACATTCCCAACACTCACTGAAGGAGAACTGCCAATAAAAGGAGAGGAAACAACCACCCCAGTTGAAACAGGACTCGGTTTGGGGCACCCTGTTGTTGGCGAGACTGTTGAAATTCCAGGTATGTTGATCAAATGACTTCCATTTGAATACCAATGAATTAAGATGTTAAGGATTTGAATTTCATTAGATGTTTCTTTTCCATTTTTCACCACAGGTATTTACTCGTGTAGAGAAAACATTTGTCTGAATGGCGGGTCGTGCTACAAGAGTGGCAGCATCCATGCATGTAGCTGTGCTCCTGGGTACAGTGGCGATCGCTGTGAGAAAGGTAGGAGCAGGGTCCAGGATTCTTAGCGTCTTTTTGTTATCCTGAAGTTGTTTCAAATGTTTTTATTTAGTTTTCTATATTCATTATGTTTTTTTATACACAGACACTGATGAATGCCAGTCAAACCCTTGCCGCAATGGCGGTACATGTGTCGATGGGCTGGCTTCTTTCAAATGTGTGTGCCTCCCGAGCTACTCCGGGCTATTTTGTGAAGAAGGTAAGTTTGTGATTATGATTGGTTTCTCTCACATCTTATATAGAGTATTCAATTTCAGAATAATCCAAGCTCATTTCACAGTTAATTAACTGGTATCCACCATCCATGTAAACACTCTAGACACAGCTAACTGTACTGACAATGCTTTCGGTGTTGCATTGTGTTTCACAATACATCAAAAAAGAAGAGCAAGATCATGTGTTATTCAAAAAGCACATATTTTAAGAGAAGGCTTTTAGTCACTCATAATGTAATCACTTCTTGGAGTTATGTGAAATAAACCAGAACAAATTGTCACACATAAATGAAATACAATTCGCTCTGATTGCGCAGCTACTGACCACCCACCGTACAGCAGCATATCCGTCTCAGGTCTCTCCCGGTCCTCAGATGATTCATAAACACCATATTTATCTCATCATCAGAACCACATTTCTAAGTCTTTTTAGTGTTGCCTGGAGGTTTGTCATGTCCGATAATACTTGGATCCGTTTCTACCAGTTTCAGACATACAGACAGCTGACACGTCCTTAATGTTTCCTTTACAACGATACTTTTTCAATGTATCAAGTCAATACAATGAAATACTAGCAGGTCAGGTCAGGTCAAGTTCAAGTCAGTTCTTGTATTTACACAAAAACTAAGTCAAGGTACACAAACACACATTTCAATACTCATCATCTGTCTTTAGCATCTGATGGGTAAAATATAATGGTTGCAACATCCATAATTTATTGGTTTCCTTCCCTGTTGCACCCTACTTTCATCCCTTGGGTGCTGAGCCCCAGGCAGCAACTGTCTTGGCTATTTTCTCTTGACCGGTGTCTACACCCTAAATGTTGCTGTCGTCACTCATCAGTGAATCACACCCTGGTTGTGTATGCAGATACAGCTGCTGCGTAAGAAAGTCTTGGCAGGAGAAGAAGAAACTGTAACTTTAAGGAGAACAGCCCAGAGAAAGAACTGACATGTGTTTAGTCTGTTTGTGTCCCGATGCTCGCACTGTGAAGGAGAGGAAGCAACAAACTGTCTGTTATCAGATTTGTTGCAGTTTCTGTATGTTTGGACCAACACACACAGACACACATTCCCACACCTCTATAGTAGAGGGAAAATGCTTATTATAAGTGTGTACCTGGGAGAAACTCCTTTTGCCTTGGTGCAATGATGCAGAATGAATGTATATCCATGGAAATGCCACTCCTTAGCTAAAACCTTTCCCAAAATCCAACCCAAGCCTCAGGATTGACTTTAATTTGAACTCTTTTTCAGCTCAGGGATAAATAGAATCACCCTCTCAGTCATGTTGAGTAATAATAGACACTTAATTTCTTATTGTTTCACCTCTACCTTCTCTGAAGAGCCTCATAGTCCGCTGTTACTTGGGGCTGTAGGGAACTAATCTCTCACAATCTTCCTCTTTCATCAGACAATAGTGCCAGTCATAGATAGCAGCAGGCCTGAGGGGTCAGTATATGCAGGTGTTACAGTAGATTAGACTGATACAAGAATGGTAAGGTGGTGGAACTTGCAGGCGCATGGAAGGAATATTCCTCCAGTTCATGCAGTTCTGCATCTCTGCCCTTAGGCCTCTGTATATAACTCCTCTCTCTCTCTCTTTCTCCCATCAGATACAGAAACATGTGACTATGGCTGGCATAAGTTTCAAGGCCACTGCTACAGATACTTCCATCAAAGAAAAAACTGGGACACAGCAGAGAGGGAGTGCCGCATGCACGGGGCTCACCTCACCAGCGTCCTGTCCCATGAGGAGCAACAGTTCGTCAACCGTAAGTTAGAAACTGCAGTTGCAGATACCCGAGCTTCAATACTGTAACTTTTTCAGTGATGTGTTATTAGAGTGAAAGAAAGTTTTACACATGCACTTAGTTGTAAGCACGGGAAATGATTCAGGCATAGAAAAATGCTGTTGCTATCTCTCTCTTTCCCGGTTTTGTTTCTCTAACTGAACAGTCCTAAAAAGGACATGTGGCCACAGAGAGACTTAATCTGCTGTGTTTCACTTTGCCCTGTATGGCAGGTCTGGGACAGGACTACCAGTGGATCGGACTGAATGATAAGATGTTTGACAGCGACTTCCGTTGGACAGACGGCAGCCCCATGGTAAGATTGGGTCCTTTCTCACATATTTTGGTCTCAACAAACATGGCACAGAGACAGTGTAAATATTTGGAAGTGATTCTGATGACAACTGCAGTCATCCGGGGAGGGGCTGTGACCACGTTCTCATGACATATTCTTCTCTACCTCATATCACGCCCTGCTGGGTGACTGCTGTGCTAATAAAACCTTTTGTAGGACACTGCTGAATTAATTTATTCACCATGAAGTCAGTGCATACAAATCAGAGGCTACCACAAAGCTGCAGTAGAGAGGAAACACAGGTAGTACATAATGTTTTATAAACACCAGCACACAAGAAGGAGCGTGTTTGCTGTTGTGGTTATGGCTGCTGAAGATGCCCCTCACTAGACAGGAAAGTGGCAAATTACTATGTGCATCCATGTCGAACAGAGTGATGTCCTCACTTCAAAGATAATCCTCCACCAGCAGTGATAGGGGAAGATAGAGAGGGCCTGGGGGTTAACAGATAAGCAGGGGCCGCCTGTGGGGACCCCTGCTCAGATGAGAGATTGAGGGGTGTTTAGGATGAGCCTTGCAGGCGTAGACAGGTATGGTCCCCCTTCAACCCCCACACCCATCAGCAGGCCCAGCCAGCAGGAAGCCACCAGGGGGAAGGGCCACCAGGCAGGCACACACACAGACACACAGATGGACAGCACCTGTGCCCGGCTGCAGAAAGACAGAAAACAAGATAGGAGCAGCCAAGGGGGTTCTGAGTGGGTGGCCACCCTCTGTGGAATTAATCTAAATAAATAAAATAATAAATACCTAAAAGTCTCTGATTCACAATAAATAGAAAATAGAATAGAAAAGGGCACATCACATAAAAGTAGAGCATAAATTTAGAGCATCGAAACCAAAGATTGGAATATTGGAATTTCTTTGGTTGAGTGTGTATGTGTGTGTGGGTGATCAAAGTTTGTTTGATTATTTTGAGGAGGATGCAGCCCTGCTGGGCAGATGATGTGCGAGCCATTTGTTAACGTGAAGTGAGCTGAACAGGAAGTCAGTGTGTGTTTGTTAACCATAATAACAGAGCAGCAGAGCCTCTGGGCATGATGGGGAGTTGGGGGAGGGGGGGTCACAGCTTTGAAGGGGCTGTTTGAACCTAGAATGTGCTGAAAGACTGCAGGTAGCATCACTTCCAGGTTGAATACCTCACAGCACTACAGCTGTGTGTACACTGTATGAATGTGTAAGTGGACATCTTCATACATGAGTGTGTGGGATTGTGTGCCTGTGTACACGCATCATATCACATTAAAGTGCTGTGTGCTATGTGCTTTTCTTGTCTCAGTAGTGGGTAATTGTGGCGAGGTCACTGAGTTACAAAATGTGTTGTGCTCCTACCCTCTTGTGGCTGTTCAGAAAATAACACACAGCTCTCAAAGAAGATAGGAAACTTGCTTCCAAGACAAGACTGCACAGGATATCTATTTTTAGGAACACTTTAGAGGAAGCAGATAGGTGGTAGAGACAATAGCATTTATATCCTCTTTATCAGGGTTGCTAATTCGACACACTAGATAACTAATGTTCTAAAAATATACTGTTAACTCATACCTAATGTAAATCAGAATTTAAATAGACATACTCCAATGTCTCACTCTGCTCTTGTCTCAGCAATATGAAAACTGGAGGCCCAACCAGCCTGACAGCTTCTTCACGTCTGGCGAGGACTGTGTGGTTATGATCTGGCATGAGGACGGCCAGTGGAATGATGTTCCTTGCAACTACCACCTCACCTTCACATGCAAGAAAGGCACAGGTAAAACTGCGGTTTTTATTTATTAGCAAATAACGTATGGTTAAACATAAACATTTCATTCAAATAAATCATAATATTGGAAATGTCTTGAAGAGAGAAGGGCATATAGAAGCAATATGTATAAAGAATTGGGATCAAATCTGCTCACTTTACTGTCATTCTTTCCCCAATGTGCATTCAGTGGCCTGTAACCAGCCCCCTCTAGTGGAGAATGCTCGTACCTTTGGTAAGAAACGTGACAGGTACGAGATCAACTCATTGGTGAGGTACCAGTGTCGTAATGGATTCATTCAGAGGCATGTGCCAGTCATCCGTTGCCGTGGGGATGGACGATGGGATGCTCCTAAAATCACCTGCATGAACCGTGAGTACACAAAACTCTTTGATTTAGACTCACAACATTCTGGGCATCATTTAATATACAGTACATGAAGTGTAGTTTTAGTTTCGCTTGCCGCTTACTTGCAAATGTTTATTTCACAGCCTCAAATTATCAAAGGACTTTCATCAGAAGACATCAGCAACACAAAAGTCTCTACAGTGTCAACAACTTCAGGAGGCCTGAGGAAGCCCTCCGCTTTCAACACCAGCGCCACAGGGGGAAAAGAGACAGGACTGCACACAAACGAAAGAGGGAGTGAGCGCCGTATATCCTGGCGTGGTTTCCCTGAAGCGAGAACACATTGCTGTTCCTCGTGTGGAAAAAGGAAAATAACTCTCAAAGGAAAAGCACAAGAGAAAGCTCATCAAACAAACCATAAGGATGACCTGCAGTTTTCTTGCATCTTGGATGACGATGGACTCTTATTAAGTGCCCTATAAAGGGATATTGTTCTGACATGACTTTTTTGATGAAGGGGCACTGTTTTAAAACAATGCCAATGTGGATAAAACACTTTCAGCTGGCTACTGGAAAAGCAAAAAAGTACACTCAAAGTTTGCAGATCTTTGAAAATATCTTTGTTATTTGAACCATAATACATCCAAGTCTATTGTATAACACCTTTATATACAAACTGTGCTCTTTAAAAATCTGTGTTCCTTATTCATAGAAAATCGCTTTTGTGAAATTATAGCGCTTATGTTATGTAAAGGAATTCATCACGTTGCCATGCTGTTTGCAAGACATCCATTCATATTCATACTGAAATGGAGCAATCAGTAATATAAATGACTACAGATAAGACTAATAGTTTACTTTACTAGAATATTATAGCACATACAGCGCATTCAGTAACTTCTTTGCTTCCTTTATAATGAATCGTTCTGCAGTCTTTAAACCTTATCTACAGCACCAAGCATATTCTGAAACAGAGTTTCAATGCTGTCCTTGTAGAAAATCTCATTCCAGCTAACAAATATTTGAATCAAATGCTCTTTTAATAGTTGTGAACCGTTTCTGTAGTGGCAGCTTTCAGAGCAAATCACCACCTTTTTCTCTTGCTTTTGTTCCGGCCCTCACTCCAGAATGTCATCAATGTCTTGCCCAGATTTGTTTATGAATTGATATGTAGAGAGAGAATATATGAAACGTGTATAGTGCCTTGCAATCTAATGTGAGCGTAATTACTCTCTTAAGTACTTATTGACAAAGCTTGTATTCACTGATGAAAAGCCATACTGATCAACTATTGTAATAGTGAAAGAAGGGAAGTGTGTGTGGTAAATGTTCTTCTCATTTGTTTTATCCACATTTCAATGCATAACCTGCAATTTTTTGCTTTAGCATGTGTACAATAACAGCATTACTGTTCATAATTACTCACCACATACTCGCTTGTGTCTGCTCTGGTGTAGCTGGGGGTTGGTAGTTGTCTAGGGTTCCTAATTTTTCTGTTACCGTGGATCATTTTGAACCAGCCATTGAGAGAATGTATTTTGTGAAACACTCAGAAAGACTTGAACGTAACGTCTGTTGAAGCAGAGATGCATCTAATTTATTTTCAAGCTGCTCTTAATAATTGTTTTATACCCCCAGTTAAATAGGTCGCTGTCCCCTGGCCAAGCAGTCCTCTTCATATATCCGTACTTTATGACCAGCCAGAGTCACAGTCTGTCTAAATGGGATGCATTGACGATGCTAATTTACTACACATTACAGTAAATTTATAGGTCTTTTAACAACTTAAAGGCCAGCAGTGGACCAAAGTGTATGGATGGCCCCATCAACTGCAATAAAGTTTTTCTCTGTCACATTAACACATTGTTTGTACTGGTATTGCAGTGTGGATGGTTATGTGTGGTCTCCAGCATTTTTGTTTTGTTTTGTTTTTGTTTTTCTAATGGAAAAAAAGTGTTTTGTTTTCTTTGGCTGTGAGTGTCTGTTTGTTTCAGCCTTAATGTGCACATAATACCATTTTATATTTATAACAATTTTTTACAATGTGAATGTCTGGGAATGTTTGTGAATTTTTTAAAGAGATCAAGCTGTTTTTTCTGCTCCAAGTCACCAAAGAAATAAAATAAATATATGTATATTATATTCTAAATGTGTTTTGTTCACACTTTTTAAGTGATGTTAGGCATGGTAAAGGGCCTGGGAGGATCGTTTCAAGATTCAAGATTCAAGAAGTATCCATACATACGTGTATACATATATGTATTGATTTGCGTTCTGCTTGTTGTGTTTGGGAAGGTTTCATAGAGAATCAGTGGTTTCCAAACTCCCAGTCCAACATGTTAACCAAAACAAAACAATCCATGCAAAATGTCCTTTTCTGAAATTAACCTCAAACAATCACTGACTCACAGCATGGAAGGATGTATGTAGCATCAGGCGCTTTCCTCCACTGCCGAATTTTGGTGAAATTTGCAGAATCTGGTGAAATCGTGGTCACTTCACATACCATCGGTGGCACTTATACCACAGTTTGAGAAACCCTGCACTACACAGCATGTTCTGGCTTCTGCTCAGTTACATGGAGGGTAGATGGATAAGAGAGTCTATAGTTGTGAAGAAGAGATAGATATTTTCCCTGTGACGAAAGAGTAAGCAGTTCTGGGTGTGTCTCTACCTCTTTCCCACTGCATGCTGGGATGAGTAAAGAAGAATGTCTTCTTCAAACGACTTTGGGTGTGTAGTCAGCAGTGCGACCTTTTCACCAGCAGGTAGTGCTACCAGACCAAAAGCTACTGCAAACCACAAAGTGTACTCTGCTCAGTAGCTGGGAGACGATTTCCCCTTTAGATTTGGAACAAGTCATGGAAAGTTTGCACACATGATGTAGAGCTGTACGGTCATTTATATGCATCCTCAAAACCAATGTACAGACAGGCAGAAACATCACTGAAAAAACACAAACCAGACGTGTAGCCCTTTGGTAGACACACCTTTCATTTGGAGTAATAAGATGTGGTAATGTCTGTTATTGGAAACATATGGAGAGAAAGCTGCTCGAGAGCAATGTCCATGCTTAAGTTGCTGATGTTGCAGAACGACAGACCTGCATTAAGTACATCACACTACAGTTGTTTTATGAGGCAGAGTGGTGCACATGGTTCCTCTTACATGTTAAATACAAATAGATTCCCTCGATGTAAAAACCAAAGCTTGATAAGTTCATTACACTTCACCACTATTCCCACAGCGCCTACTTATAAAGCAGTCAGATTAGGTTGGCTCTGACGGTACATTAATAGCATGAAGCACCCTTATCAGAGTAGCAATATGAAGTTGTTTAGTGTCATCTGTGAGAATGAGCATTGCTGTGGCTTTCACTGTGATGGCCCACTCTGACATTAGAGGAGACTTGACTTGTGATTAAAGGCTGCTACTGGATACCCCAGAGAGAGTGAAACCTACAGTCCTGCCTCATGAAATGCAGATGTTTCACAGGAGATCAGGGGAAAACCAAAGCCTCAGCCGAGGTCTCTCTGGGATTGAAAAGGTTTTCTGGGTTTGTTTTGCAAAGGAAATGTGCTCTGGCTCTCCCTAATTTCCTGCATTTGACAGGCACCTAATGTACACTGTCCATCATTCTGTCATTACCCTGTTATATTCCCATCCTATTTTACTTGTAATCTGTGTGACAACCATTTGAAATGAACCACCGTTTGGCTAAAGGTCACAGCATCAACTGATTTGCTGGAACCACAGAATCAACCAAATCAAATGTTCAGAAGAACAATGAGACATTTGTCCACATATCAGTTTAACTGTCCACTCTAAGGAAACACTGAAAGCGTACTCATACCAAAACTAAAAAGGAGATGTGTGTAAGAATGTACTGCCTTGAATAGAATGAAATCATACTACCACTAATAATAATAAAACGTCATCCTGATCCACCTATTTCTAGTCAGCCATGGGATAAATGTGAGAAATTATTGTACTTTGAAATTAGTGAATATATCTACACAGTTGCTCATTTAGTTGGAATAAACAATTATTCCAATCTTATGGGCAACAGTATATATATATATATAGAGAGAGAGAGAGAGATATACTGTATATATAAACACTGTTGCCCATAAAGTTGAAATAAAAAATCATTCCAACTTTATGGGCGACCATGTTTTTGTTTTTTTAAAAAGGCTTCCTGGCCTGTCAAAGGAGGCCTGTCGCTTGTTTTTTATGCTTAAAGGCCTTTCCATTATAAATTAAAATTCAGGTAAAAACCCTATTGTTTTCCAAGAAACGAACATCATTAAAATCAATCGCTTAGAGGCTCTACTATTGGATGAACCTGACGTTGATCAAGTTTGTAGGCGGGACAGCCATTGTTTAGATCTCAACTGTGTGTCTGGATAAAGTTTCAGGACATTACAAGCTTCAACATGAAGGTGAGTGTGCAAATTTGCTTTATATTTTGGCAGTGTAATAACTGAGAGAATGTAAAAACTCCATGCTGTTGTTGGTTGTTGTTTTGCCTGGTCAGCTTCTGTTTGATTGTTTAATGCTAAATGCTACTTAGCCTGCTAGGCTAGATTGCTGTTGTTAAACATCTTGTTCAAACACTTTTATGGCTATTTGTTTGGAAGTTGGTGTGTGTGCCTACAGGTATGTTTTCATAGGATGTGTAAAAAGTGGTGGTTCTTTACAGGTTCTGTAAGAATCACAGCAGATATGAGCTTGAAACTTTTCTGGAAGCGTTTCCATGTGAGATTGGGTCAGTTGATTATTGATCCGACTGTCTGGTTTGAGACAGAATTATCCCACCTGCTGGCAGCGCTGCCTTCTACCTAGTCTTGTCAAAATCCCCTCATACCCTTTTAAGCAATCCTGCTAACAAATACAGAAAGAAAGAAGAAATATATCCTCCTTGGCAGAGGAAACAAACCCTGGCAGAATCTCATTTCCTTCCACTTCAGTGTGCTGTGTCTGTGGCACCTATAGCCAAAAGGCTTCCCTCTACAAATGCTCGCCACCACATTTGCATACTTCTGGCATTCCGCTGCTTTATCAACCCAAATCTGACCTCATTCCCATGCATTCCCACAAACAGCCTTCAAGACTGGGCTACCTTTCCCTTTGTATATCTTAGTGGTGGCTGGCATAGAATAAAAAATGTTAGACAGAATAAACCAGGAGGACAAAGTCTCATCTTAAGTCCTCTGAGAAGCTTGAATTCATGCCAGATTCATCAGCCCCAACTTTTCTTAAATCCCTGTTTCATCATGCAATACACAATCATCTGTAAAGGAGGAAGAAATCAAATGAAACATAAATATTGTAAAGTTTTCTTATTTATTTCAAACTGCTTTTGTTCAAAAAGGCACATGGCATTGAGATACAAAAATACCTTCGTCTTTTTCATGCACAAGTGTGTACAGTGCCGAAGTGTGACAACCACTTTTAAATTCTGCTTTTGCAAACAATGCATCACTGACTTGCCACATGTAACCTGCAGTAAGTACTGTCTGACAGTGCCCAGGCTTAGAGAGAGGAGGAGGAGAAGAAGAAGAAGAAGAAGAAGGGAAACCAGTAAATGATATCACCAGACAAACGTGTGAGATGGTTTGTAGCGGCAGCACAAATTTAGACCACCAAAACATGCCCAGTTTAGCCTGCAGGGACCTATATCCTTTGACTTAGTGTTCGGTCAGATCCGACTTTGTTCGACGTGAGGAGAATATCCTGCTAAGACCCAGCAGAAGTCTTCCTTTGAGAGGAATCATTCACTGGACCATCCGGTGCAGGCACCTTGTCTTCCAGCTCTCATTGACATCAATACTAAGGAATTAATTAGGTTACCGAGAATAGAATGCCAGTGGAAATATCAGTGGTGGCCCAGCATTTATAGCTCATAGCCTCAGTAACAGTGTGCTGGCTGCTAAAAATCCCTCGCCATCAGCTCATTGATAAACACATTAAGTCGTATCTATTGGTAATTGACAATCTACAGACAATGGTGAGCATGTATTGGTGAATGGATCTTTTGTCAAGCTGCATTCACTGGTGTTGAGCAGAAACAATCTATTTCATACAACATATAGAGAGCTACACTGCACAAGAAATCTGCATTTGTTAGAATAAAAAAAAATCACCATAGTAAACAATATAAATGTTTAAAAAGCAAAAAAAACACATAATTAGAAAATGAAATCCCTTTTGTTAAAACAAACAACAAACTGTGTAAACAGTAAAAGCATCATTCAAAATTTTAGTTTTGTAGAGTTGGTCGAATGGAGTCACATTCCAAGACATTTACATTCATCTTTCTATTAAACTATAAAGGATTTGACCACTGTTCCTCAAGCTGGAAAGTCATCTAGTGTATCAGAGAAGAAAGAGCAACACTGGACAGAAGCATGTAGCTGATTGAATACTTACTGCAGAATAACACTTTGACTTCCATCTCCAGCGCTGGCAGACAAGTTCTGTTCACGATTTAACCAATTTCTAAGTCTGTCTGTGTCGTGATGATTGGTAAATGCATCACATTTTAAAGCAACAATATGGTCTGCATGTAAGCAGGACGGCTCCACCCACTTCACGTTCAATTACAAAACCTAGATGATGTTTCTCAACCATCACGTCCTTGTCTCTGTCACAGCATTTACACTTTAACACTGTTGCCCTTCATCCCAGCCTTTTGCGTAAAATTAATGACAGTGAAAATTTAAAAAAAAAACTTTATGGCTACAAAATATTTTGTCAATTGCCGCATATGGAGGTGAGATTTACAGTATTTGTTAGAAAAGGTTATCACAGTTTAAGAAAGGTATTGGGTTCTTGCTGGTTAAGATCCAAAGCTTATCCGCTTTATTGTTGATTTTATTGGTTGTTGTTGCTCTTTGGTGGTTTTGGCTTCTCCACTCATCATCCTTCACTGCTGCTCCTTGTAGCAGTAGACGCCGTAGAGCTTCTGCTGCTTGTCTGGGAACCCAACAATACGCACAGCGGCTTGTGTGGGGCTGCAGTTCTTGCGGGGCTTTGAGATGGGGTAGCGGACGCTGCCGTCAGCCAACCAGCCGGAGTCGCAGCGATCGAAGCCCTCCAGCTTCCAGGCGGCGTACATGTGGCTCACAGTGGCGATCTCTGCATCATCATCAATGCATGCCTTCTCAGCCTCTTCATAGGTCAGCCTCTCAGGTTGCACCAGCCAATAGAACGTACCTAACAGCAGGAAAAACAAAGTGGGTGTCAGAAATCTGCCAAATCTTCCATCTTACCACTTGAAAAGAATATCTGACATGCCTGTTTTTCATCATATATTTAAGGCAAATGAAATAATGTCTTAAATTCTTGCAATGTCTGTAGTAATTCCTGATTGCAAAGTTACACAAAAACGAATAAGACAAAGAATAATTCAATACAACAAAGAATTATTGTTTTCCAAAAAATCACCAGTAAATGCTGGAGCAAAGCAGAAGACGTCAAAGCGGTTCAAGAGCTTGTTACGCAGGCCGTAGCTCCTGACTCCGGGGCCGCTGTTGGATCCGCCACATGGCCCTCTAGGATCGGTGATGGGGTACTGAACGGTGCCGTCGTTCAGCCAGCCAGCGTTGCACCAATCCAGGCCTCCTTTCCAGGCCTCGAACAACTGATCAAAGGAGGCGACCACAGCTTTCTGACTCTCACAGGCCTTCTCGGCATCGTGGAAGTTCAGGTTGTAACGGCCCAGATGGGGGGAGTATGGAAACACAACGCCTTTACAAGAATAGGTGAAAATAAGGGGAAAATTAAAGTCTGAATGCAGACCCAAAATGATTCTGCTTGTTATTTACAGTCTGATGCACACACACACAAAAGCTCACACACACACAATCTTTAGTTAGCAGTTCAAGCCTCCTGTGTGTGGTCTTGGAGTCCTGTCCAATCTCTCCAGGGAAGCTAGCCTAGCCGGCATGTGATATGTAGGGCTTTATGTTAGCGAGTGTAGGCTAACATACTAACAAGACTATTATTCTTTCAGGTCCAGCAGCTCGTAAAATGTCGACAGTTGTCCCCAGAGAGTGCAGGGCTTTGCGAACTCATTAATTTTGCGCTTGTCTCTTCCACAAGGAGGAAAAGATCAGCCTATGCAAAGTAAAGTTAAATCCTGCTGCCTTACAGGGCAAAGCACATGACTCTAAACCTTTACACCTTAATTGCAAGGATCTGAGGTCAAATGTGATCCTGCAGAGGGATTTTGTAAAGCAGCTTTTTAGAGAGCAAATCCTATGCATATGTTCAAAACTATCCTCTAAAGTGTAATAACCCTAACATGCATGGAAATCAGTTTCTGTTTGTGTGCCACATTGTAAAAGTAAAACGAGGCTCATTAAGTGGTTATAAAACCTTTTGAGTGAATTGAATGTTTAAAGACATGGACCAGAAAATATGAAAAATAGGGTTTTACCAAAGTTAAACAGTATTCAAATGCAATTATGGTTTTATCAATACAGCGGTTTGGATAAAGTAAAACAAGCTGTCCCCTCTTTATTTTTCCACAGGGAGAGATAAATGTTGATGTTTCCAATCTCCAGAAACAAAATCATTGTTTTGACACTAGTTATAGGTTATTCCACACAATGTTTCTATTTTTGTTGCTCAACCTTTGCAGAGCAACAGTTTATAGACTATATTTGAAATGGGTTTTGACATAAAATAAGGTCAGACTTTGCTGTACATGACAAACAGAAATTACCTTTGACGTCAGCGCCTTCTACCTCCAATTCAACCTCTAGCACATCGTCGACAATCCCGTTGATGACCTCACAGCGGTACATCCCAGCATCCTCCACCGAGACGTCACTTATCGTCAATGAGGCGTCGTCACTCTCTGGATTCTCCAGAGAGACGCGGTCTTCAAAGCGTCCGTATGTCTTCTTGTGGAATCCCATGGAAAGCAGCACATCTTCATCCTCAGCTGCGCCAACTGCCACTTTGGTCCACTTGACACGGATACCAACATAGGATAGCACGTCTGAGCTGTTGTTGTCACTGCTATGGCAGGGCAGGGTGACATTGGAGCCGGGGCTGACAATAACCTTCACCTTCAGCAGAACAGGACCTGCCAAATCTTTAACACATTTTGAGGAAAAAATAAAACAACACTGTAAGATTTACTGCAGACCATTTGCATGTGATTCCAATGATTCGTCATCAAAAAACTGAGCTAAATTGTCGAAAGGTTGCTTAGGAAATCTCCTAATCTCCCTTTATCAACTCCATTCTCCATCCTCTCCTGCTTTAGGAGGTATACAGTGCTTGTTGGAAACGTCCACATCATTTGGCCATGGCACCATTCTCCATGTAACCATGTAACACGGCCCCACCCCAAGCCACATTTTTCCAGATATGAAGGTTTTAATGGACACAATTTGCAACGAGATTTAAGCACACAAAGTGCACTAAGGTTTGTCAAAAAGCTGAAAAGGAAGAGTGCAGAGAAAATGTTTAGATACACTGCAAATGCTAATCATCTCTATGGCGAGATCATTTCTACGTGCACAGCCAAAGTAGCAGTGCCCCTTGTGGTAGGTGGTAGTATTTTTGGCAGCTCAAAGGTTTTTCCCCAAATCAGATTCCACCAACTGTGCTGCACACACATCCAGTCAAACAGTGAGACACGTTCTGTATGTAACACAAAAAGTAGCCTGGCGTGTCTGGTTTGATTGTCTAATTCAGCACAGGGGCTTCGGCCAGGTTCCAGTCCCCCAGAGCCAATGGAGTGCTTCTTTTTCCTCTTCTTCCTCTCCTTCCTGTCCTTGTCAGTCCTGGCACTTATAAATGTAATTAAACTGAGCACTTATCTTTCATCCGCTCCATGTGATATTCATGAAGTACACCAGGCAGACAGTCAATAGGAGGAAAAGATTGGAAGATGCCACAGCTTGATGAAATATCCGCCTTTTAAATGTGACAAATGTAAAAACTGGAAACAAGACCTTTAAATTATGACCAGCACAATCCTTTTTCTGCCTTATTTCCTCTCTCTAACTGACTGCCCTTTAACTTAAATGGCAAATCATTTGTGTCTCAACATGGGTTCCCACAATCTCCTCGACCTCCAGTTATGTTTAGACTTCACGGTGATTGTTTAGTTTGGAGGGCCCCCGACCAGTGAGGGGTGGCCTTTGCCGGGCAGTAATAAGCACCAGATGGACTGATGTACATGACCTCCGACCCCTATCTCCACAGGTTCACACTTTAACAATGGACCCTGTCAATGGAGTCAGTGAATGGACAATGCCTTTCTGCACAGGCTGTGTCGTAAATTGTTAATTAGTTATCGGGGTGAATCATGGGGAGTAAAACAGAGTTGAAGTGTAATAGTTTGGTATGGAAGTAGTTTTTGGCTGATTCCCTGTGGCTGATAAAAAAAACTCTTCATCTGCTCGGTTTCTCTTTCTGTGTACTGCGTATAGATTATTTTTTTCTAACTCAGCTCCTTGCCTCTCCTTTCTGACTCTGTGAATGCCAACGCTGGTCTTGAGGAGCTTCACTTAGAAAGAAATATAACTGCAGAGCCACACCAGCGTCATGATTGGAGCTCTGCTCGCTGGCTCTTCAACTGGCAAAATGCTTCCCACATGGGCTATTAGCAATGCAGGAAACACAAGGAGCCACTGGCTTGCTGCCTTCCGCTCCAATCAAACCGTAAACTGGCCCCTCACACCGACACACACAGACACACTTACCATTGCTCACAGCGGTGACACTTGAAATAACTCTCGAACCCGATATCTAATCTAACCGAAGTAGACCCGCGTCTGGAGTTTGTTCAATAGTACCCGGGTAATTAGTATTGAGCTCTGCTACAGAAGGATTTAATTACCAGAAGCAGTGCTGACTGACTTAATCTACACTTTATGCCCACCTCACGCTACTTTCCATCAATTTTCATCCATCTATTTATTTTTCCATGAGGTAGTAAATCCTGGGAAAACTCTTTGTTTTACTCCACCACCACACCCTCTCGCCTCACGCCCAGCTTAGCCATTTTTACCATGGTGTCACGTATTTTATAAGACAGAAATTACTCAACACCATTCTGCTGCTGCTAATTCCTGGAAGTCTTTGAGTTCTGGACAAGATTCCACTTTGCCTGTTGTGTCGGTTCAGGATGACTCATGAGCCACTTTGCTGTGCCTCATAAACTCTCTGCAGGGGCATCAGTTTCATGAAGTGTGATGAACACGAGGGATCCAGAATGACTAAACTGCTCATCAAAAGCCCTGGCAAAGGTGATGGTGACGTCAGCGCCAACTCGCCAGATGAGATGGCATCAGGGATTTATGCATAAAACTTTCCAAATTTTGCAAGAAATTAGAGTAATTGGGGTAAAGGGGTTAGCTGTACTGTCCTATGGAACCCTTGCTTTGTCTATAGGCGTACACCAACTGCAAGCTGTGGTTTCTAAGCCTGAAATATGAGATGGAACAGAGGGTTTGATTACAAACACAGCAACGCAGTGCCAACATTATGCTGAAAAGAGCTTGGGCTTGAGTACAATACGGAAACAAAGCTAGGGAATTGTCTAATGGCTCCAGCAGACACAAGTACTGCTTGCTGACAGAGCCAGAAATTAAGAAGCCTTGGAGTCAGAGAAATTTTGCAGACCTGTGTGACTTTAAAGGTAATCGGACCTGAGAGACAGTAGCTGTGAGAGGAGCTGAACAGACTGAAGGTAATTCATCTGCAGTTTTACTGAGGTTACCGACAGATATGTGGCCCCTACCACAAGGGATGCAGAACACTTGTAAAGAGACAACTTGACTTGTGTGCTTAGCCTCTGGGCAAGAGAAGGAAGCCTTTCTTTTCCCTGTCACCCGTCACACCGAGTCGTATTTACTCAAGACTTTGGGTGAGGTCAAAGGTGGTGCCTAAGTGTCCTATTTAATATTGACTGGGCTGTGGAATAATCTCACTCATTTCTATCTAAATATTTTGTGAAGAGAGCAGCTGAGAATGAAAAAAAACGTGGAAAGGGAGTAAGTTAACACATGGTAATAAAAGAGCCCTGCAGCTGCAGCCAAGACCTACTGCCATTTTATGACAAAGCACAATTCTCTCTCACTCTGTAAAGGGATGTATTAGCAAATGATTGAAACCATCTGTTACTTTGTTACACGGAACAACAAAATTACAGCTGGTACAATGGTCCATATCCAATTAGTAACCAATTAATGCTAATTCTACTGGAATACAAATACACTGCTAAACCTTTAAATTCAACTTGTTTTATATCTGCCATTGAATTCACTCAAGGAGCAAAACTGGTATGACTCACATTTTCCCTATAAAAGGATAAAAATGTATGGAGAGCAGTAACTAGGCTGTTTAGGTTACGGCATACACAGCCACACCCTTTGACAGAGCAGCGAGATGTGAGACGCCATGCCACATCCCTCAGCTTTGCACTCCTCTGCTGCTGGCCTGCTTGTGTCAACATGGAGAAGGGATTAACAAGCACAGCTGGGACAAACATAGTGGGCCAATTTCTACACACCAACTCCAATAAACTCCTTCCTGTTCTCTGTCATGCATAACAAGCACAAACACAGAGCGAAAGCTGTGGGTGTGGATTGCATGCACGGGTATACATATGCAAAAGACACTTGAAATATAATCACTGTAGAACTATTTCTTTACATTTCACTTCAGTTCAATTAACAAATACAATAAACACATTTTCATCACTGCCTCCACCCTCTGCCCATTTCCAGCCAGGCGCCATTTCCCACCCAGCCATAGCAACCAGCCCAAGCCTGAATAACCAGCAACCACAGTAAGCATTAGACTCAACAGACGATTAGCTCACAGGGAAAGACAGAGTCATTTGGCCGCTGTTCAGCATGGGGCTCTATACATTTTGCTATGGGCCATTAATCTTAACTTTGCTCCTGTCAGGCTGCCTGTTACTGTGGCGGCTTTCCAAAAAGCTCCCTGTGCCAGTGTGAGTCAGTAGGTAAAGACAGGCAATGTCCTGGGAACAGTCAGGGAATGCACAGAGGCTCTTATGGCCAACATAAAGCTCTGCTGTATGGAACAATGGCTCTGAGCTGGCCGGTGCTTTTACTCTAGGCTGTGAGTTCATGTCTAAACCCACACACACACACACACACACACACAGCCACACACACACACACAGCCACACACAGCCACACACACACACACACACACACACACACACACACACACACAGACAAACACACGCTTGCCAGCGGGAACAAATTCAATGGTTGCATCATCTCCTCCCTCTATAAAAAAATATTCCCTACAGATGAAACATTTCCTCCTGTCTTGGATGAGCAAACTGAGATATCCTTAGTATGATATCTACTGAGTCAGCTCTACAGACTGCTGGAGACGCATTAAATATCACTCAGTAAAACACACACTGCAAGCTGGACCACCCCACCCCTTTTCACCACAGTTGTAGTGCTATTACTTAGGAACCATCTCAGTGTGTCGGTGTGCAGGGAGGTTTGAATCTGAATTTTAACAGCCACACAATGTCAGGCAGGTGCTCGCTGAATAGACTTTTTGGGGCTTTCGTGTTCTGTCTCCCACAACAAGAGGGAGAAAACAGAGGAGTGAAAAGACTAAATTTCGAGTTCTAGATTTTTATAGATTTTATAGATGACAATTTTAAGACAAATTAACTTCCAAAAAGGAGGGAGAAAAAAAGGGAAAGTACTACTAGCCCAGTTTCAGCCACTGAGGCAACTGTGACCTATTTTAAGAGCAGAAGCAGCAGCAGTATCAGTGGTCCTGTGAAAACTCTGTGGATGACAGGGTGATTAATTTGTCGGCAAGTGTGCGCTGTGGTGGTCCGTATGCAGAAAGTCAATGAGTCAGTGATGAGTCACAGGGTGCGTTGCCCCAGAAACGATGTTACCTACGGCTACAACGGCCGTGTTGTTACGTAAACTTGTGCAGTGGTAGCACTTTTGCTGAGATCCCTTACACATATTTGCCAGTTCTCATGCATGGACAAAGAAGTGTACAGAAATCTACACATATGCTTTCACTAAGGAGGGAAGCAGATATTCACAATCACACACATATTTTTGAACACTTTCAGAATATATTTGCACAATTTTCATCTTACCTTGTATTGGTGAGGAGGTGGACTCCTCACTGAACACACTGCCAGCCAGGGTCAAGGAGATTATAGTGATGCAGAGCAGAGCCATCATTTTCTCTTTTTTTCACACACTTCACTGACAAATTAAAAAGACAAAAATTTAAAAATGCACTTTAATCTAAATCTTTTCTGAGCCTTCTCTTATATTTTTTTAATTATTTTTATTAATCTAGCTGTGCCTCCTTCAGTTGGTCCTCTGTGCACCAGCCGCCTTTGGTGCTACTGGAAAATTTGGGCTCTTCAGAGGTCCAGACAAGTGCCTTTTATTATAGCCTAGCACTGTTGAGACCACTCCCCCTCCCCTCAGCCCACCACAATGCACAGCCTCTATACTGGCGCTCCTTTACCACATTACTTACGTGTAACTCATGACTCTCCCTTGAGGAAATTAAGGATACGGTAAATCTCCTGACGAATAACCTACAAATAATTGGTAGAATATGCTAGCCATGTTTTGTTTGATTTCATCATTTGCTTCAATTTTATTTCATAATCTATAGTGCTATTACATATCTAAGTAGAACTTTAAGAACTTACTAGGTAGAAGATTTAGGAATTTTTTTTTTACTTGAATTCCAACTCTCTGAGCCGGAGAACTCATTGGGTGTTACCCCTCCCTGCTGTGATTTACATGACATCTATTCACTTTGCAGCCCTTTCGGCCTATACATATTGATGTAAGACCAGGGCAGGGGCCATAAAAATGATATACACTGTACATCTGTCTACAGGTCAAACTTTCCCTTATTCTCCTTTGGTCCTTTTATTTATTTGTTTTCTCTCTGCTCTGCTTGCTCTTGCTCTTTCATTTTCTCTGTATATACAGTAAGAGCTACATTTGTTTTGTTCTTTTTCATCTTTACCATTTAATGTGTTTAATGTTTCCCTGGTAAAGGTCTTTAACTATGAACGTTTGAGCCTTAGCCAGATGATGTCCGCTCCCCCTGTGGAAGTTTCCACAGCCGTGTTTCCCTTAGTCTGCACTCATGCTATAGCAGAGAGGAGACAGCAAAGCAGCTCCAGGGAGGCAGGACATGGAGTTGCGCCCAGTCACAAGCAGGGGGGCCTGTGTGGTCTCCCCTAAACGTTTTCTCAGGCGTTAAGCCTGTGTTTGAAAGATGGCAAAGCCGGGAGTGAAGCAACACACTGCAGATGCTGTGTACGATCACTCCATCACTGGAGTTATTACAGCTGGTAAGATCTAAACTGTTTTCTTTTGCCCTGTCTCTCGTTTTCTTCCTTTTCCTGTCTCCCTCTCTCCTTCTTCTTCATCACCTTGTCAATCCTTCAGTCTCCTCGGACTTGACACCAGGTCTGCCACAGAGGACCAGCTGGGCCCCTGTTGTAATTTCTAAAGTCACCTCTTGCCCTGGGCACATCCTCTTTATCCAAACCTTGGATCCTCACATCCTCTGGAGATCTAAGGAGCTGTTACATAAGTTTACCATGGGCCCAAAACACAAGGTAAAATTATAAACACATATGGCCCTAGTTTGAGGGCACAAAGGCTCATGACAGTTTTACCAGTTCACCTACTATCTACAAAGTAATAGAAGAAGGTTCTTTGTGTGTGTCTGTGTCTCTGTCTATCTCTGTCTGTGTTCTTTTCAGCGAAATAAGGTCTGAAAAGTATTTTGCATGGAAAACCCCAGCCCTGTAACCACTCTGAGAACAGAACAGAAGTCTGGCAAACACGTGGCAAACACGCCATTATGTTACAATATTCTTATTCACAAATAAACCTATTTGACAGTGATGGAATGGGTACACACAGGATTTATGCAGGGCAGAGACCAAACATTTATGGTACAATCAAGAGCTATGTCTCGTGGGTTCCGAATCCATCAATGAGTATTTAATCCAAATTATTGATCTGCAAATATTTGGGGAGTTAGAATAATCACATTTGCAATTTACATTACAGTTCACATGAGAGCTGCAACGATACTCTATGTTCTCTAAGCTTTAAGGGAAACTGCACGAACTCACTGCAGGATTTCAACTGGACAAAACGTGAGCGTTGACATGTTACATAATTGCTGTAATTTACACTTATAGGACGGGGGAGAGGGAACACGAAAGAGAGAGACATAGCGAGTGTGTATCTTGGTTTGGCACTTCATCACTCTTTCCCTTCATATATCCTCTTCCACTTCCATGTTTTTCATTTAACAGCTATCCACGGAAAGTAAATCTTGGGCAACTTGACTTGCTGGTAAAGGCTTGAAGACGTTCCACCTCTCCTTGGATACCATGACCTGGACGACTGAGAACCTTTACAGACATATTCAACAGCTGGTTCTGTTTTCACGTATTGTACCTCTCTTATTTTTGTGCCACTTGGGCTTCTGGAGCAGTACATCTGCTCCCACCTGCATATGCAGAGAAACCAATTGAAGACTTTATGTTCCTCTAAATTTATGTAATGATGTCCATCCCTTGTCTGGAGAAATGACTTGATCAAAAGGAACCCTGGCTGAAAAAGTTTGACAGTCAATCTAGTCCGAGTCCAATTTAAAACCCATGCATAGTCCCACATTTGTGATATACATGCATCTTCTTTGCAAATATAATTATCATAAAAGGCTAAAAAGAACCCCTTACAACATACGCGCCTATCAATCAATTCAGAAAATCAAACAATATTCAGCTACAAAGTCAAGAACATGCATACATGTTGGCTGGCTTCTGTCATGGCCTCAGCCTTCAGTGAATGTGTGAATATGTGTATGAATGCACTTTGGTTATAAACACTATTTAAGTACAGTCCATTTACCACTTACTATTTACCAAATATGTGGTACCGACTGCAGAAGCAACAACGGAAGGTACTTCTCTGGATCAAATGCATTTACAATCATATAAACAAATAAAGCACATTTATAAAGCATATTTTACATGAGAGAAAACAAAAATGATATACACAGGTGTGCATCAAATATAAAAATTCCAATTACATTAGAAATTACAAATTGAAATACATATGCGTATTTAGGAAAAAAGGGCAAGAATTAAAAAAGGACGTTAATTTGCAAGTTAAACAACCAGTTGAAAGCAAGTCAAGCGCTTACTGTGGTTGCATCCCTAATTGACCTGGGAATGGTTTGGGAGCGTAGATGAATAAAGCTGCATCTCTTCATCATTTTCTTCTGACTGTGACTCTGAACATTTAACAAACTGAGTGAGTGTGTCTCATAAAAAACAGGGAATTTGCCATGTGGGCTGGTCCCTTACAGCTTTATAAACAAGTAAACAAGTCAAAATTAAACTAAAAGATCATAGAAACAGCTGGTGTAGCTTGGCGAGTTATATGGTCTTAATTTTTGAATAAGCTATATATTCCCAAACAAACTTTCAAGGCAGACCAGGGAATCCTCATATTACAGTAGTCTGATGTGTTTGATATTTCAAAAAGATGCGTTAGCTTTTATGCATTATGCTGGCTTAGAAGTTACCATTCCATAATAGTATTCCAGAGATGTAGATGCTGTTGTCAGTTCAGGTAGAGTTGTTTTACTTCAGGATTCAGAGGATTCCTCGTAAGTGTCTCTTTTTTTCTTTAGAATAATTTTGTCCAATAAATTGCAGATTGCCACTAGATAAGAAACAAGCAAGTCATTTGTTCAGGTTGACTTAATGTAAATAAAGAGTTGTGTGTCATCAGCAAAACAAAGCATTGTGATTACTGTGAAACAACCAACCAAATGTGAAATGATATTTTCCAGGCAAGTAGCAATTAACACCTATTGAAAATGCATAAAAAAACAAAAGAATCTGGGCTATATTCACAAAGTACCACTAAAAAGTCATCATCAAGAATTCTGCACATTTACACAAACAACGGCATGTATGTCAGCCCATATTCTAGGTATTCTATTCTATTCTATTCACATTCTTTATTGTTTTAGATATATATCATAGTGATTTGTTTTCAAATGTGTGTTGCATGGCACTGTACAAAACACTGTTGTTTTTTAATTTAAGAAGGCCACTGTCTCTAAAAATCTCTAACTGTCTCTGATATTTGTCTTTATTATGTGGCAGAATGCAGCCACCTTCTGGCTGTGATTAAATCTTTGTGATGTAGGAGTGCCCAGAATTCCCCCTAACTTTTCACAGACGTAGGAACTGCTTTTAAAGCTAAAATGCTTTTGCAATTACCCAGAGGCCAAAAAGGTGTTACCTTAAAATTTACACGCACATGATCCACCAACTAGTTAGAATCTTCTTATTCATAAAATGTTTTATGAAAGTGTACTTTGGGTGGTTAGCAGCAGATGTTGAGGCTAAATTTAATTCCAATCGATCACGTAAAGCAATTGGCTCAAGTCTCTGCTGTTTCTTTGATTTCCTTCCAGCTGTTAAACATGGTAATCTGTTGTGGTTGTGCAGAATTGTTAAACCATGGTGATATTCAATATTGATCAGCTTGCGCGTGACTAAGCATATGTGTGAGTAATTTTGCCTATGGGATATCTCACAAATCTGTAGACTCACAGGGTGTGCGTGGGAGTACAGAATGTCCTGTGCTGTATAGATGTATACTGAATGTCTAGAGGCTGAAAGGATTCGAAGTCCCACCTAGAGACTCTTTCATACGTCTGCTGTGTCAGAGCCAAGTCCCAGGGCCTTGAGCACAATCACAGCTGGCTTTCTGCTGAGCTTCCTGTCTTTGGCAGGGTGGTACAATATCAGTTAACTCATAGCAGCACCTCGGGTCCCTGCCATTGGAGATATCTGAAGAGGTACCATTCAAGTCTCTTATATAAACCTTGCCATAAGACTGAACAAGAACAGGTTAAAGCTGAACAAGGAAAGGTTAACCCATGTTAGCCACATGAGCCACTGCCCAACATATGTTTCTCATCATCCGGACCAGCGCAAGACGTAATTAGACTAGGGAGCCGAAGATGACGTGAGGAGACTGCACTTTTTCTTCTTGTAACATGAGGCAGGGATGACACAATGTAGGTACAGACAAGAGCTTTCAAAGGTCTGGGTGGGAGAAAATGCGAATGTGCTAACCGGGTACTTACGTCAGCAGAGCAGCTCTGACGCCACACAGCCTGCGTGTTACAGATTTATTCCTTTGAGCTCAGGTCTGGGTGGAACAAAAAGAGCATGTTATGTTTTGTGTATTGTTACGGAGAGAATCTGTCATCATCCTGAAACAAAGTGTACATCTCTTGGTTTCTCTGGTCGAGTGATTATGCAAACATCTTGCCAGCATATGTTCAATGCACAAATGAGTTGCTGCTTAATATTACTATAGGACCCTTCTGATAGATTTGATAGTCACACACTGGGACAAATTAAAGACAAAATGTCTAAACACACAAAAACTAAACAAACACACTGCGTGTCAACAGGGAGTGGCCTTGGCTTGGGCTGGTAGAGTGGTTGATGAGCGTTTGGAAGGTTGCTGGTTCGATCATCCTCCTAGACAGCTGTCAACGTGTTGTTGAGCAAGACAATTTATTGAACCCCTTATCCTTCCTAATGCACAGGTTAGCTGCAGTGTTCATTTCATCGACTAACAGTCAGCAACTATCTTTCACTGAGGAAAATGATAAAAGAAAAAACAATTTGCGATGACGAAACCTATTGACATTTTAGTCAACGAATTAAAACGAGACGAAAATGTTCGGGAGGGACGAATTGTGAAGAAAGCCAATCAGAATGTCAACTGCCCCCCGAAGCACCGCCGAAGAGGAAGAAGAATATCCAATCAGATGTGTGTTTGTAGTCACTTGATTCCGGCTCGAATCTCCCCGGGAAGTCAACCTGTATGACACTGCGACAGGCAATTAGCTGTCATAACGCTACTTAAATGTCAGCGTTTGTTGGGAGAAAGAGCAGGAGTGACAATTAGTTACATTTCACAATTGACGCGAATTTGACGCAATTTTCAACCCGTCTGGAGCCAAAGTAACCGGCACCGACGAACCTGAAGCTACGTTTGCAGACGAGCCACGCCGACATTTATTCGAAGGTAAAGCACACCTATGATACGATACAACTTTGTGACAAACACATTGAGCTGTAGGATACTTAATGTTTCACATATGCCGGAGAAAGGCGCAGAAATGTTGTACAGAGACAGCTTGGATCTGCGTGTTTGTGTGTCAGCATGGTATGAACCTGCATCAGTGTATGAATAAATGGGTGAATTTGAGGTATAATGTAAATACAAAGTATAATATAAGTACAGTCCATTTAACTTAACCTCATTTTATTTGCCTTAATCTACTGTACATTTAGTTGATTGAAACTAGACTAAAAAAACATTTTTGCATTTTACATGAATAAAACTAAATCAGACTTTGCTGTCTTGACTTGGTATGCCCCCACAATCGGTGTATGAATGGGTGAATGTGAGGTCATTGTAAAGCACTCTGGAGAAAAACCACTAAAAATCCAGCCCATTTACCTGAGTAATTGTGCTGTGTCGTCTGCCAACACTTGAACACTTGATCTTGAGGGACCCAGTTGGTTCAGTACATTTTTTGGGAAAATTGATTTACATGCTGCAGGGTCACCTAGGGTTTCTTCTTGTCTGTTTCTGGTTGGCTCTAAAATATTCGGCCCTAGAGGTTAGTCTAGGATAGTCAAGAGACATTGTTCAACACTTGGCTGGGTTTTTTCCTTTTCACTGTCAGCTGTGGCATCTTTTAAGCACAGATGTATGTATCTATCTACATAGTTCTTTCATTGTTGGACAGAAAGTTGGCGACTAAGTTCTTGCCGGGGGGCAATGTGCATGTATGGCTTATAATGTTAACCACAGCTGCAGTGGACTGTGGGAGAGTCATCACATCGACTGAGACTTGAGCAATCATACCAGTTATGTCAGTTCAAAGCTGTAAATCATATGGTCGGGTGGTTTTTTGCAATTCATTGGGTGCCTGGCTATTGGCAGGAAAATTGCATTGTCAGCAACCACTGTATAATTTCGAGAGAGTCAATAGAGTAAATGTATTGTATCGATACAGATCATGGAAAACACATGTGGTGATTTTCATCAATAAAGCTTTATCTGTTTAAAAATGTAATCTTTACAATGTTCTGCTGCATCTACCACAGATACAAATAACCAGAGATGTTTGTCCAAACCTTTTCTTACAGCCAATGTCCTCATATCTAGATGGTTGATGATTCAGATGGTTTGTAATGGAAATAATTAGTTTTCTTAACCACGTCATCTGTTTCAAAAGCTTCACAAGTGAGGGTTTGCAGCAGTTTTTGGAAGTTTGTTATAAAACGTTCTGGCACATGCACACAAACATACAGTCATACACTGTATAACTGGTGCAAAACACACACATGGAGAACACCTTGATAGGACATGACTCAGAGCTGCTTATGTCTGACTCAGTGACGCGTCATAAAACAAATGGCCAACAGTCTGAATGCAAGGAAGTATATAATTGCAAGCTGTAAGTGGATCCATTTGACCTATGTTTGAGGTGAGCTAATGTAGTCTGGGTAACCATAACATAGTGAGTAACAAAATCAGTGTGCCATGTTTCTGAGTCTGTCATAGCAAACTATAACACATTCTGCATCATTTCCAGGCACTGCAAAGAGGAAAAAATTAGTAATTCGTCATCAGTAGTGCATAGGTGTGTCTGCTTGTTACCGTATGTCTATGGCCTTGTATGTATAGCATTGTATCTATTCAGCTCATTTATTCCCAATCTCTTTATGTGACTCGGGCAGATTGGATAGCTGTCCGACCGTGAAAATCATGCCATTTACTTGAATTGAATACATCCCTGTTGGACAGATATAAACCAGATAGACCTGCTAATGTACGTTCACTGGAGATTTACATGCATTCTCCTTACACATTCTCCTTACACTATTCTATGCATGACTCTCGTCCATGGTTGCTATTGCTTCAGTGTGTGCTCCTCCAGACACACTTCACCGCACGTGTGCTGAGTTTATTGCTTAGTAGTGAATTTGTGAGCAGTCAAGATTACGTATGTGGATGGATACACACTTGGCCAAGATACTTCTGGAATGTGTCTCAAAACCACCTCCTGAAGTGGCTTGAGTGTCAGGATAGCAGTCTATCTCTAATGCCAGCAGAAAATACCCTCACTGTAGCCTATTTAATGAATTACCGAACTTCAATAGACAAGACTGATTTTGCACTGTTCTCAACAAATCATACTTTATATTTTTAATGGCCTCATTCTTGAGCATTATGTGACACAAATTTACCTCACCTCAAACAGTTCCTGTTATCCATTGGTTTCCATACCGCATGCAAATGAAATGGCAAAAACTTGTACAGCCCAATATCACATAAAATGTCTCAAAGGGCTGTTGTAGAATGTTAACATTATTGCGCGTAAGCTTGAGAAGACTGGGAAGCTGTAAATTCTATACCCCTGTGACGATGCAAAGACAAAAACAAGTGAGCCATGAAAGCCCACAGTTTGCTGTCAAAGCCTATACATTTGTGTGTGCGTTTTGCGATCAATCCACACTTAACCACACAGTTTAGGAATGTACAGTTTCTCTGGGTCATGAATAAGTTTAACAGAGACATCATTTATCGGAAGCAGATCTATATCCAATTTACTGCATCTTTACAAAAAAGTGTTGCATTTGAAGGTAGCTGGACACGTATAGGCTGTAAACGGTTGCTAATTTGATCTACAGCAGAAACAGAACTATCAATCACATAACGGCTTAACACTAAAATCATTATGAAGTCTTTTAATTATCTAGGGTTGGAGGCGCTGTCACTGTGGAGAAAATTTGCAATCTTAAAGGTTGAGTGTAGTGGGATGGTTTGGGTGGATTCACAGTTGCATTTGTACCAGATTAATGAATACCCTAGAATCCAGACAAAGCCAACATTTAAGCCACATATGTGTTTTATTTATGATTGATTTAAGGAGCTATAAAAACTCATATAATCCCTTCACAATTCAGTGTCCCAACCACAGCTTTGGCCGAGGACACGGATGGGGTCATTCAGCCACCTGGCATTGTTAATAAACACGGATATCAACTTCAATTATTTTCTATGACATTATGTTTTGATTTTATTTGAAGCCAGGCAACATTATCACTCTCCTTTGTGAGAGCCTGTAAACTAACACAGTACTAAGATATGATGAAGTATCTGTTTCCAATTCAAAACATTCGGTTTTAAGCATCATTTGCAAATTGAGAACAGATGGTGTCCAAACCCCTAGCTGAACATGACCTCAACTACACAATGCTTAAAAAAAAAGAAGAAGAATCACACGTAAGGGAATTAACCACACTTAAACATATTGGGAGCTAAAAAAACTGTCAGTCAAAATGTACAGTAGATCATTAGATTTAAAGGAATCGGGATAGTTGGGTGGACAAGTGAGACTGGAAGTGAAATAGTGTAAATTTCTCCCTGGCCAGTTGTATTGTAATGTTATAGGTACCACATGTTGAAGTACTTGCAAGAAACAAATGTCACAATGCAAAGATTTTACCAAGAGCAAAATTAAGGAATTATCACAAATGTTGTATTCTTGGGTGAGAAATCTCTATGATTTGCTTTGAGGCAAGTGTTTAACGGAGCACTTGCCTCATTTATTATAGATTAAACATAAATCCCTCTTACTGAGCCAAATGCAACAAAACCGATAAGTAGAGGCCCTCAGTCTCCTAATGAAAGCAGATGTTCAGACCGTTCTATCAACTATCTGATTCAAGTAAAGCCTAGAAGTGAAATCATCAAGTGAAACAAATCATCAGTCATGAAATAAAATATTAAAATGGATTAAGACAGATTCCTGTTTTCTTTCTTGGTACGACATCGTAATATATTCAGAGTTGTTTTTCACCTTTTTCGAAAACAAAAGCCTTTAAAGGTTGGGGGTTATTTTCTTTATGTTTTTTTCTATTTTTTGTTTTATCTACTCAAAGCTACCTTTGGGTAGATAATGAGACTACTTGATTGTATTATTCAAAAACAGTGTTTGGAGGGTGTTGTCATCATCAATGTATGTTAGATATGCGAAAAATGTATTCATATAAATAGTATTTTAGTTCTGAAATATGGACCACAAACATTGGATTAGTGTTGCTTCCAAAAGAAAAGCCAAAAAAGAAAAACAGGCAAGAGAGAGGCTGTTTTGCTTCAAAGTGGTCTTTTCATCGCCAAATTCTTTCAAAAACTCTCTGATGATAATTTTGATGACAGCAGCACTATTATCAGCTGTGGGAAAGGAACTAGCACGTTCACTTTCCGGTAATATTGTCACTTCTCCAGGGCCATCCTTTTGAAGGTGAACCCTCAACAGGTAATGTTATGCAAGAACCATCATTTCCACTTCAGGAGCACTTGGGTACTTCAAAAGAATTAATTCAGCAACCAAGCCATTCTTACTGCTATGAAGTCATTGACCCCATATTATGGCAAAGCACTTCCAGTTTCATTGTTGAGTTAGTGCTTATTATTAAGAGGAGCAGTCCCCTTTTAAAACCACAATGAAAAATACCCAGCTTCAGTCCGAGATAGAACACTTGGTATTCCCAAATAGCAAAACACCGATCATGCTTGCTTGCCTTGCACCAGTGGCCAAATGGTATGTGCTATAGATGCAGATCTCATGCAGCAGCAACTCGATGGGGAAATACTTGAGGGACATTTTGAAGAGTTGTAGCAGTGACCAACAAAGGGCACCAAGTCACCCCTACACTAACTGTCAGCATTATAATCTAAGCAACATGGAAGTGTTGATGTGTATTTTAAGTTGCAATGTGAAACAGAAGTGAAGAAATTGTGACGTTTAGTTTTATTTCACGTAATTCAAAAGTTGGTAACATTGAAGGCAAAGGAGTGGAAAATTACAGACCTTTACATTTTGTATTTTCAAATCCGACTGGCTTTTGGAAGCATTGCCTTACCAATAGATGTAGTTAAATGCATTTCTCTAGAAACTACCTGATGTAACGTTAGAGGATTAAAATGTTGATGTCAGACATTGTAATGCCTAGTGACACAAGAAAATAAAGGATGCATGAAACCGTACATTAGAAATGTTAGTTTATCATGTACATAGTCAGGGATTTTGATCGTGAAAAACATTTTTTGGAAGTGAGATCCTGGTGGACTAAATATATACCTTTTGGTGTTTCTGTCCAGTTGTGTTTTTTGTCTGCAGACTACAGACGCAGGAGAAAAGGCTGAATAAGCCTCAGAATTATTCCGATGATTCAACTTGCTTTCATATCACAAGAAATGTACATTAGAACTTTCATTTATATTGCTTGGTTGATTGCATTTTTAACTAAAAATAGAAGGTAGCAAATGCATTTTGTTGGATTCTCTATTCAGCTGGGAGGTTTTTCTCATTATGTGCCCACAAACTCAGAGAAGCTTGATGTTAGTGCTCAAAAGAAGTTTAATATGCAGTGGATTGCTGTTCACACACTGCCTTGGTGCAAGATGATGGCCTCCATAGGGGACTGGATTTACCACGAGTTGCTGCATGAACCACTCGTGTAACTGACAGCTGACACAATGTTTAGCTGGGCGTTTTTATGTTTTAGTAACTATACACCCCACCCCCACTGCCGCCTTCCCAGCTCCCCAGATCCCACCTCCTGCCACACACCATGTCTTCCCACAGAGAATCCTTTGTGTAACAGGAAGCAGTGTGAAAAGAAAGAAGAAATTGGAAGGGAATGAATATGTTCCATTTGCTCCTCTTTACTTGATCCTTCTGCACAGATTCAGTTTTGACAGGGGAGGACCCATAGATGGACAAGTAATTATAACTCTCAATAGTGCTGGAGCAATAACAACAGCTTGTATCTCTCTCCGTCTCCCTCCCTCTTTTCCTCCACCGTCTATCAGATGTTCGTTTGCATTCACAGACAATCCTGCAAGGCAATATGGATCACAGGTTCTGTCCTCCTTTCTCAAAATCGTTAACCACTTACACACTTTCTTCCAGGAACAAAGTACAAGTAAAACTGGCATAAAAATTGCTAATACACACAGAATGGGCAATTTCTTCATACATTTCAATCATAAACAGCATAATGAGTAGAGAAGAAAAAAAAGGTTGTGCACCAAGGATCAGGCTCTCCACACTGATTTTTCTGTTTATCTGCAACTACGTCTCTCCCATTACTGGTTTTATAGGAGAGTTGGAGGGTTTCCAGGCATCAAGAGAGGCACTCTTTCAGGGAAAAGGGGGAGAACGGGCACATGGCCTGTGATGTTGTACTTCCAGTAAAATCAGAATGGCTGTAATCACAGTCCAAGCTTAAATATGACGGTGTAAGAACAATTATTTATTGCAACTTTGACATACTTTACACAACGTAATAGAGTATAAAAAGGCTTTAAAGATGTCTGAAGTAAGGAGGGTTTGTATGATTCAACGTGACAAATTATAATTCAACTTTTACAAGGGTGCTTTAAGGCAGGTTCGCAACAAATACTTCACCATCCACTCATGTGTATAGCCAAAACAGAAACGTAACTGTTTATTTTTGTGTGTGTGTGTGCATTAATCCCTAAATTTTCTTAGTGTTTGGATGTATCCATAAACCTTTCATTTGTGGATTTACAAAAGATATATCTTACTGATGTTTCTCCTCATGCCATAACGTAAACACAACTTCAACCTAAGTGCCATTAAGAAGGTAGAGGACTTGGGGGTCGAGGTTTAAGGACCACCCTACTATGATAAAGCACAAGTATAGACACGTAGACCACCCCGAACACCTCATATGCATTCAGGGACAGTGTTATGGTACAATGCCCAGCTGTTACCATTTTCCACTGAGGACCCAGAGAGTCACAGCAACTGAAGAAACACGGGTAAATGGACTTTTGAGTGAACTCCAGCCCCTTATCTAGTCGCCTATGTTCTGTAGTAGTGACATAACTTAAATGTATGTATTGTTATTGTGTGTGTATATATATATATATATACACTAATATTCCAACTATTGGAATTGTTTCTTGTTTGTTGGATCCATTGCTGAAAAGTTATGGATAGTTTGTGACAGTCTGCAGCTGCTATGATGTAGAATTTGTTCTGTAGTCACATCAAGCATAGTTCAGATTTAAAGTAGACATCCAAAAATGGTGTTTTCTGGGCAACGTAACAGATCAATTTTATAGCAGCAGTGGGTAATGCGCTCATCATGCCCATTCCCTTTCACTCTCCTCACCCTTTTTCATCCCAGCCTCCTCTCTTGCTCAACATGAGTCCATTGATTTCATAACTCCCCTTTTTCTCTCTGCTCATTAGATGTGAATTGCTACAGTATATGAAGCTGTGTCATTTCATAATTAAAGTGAGTGGGAGCCACAAAGGTGGCACATGAAACATGAACAAAAATGCAGAGAAGGATGAAAGATTTACCATGTAAATGTAACTTCTTCTCACATACTCCTGTAATGTCCTTGAAATAGTCGTTACAAAATGTTCTGGTGCATCTCTGTTTTAAATCAGGTCTGTTTGACTGTGGTGCCATTGTAACATCGTCGCACAGCTGCCTTTCCGCTTCTCTGTTTCCCAGCTTACTGCGGTCCTTGCTACAATTGTAGAATGGTTTCCACATGTCCTCCACAGGGGGAAATGATGAAGACGTAGGGATGAAGACAGGGAAAGGGAGAGAGGTGTAAGGTGAAAAGTTTTAAACAGCAGGCGCACATAAAAAACCTACCTTTGGTCCAGTAGGCACAGGAGTGCAGCCTATAGCCATGTGTTCTTTTTCAAACAGCTGACAGAAGACAACCTTTAGATGGTGCTAATTAGACTTCACTAAAAAAGTACTGTGATGTCATAATGGTGGTAAACGTCTACCACCATAGAAGTCTAGACACACATAGTTTAGTGGGCTTGTTAAGAGAGTAATACAATATCTGAACGAGTATTTCATCTGTGAAATTGTGTGATATTGCAGGGCCGACTGTGCAACAAAAGTGCAAACTTTGGTGACAGAATTTCCCCGAAACTAGCTCATTGATACTGTTATGGCCTATGGTGGTGAAAAGGCCTTGTCTTTCTAAAAGATTTCATTCAGTCTGTCAGCCTGCTCCTGAGTGCTAGAGACAGGTGATTATGGAGGGATGCATCAGAGGAGGAAACTTCAGCCCGGGCTCTCTCTTGTTTGCTACATCTTTGCTGCTCTGTTTTGTGCAACTCATTGGATTTTTGCTTCTCTGTAAAAGGAAGTCTTATAGGGGTTAGCTGACTTATCTTTTCTGACGGTTTTTCTTCCCTCACTTAAGAGTAGGGGTTTTGGTTGTTGTTGTTTTGGCACTCTGTGTTGACTGTTGACTGTTTATTTTTTTTATTTCTATTATCACCACCTAAGTATGTTGCATACTCCGAAGAACAGTTTTGGGTAATTGTCTGACTAAGTTTGATATCACACTCTCCCTTTCTAACCTCCTAGACACTGTCAGGGTTTGTAACTGCTGCATCCGGACCTACTGCCACTTGCCATGGTTAAAGGAGCCATGATTCGTTGATTCATTCCACTTGGGGGATGTATCTCTGTCTAAATCTTTATTTGCTTTAGCTCACATTTAGTCACCACCAGCTGCTGCTCTTTAGCCTGGCTTTCCTCACTTCTGCCTCTTTGGTGCTGCACATGTAGCATGCAGTCTTCTTATCACAACTCAACTATGCAGGGAGTGTGCTAAAAAAGGCTTGACGTTCTAAAGAGCTGATAGGTTGCTGAGGGTTTGTTACTATGAATTACCCCACTTCACAATTTAGTGCATTAGCTTTTGATTGAAGGTTCTTTCAGGTTTGACTGCATCTATAACCTCACACTGTGCACATCATTCTGTGTCCCAAAATGGCAGAACAATTTCATCATATTACATAGAAAATGCGTAGAGAAATATTTTTTAAATGACAGCGCGGTCATCTCCATGAACATTAGTTGAACCTTAAGATTCACCTGAAGTGCACTGGTGACCCAGCAGAAGGTTAAATACCCTTTACAGCATTACTTCCATGGATAAACTGGGTCACAAACCTACAGAGAACCATGTGTGGAACAGTATTTCTCTTGGCCTAAGATAGCACCGCTCCAAATCTTGAAGGGCCACTAAAGAACCAGAACATTTGTGTGTGCAAAGATGGGCGGAGGTTGGTTTGTGCTTCATGTTAACAAGCTTTCATTGGTCTACAGCAAAGCAGATGCTGTAGCTGAAGAAACCAAGGAGCACCAAACAATAGAGGCGGCTTTAGAATGAGGTTACTGCATGGAAGTCATTATGATATTCCTCCTACACAATATCGCTAATGTTTGTGCGTGAAAAGAAAAAGTAAATTCTTCCATATTCTTATGATTATTTTCTTCCTTGTGGTCTATATGTTATAAAACACAGTTCTCCTGGAGTGAACCATATGAATGCTGGCGTTGCCTGCAGGGCGATAAAGCACACTGGCTACTTAGCATCAAGCTGTTTCTCATCTACAGTATTCTTCTGTCTTTCCCACCAGCATGCAGTGATGGGACATTGGCCAGGAAGAATGGAGTACACTCTGTTAGGGACATTATTGCTGAGTTGTACAGAATATGTCAGAAAGGGAACGAATTAGAGATTTGTTTTAATGCTGGGCCCCGGTTGCAGGCATTTACATCACAGCTGCATGGTGGTGGATTTTCTGTCTTAAGCCGTGTGGAAACTCTGAATGTGCATATGCAGTTGGCACTGATATCTCAGGATGCCAAGTGTAATGGAATGCATGCACTCTGAAATTGTTCAGCATATGCAAAAAAAAAAAGCTGTGAGTCACAATTTATCCAGCTGCAGTTGCTTTTCCTTATTTCTTCTCATCCGGGACATGTCAACACCTTCTAATGTTATGATTATGTAAGGGGTGTGTGGATAGAAGTGTGTGACATGTGATGTGGATGACGGGGGGTGAAGAATGGCAGCACCTCTAATAAGCGGTCACATTAAAAGGATTATGGCTGTTTGAAATTTTGGAACCTGAAGAGCAATTACCTGTATTAGGTGGTTGCACTGTATAAGTGTGGGGTCATATGTATCCTTCTGCGGTCTTGAGGTAGACCATTGCCCTTCACAGCAGTTACACCACCCCCCATCCAGGCCATCACTTAAACAACACAAGCTCAGTCACCTAACTCCATGGGAGACAGCCAGTCATGCTGGGTGTTCTCTAGTGTTAAAGTGTTCCTGCTGGCTATACCCCACCCCCCTGCCCCCCAGACCCAGAGGTAAATCATTTCTTTGAATGGCTTCCTCCTCTACACCGTCTGCCTGCCAGAAATGGCGCCACCTCACTTTCACTTTCTTTGCCTCACTTTCTATACAAACGTGTCCCCCACATAGAGTATTTTGAATGTATCCTGTGTCACAGTTTATGGTTTGTGATCACTTAAATTTAAGACATGCAGCCACTCTGAATTTAACTTGGCCCAAGGCTCCAGGAGAGGACCTTTTCTCATTGTGTGACACAAATACTAACTGTAAGAACTAAGTCAGGAGATAAATGAATAATGAAATGGAATATAAGATAGAGAAAAACAGAAAAACTAAAAGTGTCATTTAATTTCCTAGCAAGCCTATATTCTCCACTGGATACATGCCAAAATAAAGCCCATATAATATGATAGGCTCTTTGATTGCACAAGTGCCTGAGTCCCAGTGACACAGCAGGCGACAGTGCGGATCACCGTGGCCGATCAAATCATGAAGCTGTCTCAGCAGTGACTTAGGTCATATGTAACGGTCGTGTCTTCTGGGTCATTCTCAGCAGGAGGCGCCTAACTTTGAGGGAGGCCAAGATTTGCTTTCAGCACCAAGTGGATCCAGGCGTCTGTGATTATGTAAGGGGGTAGTCCTCACACCAAGGCTGTAATGTACATCTCCTGTATCCAGTTAGCAGAAGAGGGGGACTGAAACAGGTAACATATGGAACCTATGTTTCTTTCAAACGGGCTACCAACTGAAATTATGAAGCGGTAATACAATATCAGGGCTTATTGTTTAAAAGAGGGTTAAAGATTTAACAGATATTTAAGCTGGACTCCTGACCTCCACCCTATTTGTCCATGAACTTATCCATGTCCATGAACGTATTGATTTGAACCTCTTAAAAAAAAATAATATAACCTGCGCACCCACGGCAGCAATAACAGATATATCTTGTGCATATGTTTTTGATCGTCTCAAAGGCCCATTGATGTACACTAATTGATGATGGGGGGGCCTTTGCGCTTATAAAATCTGCTGGCACAGGATGCAGCTTGAGACATAGTCCATTCTGCTGCACTGCTGCAAACGATTCTGCTCAACAGTGCCCCATTGTTTTAAAAACGCCGGACAAAAAACATTTGGTACCACTTATCTGTGAGAGGTCCCACATGTTTGTTCGTGTATTAAAGGCCGCAATAAGATGACTGAGATTTGTCTTTATCAGATAACTTTCTGTGGGAATATTTATCTGACAGCACCGCAGAATGGCACTGGGCGAGAAAACACAACCAGATCTTTTGTGCCAATTCATTGTCACGTCAGAAACGCGGCCAAATCTGCAGTGGTGCTGTATATACTGCGGTGGTGCAGTATACACTGATTCCCGTAAATCAAGCCTCCCACTTTGTGACCAACAACAGCTCTTCTATTTTAGTTTCCCCTCCCTGGTCATACACAGTTTCTGTGCATTGACAAGATAACTACACACAGCTTTGATTCACTGCAGACAAACTCACAGCGCACATCTTTATTGTTTGAGTTGCTTTAACAAAGTGTAGCTCAAGTTTTCCATATGCTGTGGGCTTTGGGGCTGCTATTGCATTGTTGTTCCTAGGTGTGTGTATATCTGCTGAGGTATGGTATTATTCTAATTGTGTTTTTCCTGATGTGATGTCTGTTTTTTAATATATATTTTATGATTAATTAAATGTAATCATTAAGTTGGGGTGCCAGACAGGCGAGTAATTGAGTCTATGAAATGTTACAAATCCAACTTAAAGTTTCCAGCCACAGAGCCAAGCTACAAAAAGTACAGTATAAAGAAAGATCATATCCTTGAATAAGAATGGTAACTTTTTATTATTTGAATAATACAAATGAATAGACAATCCAATCACAAATGCACAACTCTTAACAATAACTTAATATTACTCAACTTGGTCCACTTTATCTTTTCTCTCATTACACCAACCTTAAATTCATTTTGTTAAAATAGTCCCTTAATCACAGACCTTTGACATTTACATAAAAAAGAAACCCCAAGACAACTATCAATTAATTCTTTAAGGTGGGTGTGATAAAAGTGGGAGAGAGGGGGGTAAGGTGTGTCAGTAGCAGTTTAACATGGTCCTTTAAGTGTCTCTAAATGGGACTTAAGGCAGGGTCGTACAGGTTTGAGAATTGTAAAGGGGAGGCCGGTGTTGTGTTTGGATAATGAAAAAGCACTTTTAGGTTTCAGGTGCAGAGTTTGGCAGGGTTGTGAGTGCAAAATGGATTTCCATTTGAGATATAGAATCCAGAGTTCTTTTGCTATTTTCAAGCAGAGTGCGATGATAAAAGTGTACATTTATCAAACCCGCTCCAGGGATCTGCACTCCGTCTTGGAGAAACACAGTTCAGATCCAGGAACTTGCAGGAATTCAACTGCATTGTTTTTACTGAAATAACTTATTTTACTTTATAGTTACAGAATAAACAAATCTATCTGCTACGGTGTCCATCAAAATTAATTGAACAGGCATCTCTCCTTCATCCCTTAGTGTGCAAGTCTCCCATGACTTCATGAGAGAACACAGAGTAAATGAAAATAAAGGTGGAGTCACATAATAAACTAATAATAAATTGACCAATTAATTTCTGTACCAATATTCAGGATGACTCTGCAGCACCGCTGTCAATTGATTCCACACCATGTGAAAAAGAAAAACATACTCTTGATTTGATTATTACCTAAATGTCTCCATATCTCAAAGAGGGTTGTGAGAGTTGTTGCTTTATCCGATCATTTCCGTGTCCCTTGGAAGCGCATTTTCACAGCTAACACCCATTTCAAATCTGATGTGATCACGAAACATAACTGATGGTTAAACAAAACGACACCATGGAGGAACACCCAGGTTTGTAATGAGCCCTATCTACAGATCTTTGATCCCACAGACTATGACAGCGTGGGGGAATTTTCCTCTTCTTCTTTTGTTTCTTTAAGGCCTTGACAACTGCAGTCATCAAGCCTTTTAGCAGGAGCAAAACCCCAATGCCTTTGTAATCAATTAGTATGAGCTCATTTCAAACTTGTCATTTTAAGTAAAACACTCTAAGCTGTTTTCCAACAACTCTTACAACAATGCTTTTTCGGCCTTTAGCAATTGTTTTGATATTTTCCAGTTTGTAGCTTTAATTTGCACTCACCAATGCTTTAAATGACATCTGTGTAAACACTGACTCAGCGCTTTTTGGATCTCAGTGCTGAGTTTGTCATGGTCAGCCATTGTGTGCAGATTGAACCCTGGAATGATCTTCACACAAATGATCAGGACAGAGATGACCATGCATTTCTTTTGCCTCCTTCTAACTTTTGACGATGAAAAGGACACAAAGGTACAGACTGAGCAGACGAAGCACATTCACATATAGTGTTGTATAGTACATCTTGTGCTAATCTTTCCAACACCATGAGAAAAGATTCCAGACGCTGATACAGCAACCTATGGGAAAGAGAAAATTATTAAAACCTCTTTATTAACATAACGGTAATAGTAATAATTGGGGAAGCCTGGCTTCCAAAGAAAACACAACTGCGGAAGATTAGGAGAGTGCTTAACACTTTGTAACGGAAAGCTGCCTTAAAATGTATGTCTGGGAAGAAAACTAAATAAATAAAGCTTGTTCTCCTCATATTTCTGACGTCAACCAAACGATGTCCATACATTCCCTTAGATGACATATTTATTATCCTTCCAGATATTTAAAGTTTTTAGTGCTGATATAGTGTCCATGTACAGTATGACTGTAGTCACAAGCTTTTCTAGTAACTTTCTAATATACATTTTCTTACCAAATAAATATAGAATAAATCAAGCAACGCAATAAATAACAGAATAAATAAAGCAGCGCTACAGTATATTTCTAAGATGGGGAACACGTGACATGTTCTCACGTGTGCACATGCTTAGCATCAAGGTGATGTAATGATCACATGCATAGGAAACGTTTTGGACTCCGGGTGACACCGATTGGTGGATCTACAAGGCTCCTATTGAAGTTACACCAGTTGTTTGACCTTTGACATCAGCAGGTGGCAGTCATTTGGGCACTGATCCCTCCAAGTCCAAGGTCGTAGAGAAAGCTGGTGAAGCATGCTGTGTTCTCATCACTCATCCCTCATGATATTACTGTAGAAATCTCACTATAGAGAAACTGAAAGAGACCAAAATACTGTAAAAATTACTATCCTGGCACCGGCACTGTGAATGACTGAATATACTGCAAAAGGGTTCCAAAACTGTCAGCTCTCTCTTAGCAGGGGGGGAGTTTTGTAACTCTTTCAAAAGACTGACATAACACTGACACATGCTTGTTTCACCCTTATAAAGTCCACACTCATCACTGCAGACCCTGGGAGGATCGTTTTTTGTAAGTCTGACATTATAGATGTTGAAACCTTGTATGATCATGTAAACATTAGGCGCCGGGTTATACATCATCACCAGGAAATTATCTCAGAGTTTCATAAGATGAGCAAGACTGAATGTTAATGAAAAGAAAATGAAAAGCAATCAAAACTTGGCCCAGAGATCGGCATTACTATAAATGTGGATATAAAGAATAGGGAGAAAGAAGTAGAACATACATAATGTCTTCTGAGTCTCTGGACATACAGAGTGCGGTCACGGAAGAGGCCATGAACCCCAGTAGAGCGGATGCTGCTTATATGTATGCAGCTGTGCTCCCTTCAATGTCTCCTTCTGCTGACGATCCTCTCTGCTATTGTGCCAATGTTCCAACACGCACTGTATAGCTGCATTATAGCTGGCGTCCTTCCTGTATGCACAAATTTAGGTGAATGCATGATAAAATACACTAAAGGCTGACTGAGTGTAGAGCCATAAAGATATTGTAAATGTAAACCTGCAGCATAAAGAGAAGTAACTTTTATTACTGTGTCATGATGATATAACTGACTACTGAGACTTTAAGAGTTTTATTGAAGCAAAATGTGTTTCATACAGCATCCAAGAGACCAGATCTGTAGTTTGGGAGACAGGCAGACCCTGATTCTTTATTACACACACCAGCTTATGTGTTCTGTCTGAATTTGTGGGGAAGGAACCAAGGATTATGTTTCTCTATGTGGCTGCAGATACAAGAAGTGTTTGAAATGATTCTTCTTGTGAACATTTTGACTACAATATTTTCTCATGGACATGAGACTTGACATAAAATCTCCCATGAGCATACCCATCATCACTATAGATGGCCCAGATGTGCATTAATAATGGCTAAACAGCTGATATCACAATAACAGATGCAAAGGATTATACAGCTTTGGCACCGCTGCTTGCTTTCTGAGTGCTTTTCTCTATTTATCACAGATGTTGGGTTATTAGTCAAATAGGAGAGAAACCAGGCATGGTCAAACTTTCAGTGTGTGATATCTGTCAGAACGTTATCTATCACAATTGAAGAAAAGTAAAGTCTGCAGGCGAAATGGTTTTCTCTTGTCATAGACTGAATCGGACTGACAGTATTATTATTGCAAATTCCATCTTGAACCCACTGTAACGTCTTGAGCAGATTTCTCACTAGGGAGACAAGATGTATTGGTGGAATGACAGCAAGTGAAAGACCTGCACAAAACATTCAACGCTCTATCGTATTTTTTGGTCAACGTGTCACACAAATCAGATTTCTCACTGAACAGCGTAAAGAAACCAAATAGTTTACGCAAATGTCCAAATGTGTGTGTTTTTCACATCACGCCTCTTTGTGCCGGCACATATCAAGGTTGTCATCATTCAGTGTTGCGTAAAAATATACATGGTGGACAGCTAAAGCAGTGACAGGGGGTCAATTTGTTAGATATATATAAGGAAGAACACTTTGCAACCAAGCAGTTATAGAGTGCATGGTGCACAATTACATCCTCGTAAGCGCACGTGGCTCACGTTTTATTTTGTTTTGTTGGATCTGGCACATGCATGGCCTTTTAGGGAAGAGCTGTGTTCACATCAGAGTCAGATACAGGTCAGTTCCAAACATGAACGTGAAGTGTCAACACTTAAAGAATGTATTTGACTAGGAAAACCCAGAATTAAGCATGAAAGGCCTCTATTGCAAACATAGATCACGTCTGCATCGCAAACACTTGGTGGTGCAGTGTCCCAAAGATTGTTCAGTTTACAACATAAGTCCTGTTGTACACAAACTACACACACAGCACACGTGAGCAGAGTGAGGACAGTTGACGCAAGCACAGTCCATAAAGACATTGTGGATTCAGCTGTGGATGAACACAAGGCAGTGCTGTATTTGATGGATTTTGACTCCAAAGTAACGCCCATTACATAAAACGGCACGTGTACGCTCACTGGTCAATGCTGAGCAATCTGATGATCTTGCTTAAATGATTTAAAAGTACAAAAACCTAAATTGGTAATGCACTGTTTGTATACCAGATCCTATACAGAAATGTGTTGTGATTGAATATGATCAGCAATTAATTTCCACAAACATCAAGAGAGTAGAATATTGATACAAGTCACCCAGAGCAAATCAGCACCAGCTTTGAAAGGCTGTGTGACAAGTTCACATTAATAAACCAAATTTTACCCCGAGGAAGTAACCGAGTCATGATAATTGGAAACAAACTTCAAAACAAATGTCCAGACCTCAACCAGGGACCCTCCCCTGCTTCCTCTGAGGATGTAATGACTCTCCTTCACACTCCTCAGGCACAATGTGACATTCATAGACTCCAGACTGTGTCCGCCGCAAACACGTTTGGACTGTCCCGTGCTTTGTTGCTAAGCGGTACGTGCATGATTCAAAATGTTTGAGTTGTCACGTACATATTTTTTTCACTACGTCCAGTGAAATGTCTTTTCTGGATGGCCTCCAGAATGTGACGATGGCAAATCTACAGAAAAATTAACAAATCAAACAAGGAATGCGTAAGCAAGAGTGTGTAAAGACAGAGTTTACATACAGAAGTACACAAAATGTCTACCAGAAAAATGTAAACAGTTAATTACTTTTTTTGGGGGGGGGATTTTGTGATTGCCAGAAACTGCTAACTTGCACGTTCGAGCCTCATCGGGAAAACGGAGCCATAAGCTTCTCGTATTTTCCCAGCATGACAACAACAAAAAAACAAACAGCGGCAGCGACAACAGTTTATAGTGCACCACCTCCAAGTGACACCACTGTAAGTTGTGTCTGCGCGGCGCAGCGGAGCCGTGACAAACGAGGGGACACCGCATAGAATCCAGGTGACATTCTCTGGCTGACTGCCTTTTCTCTGCCCACCCAGGGGAGTCATTTCACACTGTTGAGAGACTCGGCCGTACATTTTTCAAACCGAGAGAGGAAGCAGCTGGAAACGATGGTAGCATTTGATTTCCCTTGATAGGTCCAGTTTTGGTGCTTTTTTTTTTTTTTTCACGGTTTGCAGAACTCGACGGCCTCAGACAAATAACAAAAAAAACAGCATGACGAGGTGAAATGAACTTTCCATAGGCAAACACAGATGAAAAGTACAACTGGCACGTTAGTCTATGGAATCGCAGAACTACCTGTCTTTTGTTTCTCTCCTTTCATTGTGTTATCCTGCTTTGGTGATGTGGGAAAATAGTGGTGTGGGATGTAAGGCACCATATGGCAGCAGTCTTTGATGTAGAGGCATCATAAACCCATTCCTTTTCTGGGCCAGTTCTCATAAGGGTTATCTATTGTCATGTAGCTATATCGTGACAGGCCAATTGAACAGCACCGGCTTGTTTTCCCCTCTATGATGAAAATGCGTTGTCTCCCATCCTCAAAACCAGCAATAATCCCCACAGCAGGAATATACAACCCTACTGTCATAAGAGCAGAGGCAAAGCGAGAGTCGTGTATAGGCATTTCTGCTGACCAAAGAAAACTGCAGTTTGCAGACTGTAAAGTATAGCGCCTGGATCACCACCATCATCATATGGAGAAACATTGTGGGCAGGAAAGTTGCTGCAATCGAGCTGAAATCTTTAACTACCTCCTCCTCCGGCTACCACAAAGCTTTTGGCTCGGCGTTTTTGCTCCCACGCTAATTTGTATGTGTCAGCGTGTGAGGTAATCGAGCAGAGGAGAAACACCAGGGGTTATGGCTCGGGACAGGCTCCATAAATGAGCCTATTCTGCTCAGATTTGCTCAGGGTCAAAGGTCAAAGGCAAACAGTGAGAACTTGCGTGCTGCATGAAAGCAAGATGAAAACCAGCATGAGCCATTTAAGAAACAATCATAATGACTAAGGCAAAATTCTTAGTTACTCTAATTTCTTACACATTTAAGAACCAAACAAATATAATAGATGATGTTCAGCATCATTTTGTTGTCTCTGAAAATGCACAATGTCTTTTCTGATTGAATTTATGTATTCTAATCCAACTAATCGCCAATATTGATATGATAAAAAATCTAGATAAATAGATAGATTTTTTTAGTTTAGTAGTTCATAGAGGATCATATTTCTTCGTACTGATAACACTGTGATGCTTTTTAGTGACTTGTTTTATACGTCTACATGGAAGACACAGTCTAGTCTCCCTGCTTCACCGCACATGGGCAACCAGGCAGGCTGAGAATGTTAAATTCCACAGTCTGAGTTCGTGACCATACTAACAGAGTGCAAGACCGGTCAAAGGTCATAGACAGCATCATCGTGCCATTTAGTGAAGGTGACAAAGCAGGAGACTCCAGTCAATATTGACTCCTTCTGTGTACCTACATTCTTCCACTGGGAGAGCGGAGACAGCTTTGCTCATGTTGATGGACAACCAAGAGTGAATGGAAGAAAGAGTCAGGAAAAATTCCAAACAAACCGCAGCATTTTCAGAGTTTCTAAGAGCGAAATTTATAAAAATAACTTCATTCAGACAAGTGAACTGAGCTTTTTTTATTGGAAGGAAGGTGCAGGAATGATTTTGACCTTGTCTCAATATTGACACTGACGCTTGTTTCTCAGAGCAAACATTAGTTCCTCGACTTATTGGCTGCGATAAGTTTGCTTGAACTGACAATGGCCAGGCTACAGAGTGTGTGTGTGTGTGTGTGTGTGTGTGTGTGTGTGTGTGTGTGTGTGTGTGTGTGTGTGTGTGTGTGTGTGTGTGTGTGTGTGTGTGTGTGTGTGTGTGTGTGTGTGTGTGTGTGTGTGTGTGTGTGTGTGTGTTTCTTCCAAAACATTCATCCACCCATCTCACAAAGTATACACATGTAAACCTGGAGATATGGAGGTGACACCATTTCCTCTCGCTGCAGGAATAGGCACAAACAAATTAGGCTTACATCCTGACAAACTCTTTTTGAACGTGGTCACATATAACCAGCCCTGATATGTTCCTCCTCACTGTAGCCGTTATTGAGCTATGATTGGCTGGTCACACTGCCCTCAGAACATCATCAATCACTGCCGCCTCCAGGTGCTGTTTTTTTTCTTCTCTTCTCCCCTTATTAGTCTGTGTAGAGGCAATGCCATGATGGATTTCGCCATTGGGATATCATTCATCTCTTAGGGGGCTGGTAATGGGGTGGGACCACCCCCACATTCAGCTGCTAAGATGAAGAGGAAAAAAGAGCATTAAGGAGAGGTAAAATACATGGAGGAGAGGGGTTAAACAACAGAGCATTTAGGGCTGTACGTGTTATGATATATCAAAAACTGATGCTCTCTACTGAGTAACATGTTTGTCAGCCATGCTCACCATTCTGTGTTGATTATTGCTCCTTCACCAGCAACTAGAAGGATGCTCTGAGAGCAAACTGCATTTCAAGCCTGTGTAAGACAGATAGCTGCAGTGGATCCATCCAAGGCAGCATATCCATTCTGCCCCATTTGTGGTTCAACATGCGACTTAACAGAGCTGTTGTGTGTAATAAATAAACTCTAAACAGCAGGTGGAGCTGTCTGTACAGTTAATGGACCCAGAACAAGGCTTCTTTACTTCTAAATGAACTAGATTACGTTGCATGCTTAAAGGGATTGTCTGGGTCACAACAAGTACACTGCTGCATCAACGTGACAGACCACATTCTACAGAGTCGATGTTTCATAAATCCCGGACCTGCATTACCATCTAAATATATTACTATACATTTATAATGAATTCTTTTAGGTACAGTGAATGACCTCTGTAAAAATGAGAAAAGGGAAAGAAACCTTCTGTAAATGATGCATAAAAGTCATATTTCCATAAAAAACGTGGGAATCCGATGACATGATTTCAAACTGTCTCAAATACAAATAAAAAAATCCAAAATATTCTAGCGATTTGTAATGGAAACAGTAAAAAACTGATTTTCAGTTAATTCAAGAAAAATATTGGTACGTATATTCTGGGATATCCCCCCATACCCCTGCCCCATTGGCCTTTATGATCCATGTGAAGCGTCAGATTAAGTGCAGTGTGACAAAGTGAACAGCAGATGGCATCATTGGACATAACTTGCTCAAATGTCATTCTTTAGGAGTCAGTTACAAAAAAAGGAGGTGGACGCACTTACTGTTGTCTGCATCCTCATAGATATGCACAAAGTCTCTCCTGACCCGTTGTACCTTTTAAATCCTTTTTTGTGTGTTTATATACACTAAATACAACATGAATCTGATGAAGCAAGTTGCACTACGAACCGTCTGCATCAAAGAAGTAGGAGCACAGAAGTGGGTGGGGAGGAAAGGGGGCTATGCAATGCACAGTGGGTTGCATAATGTTACGCCGGAGTGACTCATTATAGAAAATCATGCATGTTGTAACAATGCTGCAAGAAAGAATATAATGGCATAGGCTGAAGATGCACCCAGACGAATCTTCAGGTGCTTTACTGTTCTGGTTCAAGGGAGGCGGTGTCATTATTTTGGATAGTGCAACAGCAAAATTCCAAGTGAAACAAAATACAGTATATTGAGAAAAGCCAGTGTGAGAAGCAAGTTCGCTCTGCTGCTTCGATGGAACCGTTTGGAGTTGGGTGCAAGGAAAACCAAATGGGAAAGACCTTTACTATGCCAGAGTAGCTATAAAAACAATGACATAAACTCATATAGTCATAAACTACATTAGGGTCATATATACCAAGCAAACCTATGCCAGTAGAATGCCAAAGACAGCATCTTGAACCCTGTATATTCCTTTGTGTAGTTCAAAAAAAGACAAGGCTGCAGCTGAAACCTGGGAATGGAGGGCATATTGAGCACACATGGGATTTTACACAATTGGTTTGATTTGCTTTGTAATCAAAAGTATAGTTTACGTCTACGTAGACCGAGCCAGCAGGGCTTTCCCGGTCTTAGATCAATCGATCGCCTGGTTGTTGGTTCAGAAACTGCATATAAACCTCTCCAGAGTCCACAAACAAATTGAATCAAGGATTTATTTCTGATCACTTCCTCAAAGGGGTCTTGATGTGGTTGTTTTGGACAACACTGTGTGTAGTCACTGTGTTCAAACCTGCCTGAGGGGAAAAACATATCTGAGTCTGATTGAAGTGGACTAAACTACATCAATGTGTTGTGCATTAGCTCTGCCCACGCCTTTTTTTTTAGCAAACATCAATTACCACTTTATTATGTGGATAGTGAAAGTCCAAGATATACTTTTTTTTTTACGTTGGTCTTTTGTAGATCAAATCCTCGCCTCCATTACCTAAAAATTGCATCTTACACTCCTGCTCCTATATATCTTCATTTTGCACTTTGTGATTAGCAGAGATGTGATAAGCAAAATCATTATTGGATAATGGCTCTAACCTGCATTCACTTCATTAGTGAGAAATGGTCTGGAATATTGTGTGCACTCAGTGAGCATTTGTGCCTTTTTGGAGGAGTTGATGTAAGGTGGCAGTTGAGTGAAGGGCTGAAGCTTTTTTTGAAGACCATGCAAGGCTTGTTTGGTGATTACATATTGCTTTGCTTGTTTTGCTTGTTTCTTGATGAGATCATTCTGAAAGACCTTTACATGTCCAAGTGGAACAGGAATTTGTGGAACTGTACTTTTCAAGTCCTTTTATAAAAAGACCACATGACAAAAGGTACATTTAATGAGAACATTTGAAAAAGATGAAAAACACCATGGGAAATGGAATGAAATTGACTTAATTATATCCAATAGATGAATGGGCATGAGCATGAATGGTAACTTGTAATCAAAGTCAGCGCCATTTCAAAGACATATTCTCTGCAAATGGAGGTCTTTCTGTGTGAAGGCTGGACGGATGAATCTAAGGAGAAAATGCTGAATTCAACCAGTCACATTCTTGAAAATATGTACCAGTTTGGGAAAGTGATTAAAGGAGCTAATGGGTGCTGAGGTGTCATTTAAACAAGCAACATTTTATTCCTGGAACATTGAAATGAAATGAACAAATCGGAAACTTTAATGAAGATTGTGATTTGCTTCAAAGGTGTGAAACGTATAACAATTGATCCCTGCCACATGGTAAACCAGGCCATTAAAGATTCAATTAGACAATCATTTGTTGTGAAATCCATACATTATTATAATGATGATTATATCCAGTGAGCCTTTGGTTGCATCAGGCCATATTCAGCCTTTAGCCCTCTTCTTCCAATTCCCACTGCTGCTTAGTTCATCAGCAGGGTCACTGAGCTCCAGCTAAACCTCAGACTGTCTGGCGAGAGGAAATTACTTTTTGACCAAGATATTAAATGTACACGGTTGGCTTGATTTGAAGGGCACTCTGACTCTCCCCAATGAAGTAAACACACATGTGGAAAAGATACGGTTTGGGGGGATTTAGGTAAACACTCTAGATATCCCCCACTACTTTGACATCAAGACTTCTCCTGTGCTCGTGTTGTTTTTGGTCTGGAGTTTGTTAAGCTGCCCTCACCTCTTGCTCTATTTGCTGAAGCAGTGAAGTGGTATTGAGGAATGCTCTTAACTCACCCCCTGCTGCTGCTTTCTGGCCCTGCATTATTGAACATACTGCAGCATGGCCAGCAGGCAAAAGGCAGCAGGTCAGTGTCAAGACTGTGTGTACTGGACAAGCTACATTTAATAAAACAGGGTCAAAACTGTTCTTAGGAAAGCACAAATGGCATTACCATTTTTTAATTATCTTTCAATGGATCCTGTTTGCCTTTCAACATTGTCGATGCTGAGTTCAGGGAGCACTAATCCCTATCAACAAGAGTTAATGGGAAAACAGGATTACAAAACAACGCTTAACGCAACTGCCAATAAAACAAATGTATCTCAAGTGATCAGAAATGTGCAACGGGAGGTCATTATAGAGACATGGCTTCTTCAAACCATGGCTTCTTCTAATGCTTTTTATATCATGTACAGAATTCTGCACTATAACCCTACATGATGTGGATCACCAAGCATTTCCTCCCAACTCCCTAGTGCTCTCCATTACTTTCACACTTGAGTAGGTCAACCGTCCAATATCCTGCATGGGGGCAGAATGTCGAAGTATCTGCGTGTCACAGGTCACCTAAAGTCACACTATATGTTTCCCGATGTTGCAGTTGGGTCATTTCTTTCTTCCATCTTCTGGGTTTCAGTCACTGTGACTTTTGAGCTGACTGTGTGCTGCCCATATATATATAACCAAGGCTCACCAGACACACTAAGGCAATTAATCCTTTGACCCGCTTCAGGTCACAAGGAGACATACACGGACAGAATTATATCACTTCAAAGGAAATGGATCTGAACTTGACAAGAGAAAACAACAAAGGGACTTTACGGCTCTTATTGTCATGAATATGCTGTGTTTGACTTTACTAGAACTGCTGCCACAATAGAGATACATAACTCAAATATTCAGTTTTGGAATCATAATGCGATTGATAACCTCCTCTGTCGTACAACACATGTTTGAGAACGGTTGAGCTATTTGTGAAAATGAATATAAATGTACCATCTGCAGAGCACAAATCTCTGTCCACTATTCAAGAGCAGTCACCAAAAAAACAGGTCTAGTGTGTTTTGTTGTCTTGGACACTCTTGGTGAATTAAGCGCAGTATCACCATGAGGAGAACACAAACTCCTAACACGAACTTTCAAGCACTGACATGGATCATCATCACTCAATCACTGCCTCACTCCAGTGCACAAGATGACGAGGGTTTTATGGTGGTGCGCAGGAGAAACAAGGATTTGAAAAGTGGGCGTGGTAAGTGAGTCAGTGTGCGAGCGTGCTATGGTACCAGCAGAGTGGCAGAGCGTTCAGTTCGAGCATCCAACACCACCTGGAGTTTGAGTTAAGATTGCCTGTTTTAATTTCTCCTCCGCCTCTTTCTTCTCTCTCCTCCAGGTGTTTGAACAGCATCCGTGCGCACGTTCTGACTCCCTTTCCGACAGCCTGACTGCCACGGAGTCTGCTTCGCATCTGCCATCTCCCAATAAATGATGAGGTAGGAGTGAAACCGAGCAGCCAAATTAGAAAATATCATTTATGCGCAATTTGCTCTGGTGACTTAGATGCATACTGTGTAACTAGCCGAGCACAGAAAAACGGCAGAACTGTGATAATTATAAGCAGACACAAATCACAGACAATGTGTTCTACCGCCGGCGTTTAATTAACTACAACATTTTTAGAACCATATAAACACAGCTTTTCCCTACTGCAAAAAAACAAACCTGCTTGGACAAGAACACCTTTTGTCTTCATGAGAGTTTTTACACTTGTATAATGGAAGAATTAGGATTTTGGCTAATAACAGCGTGAAAATATGAATAATACAACCATAAACTGATAAAAGCTGTTGACCTTAACAATGAAACAGGAAGAAATAACGTTCTTACGTGTAACAACTGCTACGGGAATTTAATTGTCACAGACACATTGAGTCATATTATGCCAGAGCCTCATTTGTTCACATGTAGAATTCAAAGTAAGAGGCTGTGAAAATGTACCAATTACCCACGTGTCATTATGTGACTTGGATGTGACGCAGATGTTTGGCTCCACAGCACAAGCTACACAGGAACTTCTTAGACAGCGAGCACTAGCAGGAAACCAACATTATATTTGTGGAAAACTAGGAGCTGGGCATCTATAATGAATCGCAGTCTTGCTTACTTGCCACAGCAGTGAAAAAGATCTAAAAAAGATAAGATATGCACCAAGGAATACGTTTCTTTTGTTGTTAAAACATTAATGATGAAACAGAATGTATAAAGCTGACCTTCCTTCGCTTTTTGAATAATAAAGGCAGCAATGCTAAAGGTTGACGGTTTGTTACTGCCATAGTTAGCAGCTATGAGATTTAGTTTGCTGACCTGCGAGCAGCTAAGCAACTGTGAAACCAAAGAGCTGCATAAATGGATTGAAGTAAAAATCCATCCTAAACACTGTAGAGACGTTTTAAAGCGGACACATTAAACATAGTTCCATGCTCTTGATTCCTGAACTATAGCGCCTGTGTGAACACCCCCACATTGAGCCCACTCTTTTCTGATTGGTCAACCACAACATGGTGCACTAACCTGCACTTTGTCGGGGTTTGTCACATGTTGAAGTGATTATGTTCTGAACGTATGAGCCGAATTCAGCAGACCACAGCAGTTTTGTCACATGATTCTTGACAACTTGACTTTAAAAATGAGGGAAATGAGCACAATACACCCTGTTTAAGGACATGAGAAAGTATTGCATTTCATTGTAAGCTAATAATTCTGTACATCTGTCTAATTCAAATGGTAACTTACTATAATGGTAATATTTCCTTCTGAAAGCTTGAAGGAGAGAGAGTGTTTGTTATAGAGAGAATGTCCTCTTGTGACTTAAGTGTGAAATATTGTCCATAGTTTTAAAGAGGACGTAGGTGAGGGAACCCAAACATGACAGAACACTCTGTTTCATGAGGGAATCCAACTTCTTGAAAGCCACTCTACTTAATTAAAGTGGTCCTGTTGTAGAAAATGTCTCTCTCCATTAGAGCTGCAGATTTGACAAAATCCAACCTAATATCCATACAAATGTCAGTCCCATTCGTTTCAACAAGAGCAGAGTGTATCCCAGAAACACTCACACTAATTCAATTACAGACGCTGGTTTGTTAAGATTTATTTTTTTTAATCCGCGGGCACTTCCAGAGCTGTTGATGACAAAAGCTGCCAGTGCTCTGTCCACCCACCTCTAGGTTTAATCGCAAGGTGCATTGTTACAAATGAGAGGTGCAAAGCAGAGATGCCATTAGGGCTCCACATCTGTGCTGTTAATGAAGCACTAAAGATAAATACTGAACCAAAACATCTGAGAACCTAAGAAGCCGGCACAGGCAGGAGTGAAAATAATGACAAGCCGAAGAGATAAAATAAAAGCATTATTTAGACTGCAGTGTGCAGGGATCCACATGTTTTTGCTTGTGTGTCTAATCTATTGAAGTCAAGGCCTCTGCAGGTCAGAACATTTCTTTGATACAGAGACTTACTCACTCAGACAGAGCACAGGTGACAGATATGCATTATGCATGCCAGCGGCAGGGAAAGCTGGATATAAAAAGAACACTAACATATTCACAGCTTCCATACAGCTGAACGCAGCCGTACTGTACATGCCTCTGCAACTTTCTTTAATGGGCTTATTTAGACAAGCCAACACTGCAAGTCAGTGCTCTTTCAAACACATTAACATAAGAGGGCATGTATGTGGGACACACACATAGCATTTGTGCGTGTACACAAATGCCCCCCCCCCCCCCACACACACAGCCTGTCTTTCCCTGTATCTCTCAGAGGCTCAGAGGCAATCTGAGGCTGCACTTTAGTGCCCAACGGCAGAGAACGGCTTTAAAAGGAAAGTCTCAGGTCTCTCCATCTGTTGTTCTGTTCTGGGCCAAGCAACAAGATCTACAGTAAAATCGCTTCAGTGATCAAAAATTACAAATCTGATATCAGCAGCCAGGCGGTATATTCAGCAGCGTCTCCCACAGCCTCACAGAGAACCCCTAGCAGGTCCATGTTTGTCCTCCTTTGTTTTTATGATTGATGCTGCAGGTAGAGTGTTAACTATCCTCAGTTGGTACAGGTGTTGATGATGTCTGTAATTAGCAGTAGAAGATTAATGATGCAGATAAATTGGCACCAGGATTTTGTACGTGCTCCTCTGTGTCAGGCTAAGTTTATGGAAATAAGGGTGATTCGGTCAAGCTTTTTTGTCTTGCCTCGCTGCATGTTTAATTGTGTTTCCTTGAATCTCGATCATTAGGCTTTTATAGAAAGTCGTTTTCACTTCTAAACGTGAGTGCTGCGTTTACTCCACACAACATATTACAGCTTCCCCAATATCCAGCAGAAAAGTATGGTTAAATAAGAAACCAAAACAAGCTAAGCCCAACCAAACTTCTTTGTAAAGATATGAACTGATGATGATACTGAGCTGTCGGATACAAAGCAACATGCTGTCTGTCACACAGGGTGAGAGGAATTGAGGTTTCTGTGTGAAGACAGGCAGCGTGGAAATAGCTGACATGTGAAAACCTATGAAGAGAGAGGCTTGGCTCTACTCAAATGCTCTGAACAGAGGATTTGATGCTGTATAGAGAGATGTGTGTGTGTGTCTGTGTGTGTATGAGAGCGAGAGAGAGAGACACAGCACGCACACACTCGCACGCATACTCCACACATGTACGCAAACACAAGTGGATATACTCGACGGCCTTAGTGAGGTGCTACCTTACGAACTTAGCAAATGCTCAAAGTACCCCATAATTAATCTTTCAACAGGCCCGGACATTGTTAATCTTAATCTGTCTCTTATCTCTGTTTCCAGGCGAAGGGAATTAGTGGCCTTCAAACTGCCACTTGGCTTCTCCTCACGCCTCGCCCATTTCTCCTCATTATGGCATTACAGGACCATGTGGCTCAACGCGATACCGCAGCAGACCACTGCTAGCTCGTTAGGAGGCCATTACCCTATTCTCATTTTGCCTGATGAATGATATGTGCCCTCTGTGGCATCGGCGACTCTGAGACATCGATTCTGTACCTTGAGAGGTGCTTTAATTATGTTAGAAATGTAACCAAGTGCTTATTAGGCTCTTCAAGTGTGTACGGGCATTAGTGTATTCGAGTCCCCGTATACCGAACAGTTGAGTTTGTATCCCCCCCCCCCCCCCACAAACACACACACACACACACACACACACACACACACACACACACACACACACACTCCATTGCACACATGAGACTCTCTCCGGTTCTGGACCTTAGATTTAATCAGATTCTTCTTTACACAACCTAAAGTTTGGTGTTTGTAATCCCCCAAGGCTGTTTGCACACAAACATCATCTCAGTTTACATTGGCACAATTCTCAACTAAAGCGACACCTTCTAATTTATTCATTGCATCTGGCCTCCCTAACCATTCACATAAAGCTAATTAATTAATACATTGTACCCTTCCAAGGCCATGCACAGATTGATATTAATTTCCCTGGATGACAGTCTCCTGCCTATCATGACTGACAAGTTGATGCTAGCCTGTAGCATTTTCTCTCTCTGCATCTAATAGTTACATAGCTGCTCATAGTGATTCCATTCACAATGCAGTAATCCCAGACCAGCCAATGCCAAAAACAGGAGATAAATAAGTAATGAAGAAGTGAGTGAAGAGAATAACACCAGCAAGAATGGAAGACAATGCGTGGTACACTGAAGGGAAGAAGATGAAAGAGCTTGGACATCTTATCTATGAAAGGTTTTATCCCATTTTCTGTTTTCAATTAAAGATATAGCATTGGTCTTGTCTCAGGAGGATGACGCTTCAGCGTGGCCCCGCACCATCTGATTGCTATTTCACTAATGTTATTTTCATGCAAATGTGATTTTCCCCTCATTTTTTCCCCTCCTAGTACTAATGAAACGCCTGCTTGAGTTGCTACGTGCAGGGGAATCACTGAATACAGTCGCTTCAACACTCACGAGCGTCATTGTCGTCTTCTTTCACGACACCGTGGAGACGTGATGGTAGCTCTCAGGATAAAGTCGTTTTGGTGACGCACAGATAAGAACTGTTGGCATTTTGGAACATAAATATCAAGTTATGACATTACATTACATTACGAGCATTTGGCAGACGCTTTTTATCCAAAGCGACTTACATTACATTACCACCCTTCGCAGAGGGGGGAACAATTGAGGGTTCGGTGCCTTGCTCAGGGGCACCTCGGCAGGGGCTCGAACCGGCGACCCTCCGGTTCCCAAGCGGAAGCTCTACCCACTGAGCTACTGCCTCCCCAGTAGCTCCCCAGTAGCTCAGTGACATAAAACTGAACTGAACCCATTATGCTGATTCAATAGGTATGCTTGTGGCAGCTTGGATTGCAAGTCATGAATGCTGGACACTGCCCTCCTGTAAGGGTTAGGAGGACCTTGGGAATGTGAACACCACTAACAATACACCCTGACCTCCCTCTTACAAGACGTTTAGCATTATAAGAAAATGTATAGAATGTAACTTGGGAGCAGTAGAAGAACGACTCAATACTAATAAGTCATTAGTATGTGATAAGGCCTTGAAGAAACACTGCGCTTTCTCTCACCCCACTGCTACTCATTTTCATCAAGAGTAACTAATGAAGAGTGTGAATATGATCTACTGACTTGTTCACAGAGATGAATGCTTTTGACACCGGGCAGTGTGATCTTGCAAAAAGGTGAGGTGTAAAAAACGTGGCAGACATGTTTTACAGTTAGAGGTGAGAAACCACAACAGAAGAAAAGGAGCTGGTGATGGATGGCGGGACACTCGCACAAAGGAAACAGATTTATTAATAAGTCATTATCCCGCTGTCATACTTGTTTTCCACAAGCTGGATTTTTCGGCAGATATCAGCAGAGAAGCTTTTCCCTTCAGAGTGATAACAAAATGAATGTTTGAACAATGCGGCCTACAATGCCGGCTCTTGTAGGACGTGAGATTGGGCGGCGTACTGTAAACATCCTTAAGGTGAAGCTTTCTGTCCTTGATAAAAAACAAAAGCAGCGAATCAGAAAGGCTCAGTAATTAAAATGTCATTAATTTGGGGTCTCTTATCAAACCTCACAGACAGAGCGTAACGTAGGCCTGCGAGGAAGAAAGATAGAGCCCGTGTTGATCCCAGACGCTGCCACATACTGCAACCTCTCTCACATCAGCCATCTCAATAATGGGATCTACGTGGCTGCAACAGACTTCATGGCATTTTGACAATTACCCAATTACATTTCATCTGTGTAATACAGGGATCGCTCTGCAGAAATGCTCGCCTCGTACAAATATCTCATTAAAAAAGTAAATTGGGTTTCATGATTACTGGCTTTGATGATTCACATCCCTTTCACATCCCATTGCAGATACATGTTTGCATATGCACGGCAACATACGGCTGTGCTAGTGAGCGTGGACATGTACAAATGTGTGCGCACATACGGACATCCATCCCCTATCAGATGCATATTAAATGAGCCAGCATACTAATGTTCCTCAGTCAGACATTTTCATCTCAATATCATAAATGCGGCTGTAGCCTGATATGTTCAAACGGTTATTTGCTCTGGTTAATTTCTTCCGCGCTCAATTATCTCGCCGATCTGCTGCTATCTCAATCTTCAGGTATCCGAAACATACAGAATGGAAATATGCAAAATAAGCTGCACTAAATTAGTATCAAATGCAGAGTATCACCAAGAAATCAAAATACTGAAAATCATACGTAATTTACACAATGCATTGAAATAAATGACTACAATCATTAAGCCTTGATTTATATAAAATGAAAAAAATAATGCATAAATGTCTGAATGAACTAAGTAAAATATTTATATCTTTTCTGGCCCATTATGAAAATCATCACAGCTTATATGCAACATTTTGATTTTCAGATTTTTTGTTTTGTCCTTAATAGTTGAATCACTTATGTCCCTGCCGTAAATTTTGAATCCTTTTTTCTTTACCTGTGGTGTCACACTCACTTAAAAGTAATTAATTTGGAAAACTTGTAAACGTGTTGACGTAATGAGGATCTGACCAGAACAGTCAGCACATTGATAAACACGCTGCAGCATCAGTGTGTATAATATAGATTTCATTTTAATAGATACTAATGGCCTTACAGACCCAAAGATACAACTGGTGATGACTTTACAGATTCCCCCTTGTGAGTTAGTTGCTCAGCAAAGATGGAACGCAGACAGCAGGCACATCACAGGTGCGCCCTTAAACTGTGTGCCATCACACTCAAACTGACCAGGAGTGAATTTATCCTTGTTAGCCAAACTGCCAACAATGTCTGCAAACCAGTTGACTGGCAAAAGCTTAAGGGTTGGCAGCCACCACTGGATAAAAGACCAAAAAAAAAAAAAAACTTGTGGATATGATACGGTTTTGTTTTCAGGCTCATTGTTTTTGGGTTCAACGGATTTTCACATAAAGATAGACCCACATTTTTTTCAAAGCAAAAATCTCACCCAGATTTTATTTCCCCTGAACCAGAAGTTTCCCAGACGTTGTTTGTTTCACTGCTCTGAGATACTTCTCGTTCTGTTTACAGTAAACAAGGTCGACTAGGGGTGAGAAGTGCTTAGGAAGTGAAGAGAAAACTTTAACTTGACAGAGGTGACCTTGTGACCTGCTGCATATACAGATACACAGCAATTACTCACAGTAGGTAAAAAAATAATCCACACTAAACCCACTGAGGTTTATAAATCCAGAGCAGTGGATGTTTTATACCTCTATACTAAAACACATTACATTTTGCAGAGATATGTAAAAGTATGGATCACGTATTCCAGAATTATATTCATTGTAATTTTTGTATTTTTGGCAACAGTTCACTTTTATACAAATTAAATTCTGGTTGACAGTGTTGATGTCGCTTTTATCATAAATTTTCATTTGGATTCTTCTGTTATTGATTTTATCCTGCAATTTCCATATGTATTTGATATTATGAACAAAACAGACAATAACATTTTAAATTGAAAATAAAAGCCCTGTGTGTTACATCACCAATCTGATGCAGTGAGCTAGGGGCGCCTCTAGAAAGATATAAACTTCAAAGTCATATTTCTCGGAACAATTAGTGTCTGACAAATCAGCTAAATATGAAGGATCTCCTCTTTACTTGGTTCCCACTGGATGTTCCCATCTGCCTGACCCCTATAAGCGTTTAACTAGCCATGCTGCATCCAGGTTTTTGCTGCTGCGTAGAGCTGGTTGAATGTTTTGCGTTACACATGGGGCACATAGATCAGAGAGGCTGAGCGATGACAGCATGCAGCCAAGGCAATTCACCCAGCGCCAGAGCTGACAACTAGCTGCATCATTCCTGGTGATGCAAGGGCCCTGAGCCAGCCAAGAGGGGTGGCGGTATAGGTAGCACGACCTCACCAGATGAGAACCCGAGTGGAGACAGCTGCCAGGGACAGATGCCGCCGTTTGGAGAGCTATAGTGGTTTTTAACCATCCGTGTTATTAGGTTGGGTTGTTGGAGCAGCCATTGGACTGGAGTCACCACCCAGGCAGCTACTTTACAGTGGTTTCATGCACAAACAATGGCTTGTTCTGTCCCCAAGAGGTTTTTTTGGTAAAACATAGTTACTCACACAGGCATAGAGCGCATAAACCCGGCCACTATCTTTATTCTCTCATATTGTTTGCCTATAGGCATACAAACAGATGCCAAAGTGTGTTTATTTTCCCTGTGATTTTGTGACTATGTTAGGATGAATTCAGACCTGTAGTTTGTTTGATTTGTTATGATTCATGGAATGAAATGATACAATTTTTAATTGGACCCTGGGTTGGATTTGTGCTCAAGCGGTAACACTTCCCAATTGACCAAAACTTGTAAACAAACGCCACTCGTTGCAAACTATTTAGTGATTGGCTAGACTTATCAGGAAAGTTAACTCACAAGCATCATCAGCAGCATGTGTGCATAATTGCTCAGCTTTTTTTTCTCTGGTTGATTTACCAATGTTTGGTATATCTTCAGTAAATTCTGTTTGAGTGAGCATCAAGACTACATCTTAAAAACAATGTCTTGATGTGTCTTATCAGAAGACGTGCTGCCTCAAGAGACCTCTGTCAGAGAAGACAAGCTCTGATGGAGATGCACAACGACATGTTCAGTACAGCAAGTGAGTTGTATCGGTGTATTCAGTCGTTTTCATTCCCACTGCAAAGGAGCCGCTCTACAGAGTGATTGCAGTGTGCCGAGCCCACCCTCTCTAGGCGGTCTCAGACCGGTTGATTAGGTCTGGAACCGAGTGCGATTGTGGTGTTCACAGACGCCCACAAGAACCGATCTTGGGATACACCCTTACATTTAGTTAATGCACAGTAACATACACTATACCGATAGATGTAAGCCACTGTGCTATTATATTTGTTATATTATTATTTTTTTACTTGTTGTTTTCAAGATAATTGCTGTTCTTTGTCCCAGTATGTATTTCTGCAAGGATGTAACACAAATACATGAATTGGTGAGAGCAATATGTCTATGCTGTCTTTTACATTTAAAACCATCTTTTAAAAAAGACACACAAGAAATGCAATTAGGAAATCCGGACAAATGATAAGAAAGAGAGTGCAGTTCAATCAAAAGTTGTGTCACAAACCCACTGTGAATGTGAGGAAACTCAGTCTCATGTCGGAGCGTGCCTGATGTCTATTATTATCACTCACATCTATCACTCCCCCCCCCCCCGTCTGACTGTCACTTTGCTGAGATCACCTAGGAAAAATAGTTGCTTCTCCTGAAATCATCCAAAAAATCCGAGTGACTCAACTCATTTGCCAGAACCTCCACAAGGGCTGGGTGTGTTGATTTAGCTGCCATATCTCATCTGCACCAGCAGCATTAGTGCTTAATCCAGTGTTTAAATAGTTCATTAGTTCCGGTGCGCTCCGATTGCTGATTGACCACATTGAGATTGCAGGGGTCAACACTATTTTCTCTTACCAGTCACATCCTGCTCCATATTTTCCTCTTCGTCTTCTCCTTCTCCCCCACTTGACCAGATTCTTTTCCTCTTGTCATTCTGCTCATGTCTTCATTTTTGTCTCTTTTTGTGAAGTTTAAACAGTAGTAAGTGAGATAATTGCTTAAATAATCTCTCAGCAGCCACAGTCCTCTTCACATTTATTGAGGATCTCAATGAGGTGCTAAAATGTGAGAGATTCAGCAAAAAATAAACATTATATAAAACTACAGAAAGAGATTAACTTGGTACTTGTCAATCACTTTATAAAAAGATAATATTTTACAGAGTCTAAGTTTATAGTTCATGATAAGTTGTCTTCTAACACAGAAAAACAGTTACAAAACAAGTTTTCCAACCTCTGAATCATATTTATCACCGTTATACTCACCTATTTACTTTAATGACCAGCCATCATCTTTGTGTTTCCTCATGTTTAATGTATTTACATCCATTGAACTCTGTTTTAGAATCGAATTTTTCATGCAAGACAAGGATTTCCAATGAGATCAGTCACTTTTCCATTTCATTCTCACTTTTTCAGCTTACTGACTGAATGTGGATTTTGAGTCACAATTTTCACTCTTGATCCCTATGTTTTGGCATTGGGTTTTAATGACATGCAGTTTTCGTTGGCAGAGATGAGAGAGCACTTGGTTTGAAAGGCTCTCTGAAGTGTAACGCTCGACCCATTTGGCTCATTGGGCTTTCATGTCAATTTGGTATGATCTGTCATTTCATAAATAAAAAAGCTTGTGCAAATTGCAAGGATTTCACATTCCTGCAGGGACTTGAAGAAGATTGCCTTGCGATAACATTTCTTGTCATTTGGTGCTATAAATTAAAATGGAATTGATTGTTTAGTTATTTGACTCATAGAGAGGAAACAGTTGGGAAAACATAAATGTGTCAGTTCTGGCTTTGTTTTCCTTGTCTTTGACAAGTCTAAATGATCTTTTTATAGATAATATAAACAAAAGAAGACACCAAATACTCTGGTAGGTGTAATTTAGCGAGATAAATACATTGTGATAGAATAAACATTTGCATTTTTACACAGAATCATAAAACACTGGCATGAACCACCACATCAAAATGGATTAGTTTGACTTCAAATGCAGCCAAGCCCATGCAGCTCAGTTTAGTCACTGAAGCTCTGAAGTCAAGAATCACAGCTACATTTGCCAGTTGGAGTGACATCAGAAACATGCCATAAAGCTCTAAGCATTATGGCATGGTTCTGATGTCGTCTTTTGGAGAAACTTCTACAGTGAACAGGAAATCTGAAGAAACCTTAACAATTGAACATTCTGTGTTCATTAAAAAGTGTTCATGAATCGAATAAAATGTTTTCTCTACTTATGCTGTTTTCTTGAAGCACAAATATTGAAAGCAACAAAGTGTTGCATTGAATCACATGGTGTAATGTCATTATAGTTCTCCGTGTTATCAGTGAAGAAGACACGGCATCAATCACAGTGACCCTGGGATTCAATCTCTGTCCGGTTAAAATGTCCTCTGGGCTCTGATCTTGAATGAGATAACACATTTACCCTCTAGATAACAATATCACCCATCAAATATCCTTCCAAAGGGCGTGCATTCAATTCTGTACTGTTGTTAGAGGACGACCTCAACATGCCTCGTTTGTAACAAAAAGCTCCCTCCTTGAAATTCAGGACCTCGCCTCCTTTAGCCCAGTTTTGTCGCTGTCTGGCATACAAAGCTATGGCAAATGCTCAGTACACTGGCTCTGATCGTTGCACTTTGTAACACTCACACATGAATCCACACGTGCACATTCTGGACAAATGCTGGTGTTATATGGCACAAGGATCATTAGGCACTGCAAAATGTTTTCTGATAGAATCATCCCATTAAAAGAACTTAATTACATCTGGCTGAGCTAACTGGTCCATTGGTAAAATGGAGTGATGCACGAGATGTTTTGACAGTGGCTGCATTCAAACCCACACTCTGTATTTACCATCTCTCCCTGCCCAACCCATCCATTGATATATTGCCAATAATATCTTATAGAGGTGAAAAGTAACTTATCTTATCAAACTAAATCTGTTTGTATATGTGTGTATTTAAAGCCTTAAAGGGGTAATAGTAGCACTCGTATGTATTTCTTTCTTGTTTTTTTGTGCTTAATAATAATAATAATGATGTATAATAACATCACAGATGTACAGCAAAGCTCACAATTGTAGTAGACACCTTTACCATGAGATTCCATGTGTTGAATCACTAAAACTATCATTATCACGTTGGAAATCCACAGAAATCCACACATTTCTCAATAAATGAACATGAAAAGAAGCGCTACTATTGGATGAAACAGAAGTCGATCAATTCATTGTAGGAGGGACAGAGCAATATTTGTGCAAAGTGATTGGTTAGTTTTTCTGCAAGTCAGCTGTGGCTCAGCCGTAGTTCAGATCTTAGCTGTGTGTTTGGATATAGTTTCAGAACATCACAAGCTTTAAAACGGCGGTGAGTGTGGAAAGTTATTCCATATTTTGGCAGTGTTATGGTTGAGAGGGATTGCTGAGAAATGTATAACTCCATATCACAGTTTAAATGTCCTGCTGCTGTTGTTGTGCCTAGTCAGCTTCTGTGGGATTGTTTGATGCTAAACTACTTAGCCTGTTCGGTTTAGGTTGCTAACTAGGTTGCTGTTGTGAAACATCATGTTCAAACACTTTTATTGCTGTTTGTTTGGAAGTTGGTGTGTGCTAAAAGAGGTGGTTCTATACAGGTTCTTCACAGCAGAAACACAGCAGGTATAAGCTTGAAACAACTGCCGTGTGTTTGCAGCATTGGTCTGTTCATTTTGAAAGCACCGTTTCCAATCCATGTCTCTGGTTTGAGACAGAACTGTCCCACTTTCTGGTGGCGCTGCCTCAACAGTTTACATTTCAGTTTCTTATTTAAGTTTTTTTTTATCTTTTCATGCTATATGCTACATCAATGTAGCTCCAATTTGGGGGTTTGAATTATTGATGCACTGTCATGTACCAGACATGCCTAAGCAATATGAGTGGGAGGCGATTGGGGTATAATAAAAAGACAATATAATGATCAAACGACTTTCAAAAGAACAAAATGGGAATTTGACCGATTTATGCAGTTCAGTTTGGCCTATCGGTAAATAATTAAAGGTTTAATATCATGAATGTGTTTCAGACCTAACACATAAATATACAGCAATAACGAAGCGTCCCAGGTGTAAATGATGTAAGGCCAAATGGTAAGTGATGTTACAGTGAGCAGGGAAAACGTTTCAGGCAATAAGAAGCATATCCCATCAGCCGTAAATATCCAAACAACCCTCACACTACCTCGAGGGCTTCTGTTTGTATTATCTGGTTCTAATTGGGTCCACAGTGGGTCCACAGAAACATTCACATTTGATCTGGGAGACAAACAAGCAATTTGAACATGTTGGCTGTGCTTCACAAGCCTACAGGATCAACAAACGATAACAGCCTTCATCATCTGCTCAAAAATCTAGCCACATTTGTTCTAAAGGCTAACATTAGGGACTGGTGACAAAACAACAGTTCAGATTCTGTGGCATTGAATGCTCTTCTCTCCTTGGAGCAACAGGAAGTTGGGAGACAGTTGGGAGAGAGATTATAATTAATTAGATTTTTGAAAAATCGAACCATTTGTCAATGCCAGAGCCTCTGTAGTACCTCTGAGGAAATTCACCTACATGAAGGCTCAAACTGTGTGAGAGTTCATTGAAGGTATTTTGTTGTTTTAAGCACACTTGCCTTCTCAAACAATTATACAGAATAACATTGCATAGAAAAAAAACACACTCTCTGACTTTAATTATCTAAGTGTAGAAATAGACCTTATTTCTGGCTTTGTGCAGGAAGTTTGAGACTGAAGAAATCTTCCTTTTTCTGTGACAGGAAGCTCAGCAGAACTCATCTCATGTATGTTTCAAAGAATCTGCAGCAAAGTCTTTGTCACCGTCACATCACTGAGAGAAAAGGTCCTCATCGCTCTGTCTTTTCCTCTACCCTTTACAGACTTCACCCTTCTTGTTCTGTCTTGAAACAAACCTGTCTCTTTCTCTATCTTTGTCTGTCATCATCCCATCACAACTCTCAAATACACTTCCAATCTCTAAAATCTTAGTGTCTTTATGGATTAGAGTTTGCAATTAGCAAAACCTTTTTGAGTTTAAAGTTCAATTCCAATATTTCCAACCACATTTCTGGAAAATGTCAAGCCTCTAAAAAATGGCCCAAGTCATCCCACTTTTATTTGTGACGTAAGACCAATGCAATGCAGCATAGTAAATCAGGAAACTGCTATTAAGAGAAAGCATACGAGGAAAGTTCTGATTGAGTTTAAAAAGTTTATACAAACATCGCAAAAAATTAAATATACCCAGTTTTACTACAGGGTGGTCATTTTCTGAGAGTTTGTGGTGAATACTTTTCAGGAAGGCTAAAACGTGTTTCATAATTCATATTTTACAGAATGGATGCACAAAACCTGCATTTGGAAGTCCCATTTCAAGATTTAACCGTCATTATCTCTTTTGTCAGGCTTTTCCAAGGGCTGACAGCTGGCCCTTTAAATATTGGTTGGTAGACCAAATATAATGTCCCCGGGCAACAAGGCCCGATTTGAGTAAACAAGATGTCAATCAAAAGCTTAGAAGCTCTACTATTGGATGAAGCCGACTTTGAACAAGTCATTTGTTGGCGGGACAGAGTAATAATCACGTGATTGGTCAGTGATTGGTCATTTTTTCTGTAGTCCAGTAGTTGCTTGGCCATAGCTTGGATCTTGACTGTGTCTGTCCATTTCCATGCGAGAGTGGGTCAATTGTTATTGATCCGATTGTCTGTTTGTCTGTCCCACCTGCTGGCAGTGCTATCACTTCTAAGTATATATAATAATTATAATATAATGTATATATAGAAATAATGATAATAATAATAATAATAATAATAATAATTCATTATTCTAAATAATATGTTGGATCAAAAGCACACTTTCAGTTCTATCAAATATAAAATAATGATTAGTGGATGCCAATTACTTTTGTTAGTATTATTTTATTTCAGAATGTTATTATAATAATTTTTATATTGGAACAGTACCAAACCTTTGAGCCATTTTGGTAGCTGATTTCACTCAGCTCTGTTTTTCATCATTAATTCCCCCTCCAGATCTTTTGTTTCTATAAATCTTCTCATTACCCTTCTGCAGCATATTGCTGCATAAATCATAAAAGGTCAGCACTTATCCATGCAATGGAGAATAGCTGATGATAAATGATCACTCCAGTTCCCCTTATATCAGAATCCAAAAACGTGAAAAAGTATAGCTGTGTATAATCACACTTCAATGATGATTTTTGTCAGAAATCCATCATTGAGTACTGTGTTTTAGTGCTCAATGTCCGGTTCCACTTCGCATGCTCCTATATAATCATCTGTCCACATCATAGTTAATTACAGTATTTTTCCAGTCCCGGTGGTCAGCCCTCACAGGTGTGGAGCACCTGTGATGCTGCATGAATGCACTTCCTTCCTCTCCTCCCACAGGCAGCTTTCATCCTGAGATGTTGCATTTCTATTTAGAGGTGAAATTCACGTGTACAGACAGAATGTAAGGTATTTGTTTAAAAACTTCCCTGAGGAAGGTTTTTGTAGCGTCTGCATATGGGAAGCCAGCAACTGAGGATTCATTGATAGTTGGCTGGGTGTTGTAACATCATGCCATGCCATTTTCTATGTAGTTCTTAATGTCAATCATGATAGAAACACGCAGCAGTGGTTTGTATTTGCAGTCAGCCTGCTACATATTCTTGAATCACAGAGATCAACTGAGCACACAGGGCAGGGACATGGATAAGGAATCAGTCTCATCGCTGCTGTCGACATGTGGCACAGGCAGTGGCCGCCCAGCAGCGGCCGCCCAGCAGCTAAATCCCACAGCATTCGTGCGGCATGCATACGCTTGAGCGCATTTTCCATGATAAAGTTTTCTGGCCCAATTGTTGCCGTGGCAGCAGCTGGAACTGACCATTAGTATGGTAACACTGAATTATTTATTCATTTAAAAAAACAATATTTTTCCAGATCCTCTATTATTAGTGGTGCTGCTTGTTTAGCATTAACATATGCAAGTATTCAATAACCTATGCATTGTACAGATTTTTTTCCCGATCCATAAACGCTTTACTTCATTTGGTGGAGGACAGTAACATGAATAACAAGTTCCAAACAACTAGGTCAGGACTCCTTGCCATTTCAGAGTACACTTTGTGCCAGCAGGACATACGCTCACACTGTGAAATAATGACTCATCTAGGGGACATCAAGGAAAGCATGTAGTCTAAATTTGCTTGCACAGACATGTGCCTCTATGGAGCGGCAGTGAAAATATGTCTCATATTATATTGAGGCACCAACTTGAATCAAGATGCCTCTAAGGTGTCCCGGGAATATGCATTTTGATCCAACTTGGTCTTTTCAGGGAGAAAAGGGGTCTGAACTGGAGGAAGGGAATTGCTGTCCTCGATAATAAATGACAAGGGTTAGTTTGAGGGCTTCACAAGCTTTTTAGCGGCAATTTCTGTCCCAGTTGAGTATTCTACAGGTACAGCTGAACCCAAAATAACATTTGCATCAGTTTCATTAGAGAGGTGAACAGTGCATACTAGGCTGGCCCAATTCTGCCAACGACTCCCCAAAGACGACACAAACAACATAACAAGAGAGATATTTAAACCCATTTAGTGACATTTTCCATATGATGAGACTATAAAAAGCTCAATCCTTAGTTGGTGCTGCAATGTTCTACAGTATATACAGTTGATTGTTGTGAATGGGGCATTATCCAATGTGTTATCTTAAATGCCACAAATGAGGTACAAATTCAAAATCCTTTTAACGGAATCAACATTGTAGTTTGACTGATCCCAATATTACCTCCGTGCAGAGCAAGACTTTTCAAGGATTTTTCTCAAACCGTGCACCACCTTAATGATTTGAAAGTATTAAAATGCAGCAAACTCATTTTTCAAATGCTTTAACTGTGGTAATAGACAGGTTGTTAAAGAGGATAGAAGATTACTTATTTATCATCCTGAGACGGATAATACCCCTGTTTATTTGGAATCCAATTTTGCTATACTGGGGTTTCCAAATTGCAAGTTGAGGCTGGATTTGCTAGTTTCAAGTTGATTAATTAATTTTTTTTCGATGCATTACCAATCAGAAAATAGTTATTGTTCAAGCTCCTCTATTCACCATCCTGTTATTTAGTTTAGTTATAAATTGTGGATTTTCCATTCTCCAAACCCACTTTGATGAATGATGATGTTTAAACTTTAAACTGTCTTTAGTGTGATGGAGGAATCTACCAAGCTGTTGCACTGGGGAGACACAAATTGAATACCGTATCTCCCAGATGAAATCTTCAACACATCCGTATTCAGGAGAAGGCACAAACACAACACTGCAGCATCCGGAGGAATATTACTTAAAATATGATATCCATAATGTTATCCAGTGTGAATCAGAATGTTTATTCATCATATGCAGTACATTTACATGTGTACATATGTATCACTGAATTATGATTCAGAAGTGATGCATCAAGTACTGCAACACGTACTTACATGGTGTGACAATGACGACAGGATTTCTGTGGTAAAACCTTTTGCTGACAGTCAAAGTCCTGCGTATTTATCAGGTAAAATACAGTGTGACAAGAATAGCACAAACCAAACCCGTTGAACCCTCTATCCCCGAAGCAAAGTCAAATTTCATTATCCTACCTGTCCTGACTGTCCTCAGATTATTGAGTGTTAATGTGACTTTAGTGATTTGTGTATTTTGGAACTGTGTGTTCATTTGTTACTCCTTGTGTTGTGTTAAAGCTGTAACTTAAACTGTACTGAAACCAAATCCCACCACTTTTTGTTTGTGCACCCCTTGAGGCAGCAATGTTATTTATGCTTATAACTCTATAACAACTTAACACATCACAGAAACACAGCAAGGCTCCCAATTATTCTAGACACCCTCACCATGAGGTTCCGTGTGTTGAAGAAAAGAATATCATTATAAATGCAAATACAATTCATCTGTTTTTCAATAAATCGAACACAACATTTTTGTACTTGTATGTCAATAACTTTGCAGGTACAACAATGCTTTTGTGTTCCCATTGCTCCTGTCTAAATCCCTCCTGACCTTAACCCAGACCCAGTGGATCACATACTTACTTTCTAAATTGCTGTCATTTTCTGTGAGATGGTGGTGTAAACTAGTCAGGAAGGCTGAAATGAGTTTTAGAAGTCATATTTTTACCAATACCTTTATATATTAAGTTAATTTTCACGGGACAAAAGTTTGTTTGTGTGTTGTCATAGCGTGGGAAAAAAAGTAGTGGGTTCTGTATTTGTTCTTTTATAGAAATCCAAGGCAGGTAGGATATTGAAACCTGTGCGTGTTTGTGGCACTAATGAGCTCGTCTCGAAAGCAGTGATTTCAAGGTGGTTTCATGGAATCTCACGTTGTCTAGAACAATTGAGAGCTTTGCTGTGTGTCTGTGATGTGTTTAGAAAGAGTTATAGGCAAAAATGTAGCACTGATCAAAGGGAAAGGTTAAAGTAGATGTATCCGTAGTTTTAAGAGGATATGGATGAATCCACCAGGACAGCAAAGGAGAGGAGGAAATCTGCACTTTTGGCCCTTAAATGATTTCTTTTCTCAAAACACACAACTTCTTTTTTCACCCTGAGTGGTAAAGAGGGCAGTGATGTTCTCAAGCAATGTTCTCAAGCTGATGAATAAAAAATATACCATTGATTTCTTAAGGCTACGATTATCTAACATATCCCTGTGTCACACACAGCATATATGGCACCTGTACAGAAGTTGCAATATATTTATTTTGGGAATCAGATTTGTATTCAAATCATTTTTTAACTAAATTCATGCGCCTGTTATGTTTCCATTTTTCCTCTACTCTCCTGTGCCAATCCATTTATTGCACTGTTCCGGTCCTGTCAGTCAGATACACATGGGACCAGCAGGAGAGCATTTAATGTTATCCAAATCCAGATATTTTTGCTCACTTGATAATGTAATGTTTTCTAGCACACGGGTGGACAGACTCCTGATCGGAAAAAGACATTTAATCTCTTCATATTTCTACAAATCCCTTTGCCTATGCCGTCACAGTGAGTGTGCAAATTACATTCCACTCTGAGAACATTTTTTTCTCAGCCTCTAAGTCTGACCTTTCAGAATTACCCTTTGAATCAGAGACAGTGTATGCCGTTATTAATATTTGTAGTCTAGAGTATCATGACAGATTTATGACTATGCAACAACATGCCTGAAACTTGAAAAAAAATGTCAGAAGGATGATTTCTAATGTGTCATTTGTGATTAGAGAGCCAATCGCAGATCTCCAATTTTAGTTAAGTTGCATGGTTTCAATTAAAAGGAGGTTCTTTATACGAGACTTTAACTAAAACTTCTTAAACTTTTCTCACCACTGAAATGAGTCACCACATTCACTCCTGAGGTGGCAGGAGGTTTTTCCCACCTTCGGTTGCAACAATGCAGAGCTGTTTCAATATTGTGACTAATTTTTTTTGGTTTCCAAAGGTGTACAGTTAATTAGCAGGTCACAAGAAAGAAAGGTGATGTCTATTGATCACAGTCATATAATTATACACCCTGTATAACAAAAACTACAAAAGGGAAATTGGAAAGGTTGTAAAAAGGTCAGGGAGGAGAGATTAAAGAAACACACTGTTATCACTCTTCCATCTATCATAATGATTTCAGGCTTGGTTTTTAGTTTTCAAAGACAGGGAGTCACGTGTGAGCTAACTTGTGGCTTTTCTTTTTTAACACCGAAAGTAATGATCTCACGTTTGTCCTTATCTAGTTGAAGGAAGTCCTGGCACATCCAGGGCTATAGGGTATGGTTAGGGTTGGGTTAAGGGGCAATGAACTTAGATACATGTGTCACATGGAGTACACATAGAGTTAATTATGGGCATTGTCGCAAATATAGGCAGATTCACTAATATCTTTCTGGCTTCATTATGTGTATCATGTTCATGTCTGTGTAAAAGGATGACATGATAAATATATAAAACAGAAGAAATTACAGAATTAATAGAGCACAATAAAGGATTACAGATAACTGTCAAATGATGGAAGTTTCATGTTTGTTAAAGAAAACCAGGCAAGCAGATTAATTCACAGATATCTTTTTATTTGTCAAACTGAAAGAGCTTTTGTTTGAAGCAAGTTTTTTACTGTACACAGTTTCTCGCTCTCCTCTGCAGGCTTCAACTTAACCAGCGTATAACAGGTACATTTTCTACATAGTGATTGACACTGAGACGGAGGAAGTAAGAAATCAAACGTGAACAGATGACATGGAAGTAAAAATACAGGATGAATGTCCTTTTTGCTCCCCCTATTTTTACCTGTAACATGAAGTTTTATGACGCACAAGACAGTGGTGAGTACAACGTAAAGGCTATTAGATCTTTATGATATGTAAGAACATAATGTGCCTGTGGACATCTTTGACATACTGTATTCTTCAATTCCATACATCATGCAGACTTCCTTAAAGGTTTGTAGCATTGTCACTCTGTGGAAAACGGTCACAGGCAGCTAACTACAAAAAGAGCAATTGTAGTAGATTATGGATAAGATATAGCTTTTTGGTAACTGAAAGGTCAAGACAGAAAATGAGAAACAAAGAATTGAGGAAAAGCAAGGCAAGTTTCATTTGTGTTTATGCTGTGTTCATGGACCTAAGGAATTACAGTCACTGATTTACACCAATAACAATTTTCACATACTGGTCATCTACATTACAGTAAAGTCTTTCAGTGTAACACACATTGAAGTATGGCTGAGTCTTGTTTATGTAACACATGTAAACTTTTCCATAACATCTTGATCTTTAGAGCCATCTCTGCTGCCAAACCAGGACACAATTTACTACACAGTATATTCAGTTCCAGCTATCCATATACAATGACTTTCAGACTTTTCTGGTTTATTTTCAATCACAACAACAACCATGTTGATGACATCATATCTTTAAAAGCCCTGGCATTCAACAATATAGAGAAAGCGCCAAAACATTTGGACAGTGGCACATTTAATTTCTTCTTTACATTACTTGGACTAATGACATCCGATGATGCGACTTGTAATTATGCTTTGCATCAAAAACTGTTGACCAGCCTGCATTGTGGTTGTGGATCTCTGCAAGTGTGTATTTGAGCCCAAGGTTCCCTCTGACTCCATGGACGAACTTCATCCACTAAAAATAAAATAAAGTATGTGGACCGTAATGCAGGTGCAGGTACCCAAATGGTTTCCAAGGCAAGGTGATGTTTCCAACCTCTGGCTGGATTTCTACCTCACAAGTGTGTCCCAGGTGCCAGATTGCATTTGCACCAATCACAGCTATTTGTCTCTGAGATCCAACCACAATGAGGTCGGATTGCAGTTTGGCAGATTATAGATTTACACCTTGCATTAACATGCACGCTTCTTATCTGCACAAAATGGCATTTTACAACTAAGTACATTTGTACATTAATGACGAAGAGAAAATAACAGTGGTACTCTTGTTGTTGTTGTGGTTTTGTATGTATTCCAGTGTAGCAAAAGTGTTGTTTATTCTAATGCACTGATGACAGTAATTACCCTGCATTTTTGTTATCTTTCAGACTTTGCTACTATGATGTTTTTCTGAGTAAAAAAGGCAAACATAGTTAATTTCAGGTGTTATTGTAGGAATTGGAAAAGATTAGACAAGGGTGGCAAACACTCAAGTAACCCTGAAGTAAATTTTAAGCGTGGACTTTTGTTTTGAGGCTATTGTACGTCAGGTACTTGTGAACTTTATTATTTATTCAACATTATCTAACATTTATTTAACGAGCTAAGCTTTAGTCTTCATGTACTGCAAATGTATCCAAGCGCATAACTCATGTACTGTGTGAAAATTGCATGTACCGACTGTTTTGAAAATAATTGGAATCACTAATGCCCGCTTTTATTTGGAGTAACCTAAATATGTCTTAAGTACCCTGAAATCATTAGAACATACATAAAGCTGCTGTAACGTCATTTTAAGTATTTAATCACTACATAAGTTAATATCTAACATAATGAAGATTTATGCATCAACATAAAGACACTGTCCAAGTTTGATTTAGAGCTCTCTGCTGTTTAAAGTAATATATATTTAATCTTGAATATTTGCTGTCTTTTAAAAATAAAAATGAATCATTGTTATTATATCAAAGAGCTCAAAAAACAATGAAAGGACAAAATATGAACATTAAATAAATAATCGCTCTCAATGTAGTGGCATTTTGTTTTTTGAATCACACAACATTGTTAAATAGTTGACCAAAAGCTATACATTTGAGGGATATTATGAATAACTTCTATCCTGAGCTTTTTAATTGATTCAACCTATATATCCAAGACAGCAAAACAACAACATTAAATCAAATAATCATGAGAGCTAGACAAATAGGACAAATAAGTCAAAATAAATTATGAAAACTATCCCAGAAAAGGTATCATGGTGATAATCAAAGGGATACAAATAAACCAATGATGGAAACTACTTATGAGAGCATTAAGACGTTTCACCAAGAGACAGCCCATAAGTGTTAGACCTGCAGTATCAGTTTAACTGCAGTGCTTCTTCTTTGTTTCACACATTAGTCTCCACCAATAAGCTTTTGCACTGTGTCGTACCATTTCTGAACTATTTAAAAATGTACATAAAAATAGGTCCTTAAATCAAAGCCGTTTCTCTCAGAACTGGAGGTTTTAAATGATTTGGCGTAATATACATTTATAATTTATGCACCATGCAATTTCTTAGTGTTTTACATGTAATACAAGAGCATTAATATCTTTTGGATTGATGTGGTGATGTCGGTGTCAATTATAATAAAAGCATGGCATGAAGAATTAAAACAAATCAAAGTAAAAATATACTTATAAGGTGGTATTGTGTGATTTGACTTTTGTGTTATTTTAGACTTAGATTTAATTATGAGATGAACTTGGTTAATCGTGTCCAATGAAGCATGGCAGACAGATTTCACGTCTTTGTTAAAAAGTGACACTGTACAATAGCTTCTATGGCAACAAGTTGGAACCAAAGTGAGAACCCCCTTCCAGCTCCCCACCACCACCCCCACCCCCACCCCATCCCTCCCATACAATTCATTCCAAAGAGCATGGCAAGTCTTGAGAAGGATAAAAAGACACATATCACACTTTAAAAGAGGAAATCAAAAGACAAAATAGGGACAGGGGACAGGTTTAAATCATTGTACAAAAGAACAAACAGCAACCCACCACAACCAAACACTTATTCTTGAAAAATCCATTGGAAATTGATTTCTTTTTACAGGTTGCACAGTTTATATTGGCATACTGGGAAAGATACCCCAGCATGCCAAGGGACGGGGAAAGGTGGCATAAAGGTGGAGGAAAGGAATTCACTCTTCCTCTGTGCATCCAAGGACTTCTACGCGCAAAGTGATCCTGCCGTACCATGACCAGGGCAGGATCCGGACCAGCCGAGCGTAGATGGGTGGATCTATCACATTCTTTCTGTGTGTGTCGTTGTCAAAGTTTCCTTGGAATACCTGAGAAGACATAAATACGCATGGAGGATTAATAGTGTTGCCTGGTACCATGGCACCAAGAAACATTAACCTTAAAATGAATTACATTCTTCAGGACCTCCAGACAACTCCAGAATGAATGACCTACTTATCCATCCACCAGTTTGTCCATCCATCCATCCATCCATCCATCCATCCATTCTACCTACTTAATCTGTTAATGGTGCTTCAGGAATGCATAGGAAAGTAGTTTGAGACACTTTTTTCTTATGGATCGATCAGTACAACCATTCATATAAACTCAGTTGCACATTTAAGTTTTAAAGAAGACAACTTATGCCTTTTGACATTTCCCATCATTTTCACAGTGTAAAATAGTAAGAGATTTGTGTTGATTGTTGTCAAAGTTCATGCCAAATGCATCCAGTAAGACAAACTCATAGGTGCCCTGAATGCACCTGCAAGAAAATAAGAGCATTGAAATCTGTCTGTGTCCCCTTTTAAGAGCCTTTCGATGAGCTTTTATACAGCAGTGCAGGAGTTAAGTAACAACCAGATATAAACAAGCCTGATTATCATACAGGAATGCATGCTCTACTGTTGATTATTATTATTTTGTGTTGGTGCGTGGTTAATAGACGGTAGAATGAAGTATATTAAGGAAGAAATTCACCTACAGGGAGTGCTTCATTGAAGAATATGATCATTTCAATTAAAAAAGACATGATTATGCCCGTGTAATTGGGATGTAATGGGATTCACTGTTGTGTGGAATGGAAAATCAGTGAGGCAAAACCAAGCAGTAGCTGGAGATAGTTTGGGTGTTGACCTTATTAGAAGCTCCCATCAAAGCTTCATCTAATTCTCATCTAATTCGTATATGATAGATGTCACGGCTTCACTTTCCTCAATGTTTTACTGAAATATGTGATGATTTGGGTATTGGGCAAGGGTGCAAAACACTTGCGCACCAGCCGGTATCCAGTATTTTTTCACTCTATGTGCACTGTGGTGCTGCAACAAGGGGGAATGTGGTTCAGTCAATGTTTTTTTGTACTTTAAAAGCCTCACAAATGTGTAACATTGTGTCAAAACGAGAATAAGAACATGGAAATGCTCATCACCTTTACACATATTACAAAAACAATGAGCTGCTAATGGCACACTTACTTTTGAATAGCCACTTACATTGCTAAAACTGTGTTGGTAAATATTGAAATGTTCGGTGTATCCAAATCAAACCACAACCTCATCCAGCCCTCTTTGTTCAAAGGGATACACACTTCTCTTTACAGTGCAGATGAGAAAACCTTGACTGCTGTATATGGTTCAAGCTAATTTGCCACAAATGCAAGTGTCACAGCTATCTTATTAGTCAGTGCTTATGTAGTGCTTATGGAGCGTGAGTGTGCATCTCATTAACCCTCATTATGAAGATGAAAGCTTTGATGGTAGCTCTTATGTTACAAGTTAAGCATTTAAACTGAACCAAAAAAATAATGAGAAAAGTGTGATGTGTATAGTACATTTGAATATTGTAAACTTAAAAAACATTTTATTATTAGTACCTCATACAATACCAGGATAAATCTACTGGTCCCTGAAAAAACTATGTGCACCCCTGCTCCTATGTACCTTTGTCTACTGAGTAGCAGCCTGACGTATTGTGGGTATAATGTAAATATCCCTTAGTTATCAAACCTTTGCTTCCTACTGTGTGTGTTTGTGTGTGTTACTATCATTAGGACTGCTGGTGTGTGGCACTGTTTGATTCGGTCTGTTTGTTCGTGTTGTCCTCCTTGTGTTTATGGCTTTCTCTCTCAGAGGACTGATGCTGAAATCATGTGGCAGCCATGCACTTTCATATTTCACATCTCTAATACAAACGAGTGCAGGCCACCTCTTCATCCTACATTCTTTTTCATCATGTTCCTCCTGCAGCGAAACTCATTTTCTCCCCTGTCTTTCTCATCTATATTGTAGCGTTGAGCCAAGACTGTAGTCAGACAAGGTCTGCATCTGCAGACAAGCAAACAACACTAAATCACACGGCAAGCTGCCCCTTCTGTCATTTCTCCTCCCCCCTCCTTTTTCTCTGTATGTCCTCACTGCTCCTTTATGACAAATTTAGAAACACAAGTGCTTAAGAAACACCTGAAAAAGCATTAAAAAAAAACCTCCATACACACTTATTCTCAGCTTTAATATGGGTAAAAGTTCCTCATCCTCATGGGTGTTTCATCTTGGAACAGTGTCTAATTAATCACTGTCTTGAAAACTTTGTTAAGATGATATTTCACATGAAGTTGTGACATTGTTGCAGCAGACAAATCCAAAACTGCAATGTGAAATAATGAGACTTTGGATGACCCACTTCGATAAGCATTAACTTTAAGACAACTTTCTAACACAATTTGGAGCTAAGTGATGTCTTTAAGATGGGACCAGTGCCATTTTTGTCTTTCATTCAGTAAATTCACTGCATCTGGTTTGGAGTCTACAAAGTAATTGTGTTTGTACATGTCAAAGTATTTACTATTTATAGACATATATAGATATTTAAGGCGGTGTTTAAGATATTAAAGGTCTTATGATGGATGCAGTTTGCAATAGTATTCGTCTTCAGTGTGTGCATGCTGACATGGCTTTTGTCGTTTATAGATTTTTATGATACCCATTAAATGATGCTATAACTAAAAAGATATCCATTTCACTGATGAGACTAATGGTTGAATTTTGAGGTCATATTACGTTTACTGAACTTCCTGAGCCCAAACTTTGCTGCTCATCAAATTTAAAAAGTTTCTGAAGAATTCTGTTTTTACCTCCTCCTCTTGCGTTTTATTTGATATTGTATTGTCGAATTGAATTGCATTACACTGATATGGAAGAAATGGTGTCTCACTTCCAGGAGAGTATCCGCCAGCGTGATGTGACAAAGAGGACATGCGATGCAATATAAAAGACCAAGACTGGAAGGCCATATAAGCAGGAGCTGATTGAAATATGACAAGAATCTCTCCTCTGCTGTCTGGGGACCTGTGCTGTGGCAGAGGCAATGTCGCTAAAATAAACTGTCTGGATCAGGATATGTGAAGACTTTCGATAAAAGGACAAATAATGCTGGAGAGGAAAAAAGAAAATGAAAAAGGACAGGCTGGGATATGAAAACTCTATCTCTCTCTCTCTATCTATTTATCTATCTAATGATCTATCCATCCATCCATCTATCCATCCATCCATGATAATGCTTCTTGAAAGTTGCAAACATTCGCATTTTGACACGCTCGCTGCATAAGTTACCCTGTTTCCTCTTGCTATTATCCAACAACGGCGGCACGAGCACGGATTGCCAACATTTCTCTGTGGGCCTTCAGACCAACCCAGAGGCCACAACTCTGCTCTGATGTATTGATTTTTCCAGCTGGAAGAGTACAGCGAATGTATTATTAGGGGAACCGTTGTGTGTCTCTGGAGATACAACACAACCTACACTCCATTATTTCAGGCTGCTGCAGGGGTCAAGAGTGCAGGGGGGCCCCCCAAATTCTCTATGTTATCTGCACTCCTGTTGCCTCAGCTGGTCCTGGTGATACCTGACAGTCTCAGCCACATCTTCACTAAGAGTAGCCCTGCAGCAAAGCAGGAGCTGTGACACTCAAAAGAAACTCAACTAACCACTTCATCTAACAGCGCTCTGCAGGTTTGGTGTGTTTTTTTCAGACCCTGTTGTGCAGTGATCCTGCAGCCAATATCTTTTAAACTGTGAGAAAAGAAAAATACTATCATTACTGGCTAATTTTAAAGATGGCTGTAGTCATAGGCACCTAACATTCTGTTAACTTCTGACCTGGGGCTGGAATTGCAGACTCTAATGGCTAATTAACCCGGTATCACCCAACTGGAAGACCTTTATACATAAATCAATTACTTTATGCTTGACTACTCCCTCTCAACTGTCTGTGTAAATATTGACACCCAGGAAACTGCAATACTGCTGCACAACTCAGGTTCGGAATGGGAGTAGAAATGAGAATGCGGCTATAATTATGCAATGCAAACCCATTTAAAGTTAGGTAACACAGTGAATTATATTATTATATTGTCTCAGATACCAGTGCACAGGTATTCGGGGTTAGGGTGCAAATAAAAAGCAAATGAGACTTGATTGTGATATGGATTTTGCAGAGGGACACTGCTCTGCGCGGCGCCGTGTCCCGGTTTGACAGCATCTGTATTCCGACCGAGCCTCCTCTCTCAATCTAGATCTAACTGCCTGCAGCCTCTGCCACACAGGAGCTGGAGGAGGGAGCTGAGAGGAATACTTACAAGCCCGTACCACTGTGCCCAAAGCCGACAGCCCGACACGTGCATGCAGTATATCCCTGCCAAGTCAAGCATTGTGGTGAGGCGGGAGGAGCCTCAGGAGTCCAACAGACAAATGTGTCCTCCAGCATTAATGGCCGCTTCAGTTGACTGAAGGGGGAAAACACCTTGAAGAATCATGCATCAGAACAGCCCGTCGGCTCTGTCTGGGGACAAACTGATTGACATTCTAAGAAGCCTTACTAAACACGCCTGCCCTCTAATACAGAGCACAGACACTCAGATTAACTGCCTGTTCTTGCCTCGACTCTGATTTATACAGTGAAAATTAGGAACGGAACAATCTAGACTATAAAAAATTGTAGATATTACTTGTTTGTTGTTTAAAATCTGGGTCACAAGTATCACCTTCCACAATATCACCTCTGAAAATTATATTCAAACATTAAATTTAATGGATGGATAAACAGATTCCTCAGATGTCATCAGTAGTTTTCCTTTTTCCTTCCTGTCTCAGTTGACGCTCGCCAAACCTTAGGAAATCATCCACCGCTCAGAATTGAGATTGCTTGACTGAAAGTCGTACTCTGCATGCAATGGCTTAAATCCAAAGATCATCATGAGTGCTGGGATTATAAACTCCTCAAAGGGAAATTGAATAAAATTTCCGGGCATTGGCTGCTGCACTGGCTATGCGTTCAGGATCAGATTAATATGAATCCAAGAATAACTGCATAGCTAAAACAACCTCCTCAGATTCTGTGAGACAAAGCCAAACATTGTGGCTCTGAGCTTTTAAAAAATATTTCTATGGCTGAATATGTGATCATACTTGAATTCATTGTTCACTATTCACAAATACAATTGCTAAAAATCTCATGTGATAACTTCCACCGATTAAAATGCTTAAATTTCACATTAAAGGTTTAATAGTCTTTTGTCTCACTTTTTTAAATTCCAACTATTTGCTGGTGGTTTAACAGCCATGCATCCCTCTTGTCCACTGACTCCTTCATAGTTTTCCACATGTAATCCATCTCCAATACATGTACAGGCAAATGGCTTAGGTCTTATCTTTCAATAACACAGCAAAAGAGAAAAGTAAACGTCACCCCTCTTGCCACCAGTATCTAAAAGACAAGAAGCTCAAGCTTTAGCTGCAACCGCATGTCTGCTGTTTTCCTGATATGAGAAGCTGCCGGAGCCCTACACAGTCTCTGTTGTCGTGGCTGATTGGAATGGACGTGTACTCTGTTGAAAGGCCGTAAACAAGATTTTCAGCGTTGTCCTGGCCAGGTTGGCCTGGCTGACAGCATTGTCTTATCTGATCCCACAGCAAAAGTGTGCAAAGGGAGACGCCAGGCAAGCTTTGTCTGAGCCACAGATGAGGAGCTGCCGAAGTGCAGTAGAAAGGAGAAACAGAAAGGGGCTGAACCGGACTCTTTCACACCTATAATACAACAATTCACACAACAATACCTGTCTTTTACTTCTTCTTTTATTTACTGTTCTTTAAATGTTGATGGTGATTTTCTGGCCAACATTCTGTCCTCAATGTGCATCATCATTTTTGTCAATGCTGTGACTCCAGAATGCCCTTTCCATTGTAGTGTAATATATAATTCAAAAGTTCCGTACTCAGGACCCACAGGCATGCATATAAGATTCAACAACAGTATCCAATGTGATTACCTTCATGTCTACATGACAGGAACATTGTGTTTTATTCTGGATATACAACGATGTCAATGTGCTGCTGATAAATGCTTCATGTGCAACTCATTCATTTAAAATCTACACTTTATCTAATAATATCTATTATTGAGACCTAAAATAAAAAAAAATAGTTTCAATAGTTTGTCATATTCTCTAATTTAATCATGTGATCTCATTTTAAGATAAAATTCAATCGAATATTTGCATTGTAAAGTAGGGTCAATCCTGTCATTCCTCTGATATGGTAGATTATTAGTTGTAGTTTCATAGACACTCTGGGATGTGAATGTTGTACTTACCTTGTCCTTCCTCTGTTTTTCATCTTGATAGACGTTCCACCGCTCTCCATCATTACTGTAAGCCACTTTGTACGAGCCGACAAACTGGACGTGGCCAAAGTCTTTAGCTCCTTGGGTGATGACACCTGTGATCTTGGTAGGCACGAGCAGGTCCACCTGAGAGTGCAGCAACACAGGAGAAACAGAGAGGGGAGAGAGAGCACAATAAAAACGTCATTAGTCTACAAACTTAGCCTGTGGGAAAGTGCCATATGCTCCATTTTCATGATCTAGTCAGCAGCTTTTTTGCCGTTTGATGTTGTCAGAGAATTTCTAAAGACACTGGGTGCAAAAAGTCAGTTTCAATTATTCACAGAATATTGAACAACAAGGCTAAGTCCACAACTTCACCTCAGCAAAACAGAAATCGCACGCCACAGCAGCTTCTCAGACCCACACTGCTCCATTTGGGTTAATTTTTAATAAGTTCTCATTTGTTGCAGGACAAAGGTGTTTGGCAGTGAAAAAATACTTTGCTCTTTCATTGACGATCTAGAGTTCAATTATGGTTCATTATTAAGAAGTGCCCACAAAGCTGTTGGGGTTGAGATCCAAGGTATAGATAAGATGAGCCCTAGAGTCCATGAACACACTGCAGCCCCACTGCACATGTGCCTGACTCACTCTGAGCTACACAGGTTTTTGAAGACAGGCACATTTTCCCAGTCATGTTAGAGGCATTGTGAGTAACAATACTATGATAATCTGAAGATGATGAGGAAGATATTGCAGCTTAATATTGATATCAAATCATACAGAAGTTTATTTCAGAACCCTTGCAATGCTTTAACGTGCAACACTGATCCACTTCGTCTCCAATTAATGAAGAAACTGAGTGAAAACAGGTCATTTTTTTGTACAGTCTCTTTGTTGTTGCTGGTAACCTTCACAAACAAGTGTGTAACAGTATTGTATGAAAGGATTTCACCATTCCTCCTTGGGAAGTGCTCATTTAGTTAGATTGCTTTCAATTAGCACCTATATGCAGCCTAGCACGAAATATTTTGACAATAAAGGTAATGCTGTGACAATTCAGCAGCTGCTTGATAGAGAACAAAAAGAACACAGACAAAAGAACAAAAAAACAAAGAAGCAAGTGGAAAGAAGCAAAAAGAAAGCAAGTATGCAAATCTGTTTCATTTGCTGAATATACACAACACTGAGGTAACCATACATCACAGTAATTGGCCTGGTCAGAGGCCAACATATACTGTGTCAGGTTGCTGGTGCAATACAAAATAGGGACCCGTGTAGACGTAAGCGAACAAGCAAACACAACAAAGTAATGGATGAGGTGATGTAATGCGCACCACTACCATCTGCAAAGCCTAAAACCATGTTCTTTTTGTGGACAGCGATGCTCACTCACAGAGTTTTCATCCGTCAAGGTTTCAACACTGTTAGAGAGCTTATTTTGCCTCACAGCCACTGAGATTGAAGTCTATTCTCTGGGTATTAGATGGGTTTTCTTAAATGTAGACCCCCTGCTGTGAGCATGAGCAGGCACAGAGCTGGGTCCTGACTTGCATGTAGGCAAAGCCATGCCTTACTGCAGCTCAGCAAGAGAACAAAGCCAGCCCTGGCTTTTGTAACGGGCATGCAAATGGATAAACTCCCAGCTGTGAGAATGCTTCTCTAATGGAAGCAGAACTGAGGCATTGCATTTTGCGTGGTTGCAGACCTAATGTAACTCTTGATGATAGAGGAAGAGTTTCTTTGATGTCAGGTGTGCAATTATGCTTATGCTTCACTTGTTGTGAATATGCTATTCATGAAGTTTGTCATTCAAATTGAAGCAGGTCATGCTTTGATTTTTTGTGTAAAGTTGTTCTCATTTCTCTTGGCTGGGGGGCAGCAGTGGCATGTCCTCCTATTATGTGCGTGAAGACCATTAAACAACAGCTCTTTCATAATGACAATATGGGCAACTGGGGTTGTAAAGAAGCACTGACAGGGAGTGTTTGGTTGAAAACAACAGTCCATTTACAGGGCAGGACACCCAGCATTGTAAGCCTGTGATTAGACTTCAATTGCACAGCATTGAGGTAATATCATTCTATCAAAGCGGTCCAGTCTGCCACAAAAACAAAGGCATTCTAGAAAGGGAACCTGTAATTGCTGTCACAGGTAGCGGTCAAAAAATACGACAGCCCCTAGCGATGCCGGCTCCCAACACTTTGATGGCCCAAACTGAATTAAGGAGCGAGATAAGCTTGTTAAAGCTGAGCCTCACCTCCATCTCCCACCTCCTGTCCTTCGTTCCATCACACACTCAACCCCATCCTGTCCCCGATAAGCACTTAACCTCTGTAGAGTAGAAATGTGTGAAGACTTTGTAGTTTGTTTCAGAAATCTGTTGTTTAACTCTCTGTTTCTAACGTCTCCCCTTCTCATTAAGATGAGAGCTGGAGTGTACGGCTTGTATCCCCTATTTGAAGTGGCATTGCCGCTGCACGATAACAAGATTAATGCAGCAAGAGGAGACTTGATAGGGAACAGTATGAGGCCCAGTTTCCTTCTTCATACATACAGTACATGCATACATACACCCTGCTGACATTCTCTTTCTTGGCGTTCTAATTTAACTGAGGAGTTTGAGGACTCATTTAATCTCGCCACTCACATAGTCTGACCCAATTCACAGCCTGCAGAAATTGTGTGTGTGTGCGCGTGTGTGTGTGTGTCTGTGAGATGTGAAATCCTTTTTTGTATATTCTCTTAGGTCACCCTGAAGAACTGACAATTGTGTGCTCACAGCTCTCAGAACCATGAGGACAGAGCTGTGGCCCATAAACCCCACAACAGGACAGCTACTATCATTAAAGCTGTGGAGCAGGGAAAAGACATCATTTACAATCATTTCCCTGTACAGAAAGTCTGAATTCAGAAAGTGGCTTCAACATTTTGTTGTTATGCGCTGCACAGCAGAAGCCCCAAAAGCACAAAAGTCTCTGCTGCTAAACCTCCATCTTACCCTAACCCAGCAACACTGAAAACTGAGAGAGGAAGCTTTAAGGCTGGCGATTGCACCACAGATGGCAGGCATACAGTGCAGTGCTTTTCTATTGAGCGCAAAGAAAACCCTGTTTGTGTCAGGAAACCTTTCTGAGTTTAAAATTCCCCACAGAGCGATGCTGGGTAAGCCTATTCAAGATGAGTCAGGGAAAAGGTCTCACTGAGCTTGAAGGAGTGTTTGTGATGTATTTTCCCTGTGAAAGAACATTGTCCCAGTACCATCAAAATAATAATGATTGATGTTCATTAGCAAGCAAACAGGCCTCAATACACCTATTTGTCATTTCTGATCCAACGGTATAATACCAAATACACCAAAACCTGAATCAAATGAAGCCATGAAGGATACATATCTCATTTTAGCCACAATGGTGCCTGCTTTTATCGCCACATCTGCAGTGGAAAGAAAAAAGTTGGGCTTGAAAAGACAAAGTAGTAATGAAAAAATAAAAGTGAAGAAAGTGCACAAAATGGGTGAAAGTGCTGATTCAAAACAACCAATTAAAGCTTTCTTTTACTGTCGCCTTTGCCATTAATTCAACGCGCTGACTCGACTGGACATCCAGCTCGGCTTGACTCCATGAGGGTGAACATTTGGCACAATATTTGTGTGATGTCATATGATGTGACAGAGCACTGAAACTACTTTCTGAAACTTTTTGATCGGTGGTTCAACGTCATATGGCTATATGTCAGAAGGTGAAAATGCCTGCTGGGCACAGTCTGAAATGTGACTCTGAATTGCCTTGGAGCGCAGGAGATAGCAGAGGCAATAATAGAGAGAAAAAGGCCCCTCGAGGCAGCACTGGGTCAGGCTGGTATGTGGTCAGCGCCACACAAACTGAAAGCTTTCCTCCTTCTGGTATTCAGTGCTAAATGAAAAATTCAGTCAGGTAAAGGAAATATCTACATTTGGAGTCTATGTGAGGATGGAAGTCTGCAAAGAAGCAACGTGTCTTGGTTAGTTTTGCCCCGAAGATTCATCTAGTTGGCCGGTCAATGTGCAGAAATCTGTAGGCCGCATTGCTCTCCTCTAGTTTCACTCTCTCTCTTCATCCCAGACCACTGAATACAACAGTGTCTTGTGCATCTGAAATTCAATTCAGTTCTTTGCTCTTCTGCTGAGTAATATCTGCAGGTTGTCGTATTCACAGTGAACATTAATATGCAAAAACACGGGAGGCAGGTGTGAATTAATCCCTAAAATCCATCCCGAATTAAAGTATAGGTTGTCACTGGGGACATTTATATTATTTTACACACAGCAGAAGCTCAGGAAATGCTTTAGTTGTGTTAGTTACTACTGTTAAGTTTCTCCCAAGGCTTAAACATAGTCCAATGATGCAGTATGCAAAAAGCAGCATTAATTAAAAAAAAGAAAAGAAAGACTTTATCAATACAAAACATGAGCAGGTCCGACTATTCTGTGAGTTTGAGAAGGAGATTCATCATCATCTTTGAAGGCCTGCGGTCTGCGTTTAAGCCTAATGAGAAGCTGCAGTAGAGCGGTTAGTTTTGCCAAAATAAAGCTATTATTTGTATGATGATAAACAGTATTTTAATAAGGCCCGGGTGGAAAAAAAAACAATTAACCTGTCATTGTACAGCTGCCAACAAATATAAGTGCATGGGAAGTTTTGGGGCTTTGTGGATGCCTGATTATAATTTAACACATAAATTGAGCTAAATGCTTGATACGCCATAATTTAATCTTCTTTTTCTCAGCACACTTAGTACAACAAGGTATAAATATTACTACTTGAAATTCTAAACAGCTTAGAATCGGATTAAGCCTTAAAGTTTCCCAATGTGAATAAACCTGACTCTGTATAGGCCTGTATGTATGTATATACTGTATGTATGTATGTAAGTAGGTATGTAAAACATGGCAGAGCCCAGCAGGTGTTGGGAAGTTCACACTCTGTTAATGCTTACAATGACACACCAGGTGATGGACAGTTAATCTAATATCTAATACAATAATCGAAAGTAGCCAGTGTGACCTGATCAATTCAACCAAGGCAAATACTCTGCCTCTTTGGAATATTAAACATGCACATTAATCTAAAATTAATCCAAGTCTAAATTGTGCGGGTCTTTATAGGTCTTAGAAAATGCTTGTGTTTAAAGAAAATGTGTTTACGGTTCTGGCTGCTGCATTTAGTTCTCATCATACTTCACTCCTCGCTCCCTCCTCCTCCTCCTCTTCTGCACATGGCACATAAAATATTCATATTAAATTTGCTGGTGTGCATACACACACATACAGAGACGTGTGCACACATGCACTGAACAAAACCCATTTAGTTGCAATAAAAAGGCTACTGAAATTCCAAAGTACATACCATTTCTGAGCATATTTGGTCTCTTTGCTCCCCGTATTCTACCCATTAAACAAATCAGTGATCTGTTTTCCACAGAGGCTTGGCTTTGCTTTAGACTGTGCTGAATTAATTATAATATTGTAGCATGTGTCAGGACTGCAGCAGTACAGCCGATCCTCTGCTAAGTGCATGACATAAAGATGAGTGGAGGATTCCCTGCCTATCAAGAGATGGACTGGCTCAGAGAACACAGTGAAACTGTAAGATACACATGCGGAAGACATTGGGCGCAATCTCCACTGCACTGATTTAAGCTCCAGCGCCTTCACTTCTGACAATGCCTGCAGATCCAACGATTACAGCTGGAGCTGCTGCCGACTCGTGAATCAATCACCCGAGATAAAAGAGATAAATGCATCTATATTAGCTGAGAGGGAGAGAGAGAAAGAAAGAAGAATAGAGTGAGAGATGAGGATCAGGATGTGGTGCTGAGGGATAAGATGGCTTCTACCGATAGCGGAAACAAAAGCACAACATTATGCAGGTTATGTAGACTTAAGGATGAAGTTGGAAGGAGGAGGCACTAAAAAGCACCCAATTGAATCAGGGAAGCAGATGGATTCACCATCCCTCCAGTAACTTCATTTGGCAGCTAATTGAATCAGCACACTAGCTGCTAGGAAAATTGAATAAAATAGAGCAAAGCAGGGGCCATATTGGACTGCATTAAAATGAGGCTCTGACTATAATGTCTTAATGAAATTTACATCAGGCATGTTTGCAAATTAGTACAGGGGCTTCCTCAGATTCTTCTGGAATTCTCGGATAATGTTCTCAAGGAAAGTGAATTAACAGCAGCTCTTGCCAATATTTTGGAATCAAAGTATATTATGTCCAAGCACATTAGATTAAGCTTATACAATGTAAAGGTTGATGACAGGTTTCCCATCAAACATCTTTACTTTTGACAACAATGCACGATAAGAAGAAGAACCCACATTAAGTCTTGTAATGATACACACAAATGGTTTAAGTGCAAAGTTAATGCGATTGCTATTCTACAACTGTAATGGTACATCTGTCAAGGCAAGTGCTGGCAGAAGAATGTGCTGACTGAATACATCTGCTGTCCGAGCCTTGTATCAGTGCTGAGATCGCCATTCTATCAGCAAGTTGTTGTGGAAGAAAGAGGATGTGGGGTAATTAAGTGGACAAAGTTTTTCAACTACAAATGAAAGCAGGAGGACTAGAACTTGGTGACATGATTGATCTGCCATTCATCCTATCCATGACAAAACCCACAAGTATAAAAGTACAAAATTCAAGATATTAGACAATGTGTTTGTGTATTTCACTCGCTGGTATGTGTAACATATTCTTTCAATACAGCAACAGAGGCTAAGTGGTGGTGGTGTGCTTCCCACTGACGGCATTGAAAAACCACCTGGAGACATTGTTCCTCTCACATTGTGTTTCTTTAATTAGTTCGGCACGGCGACTTAAGCTGCAGGTGTTGTTCCCATTGACTCAGTTTTGTGTGTTGAGAATAAAACAAATAATGATTAAAAAAAATGCTGAGCAGACAATAGAATAAACAATATATTTGTAGCAATCAGAATCCTGGATAGTCGCGCATTCAATGTCTCCACGGATGAATGTTTTGTATCCCAGAGCAAAGTATGCTAGTAACAGGCATACCATATTTAATAAGATACCCTCTGTATGCTGCCAGAGGAATGATGGTTGTAATGATTGCCTTTCCCATAGGCAGTCAAGCTTGAGGGGCACATAAGACAGCTCGCCCTTGAAAGCTCCCAATGAATGCTTAGGGTCCATTTTCCATGCTCTTGTAATTTCAACAATGCGCGAGTCCCTTGTTCTTGAAATACTGTCATGATCATTGCTGTACAAGTTGATCAAAAACCCTCTTAAATCCTTTCATTCTACGACGCCTTTTAACTCTCTCCGAGGCAGCTTTTCTCTTCTTAGAAAGGACACGTTTCATCTTTGCTGCATAAACACTCGAGAAGCATTGAGAGTTTCAGTGGGACAAATTAAGGCCGTTCCCCACCGTGCATGGATGAGACAAAAGCCGAGCAAATTATATTGATTAAAAGAAACAGAGTTTGTCATCAACAGAGCAGTATTTGAGGTAGCGATCTGATTAGGATGCTGTGCTTTGCAAAATTGGCGTAATGATAATTCCCGGTTTGATTACAACAAATGCACACGCACAGGGACTGAACAGCAATCGGTCTCGAATTACGTCTACTTATTGTCGACGTAATCGTGATTGTAGATTGTTGTTCCCTTCCACACTCTGCGACACATGAATGTTGACACGTTTTAGGGATTAGCTGGGATTATTTAATTGGACGATAATTTCCAACTATTATCAAAAACATTTATATTCTAATTTCTTTATTAAACATTCTTTCAAATGATTACAAAATAATAAAAGTGGCATATTCATGAAAACAACTAGAGCCATTTTAGAAATGGCAAACAGCATGAAATAGACCCTCAACAATTTGTATTTGTTGTTTTCACAGTTTGTACCTCGTTTTATGGCCATTTAGAAATAAGTTATTGAAATTAGATACATAATTTGTTTAGTTCATTGCACATTTACAGATTTTAAAGCTCCACACAGAGCTTTTTAGATGGATAGAATTTAATGGCCAAAACTTTTGGGTACACAAACATGACACAGACTGTACATTATGGAGAAGTATTGAAGGAACTGTTGACACCATAGCGCTACTTAAAATGAATTACATTGTCTGTATATTTCTTTGTTTCCTGGCAGGAGTTGCAAAGTCATGTAGGGATTTTCATGAAACTTGGCTTGTACCAGGGAAGAAGCTATTTAAATTTGGTGATCATCCCAAACAAATTCAGGTGTGCACCAAGGTGACCTTTCAATAGATGTGATCCAGATACGGAGCTGGATCTGATCCGGTGGACTGAAATGTGTTTTCAGACACGGGTCCAATTGAAAGAATCACTGCTTTGCCTATATAAGGATAGAAACGTACAACTGCCACCATGAAGTGACCAAGATAATGCTGTATGATTATAATCAATGCAATAACCTGTTCAATTTCCTGAACTGGAGGCCTGTTGGACCTTGAGGGAGGTGTGCTTTTTAATGAGCACACCGACAGTTAACATTATCTATTTTCTACAAGCATTCGTTCATGTAGCTGCCATGAGCTCAAAAGCAGCTACCTGTGTAAGCCTACACTCCCTTTATACTGTAGTCACAGACTATAAGGTGTGCTCTTTTATGCTCTGCTGGTTACGCCTATGTTAGTTTGCTTTCACTTAGATCATTGACTGAACTCCTGCAATCCCACAGATCTGCCTTCTGCTAAGGGCTCACCGGTGCCTCCTGTCTACTGCCAAGTGTTTCTGTGTTTGCGACCTTGTTATTTATTGGAACAGTAAATGCCACAACCTGAGCACCTACTGATGAGATTGTGAATAGATTCCACCAACTTGCCATTAACCGTAGCCACTTGCTTATTCCTTAACTGGAGCCAGCTTTTGTCCAACCTACAACATCTCCCTATCTATTATCTCTCTATCATCTACAACAACTAAGATAGTCGCTATCCTGTTGAAGTTCCAACCTCCTGAGTGAGTGTCTGTTGATGACCAGACACCACAAGAGGTTTCTGAGACACAAGATTGACATTATGAAGATATATGGTTTCTAAGAAAAGTAGCAGTTTGTGATACCATCGAATGCAAATGAGCTTCTCAGGACCTTCAGAAGAATCTAGATGTCATTGCTCTAGGCATATGTATGTAAACTGCCTGGCATAAAAGCAGGACAAAAGATTGATTGTCACTCCCGTGACCTCCAAAAGAAGATGAACTGATGCAACGCGGCTGTGTGTGATTGATCGTCAAGTGCCTGGATCAGTGTTGCATGCAGGGAGAGTATTGTTTGTGCTGTGTGCAGCCTGGACGGGGCATCTACATTATTTATTTATTTAAAGATCTTTAGGCCAAATTTCAGTATCCAGTATCTACGTTACTCCTGGAAATCACTGTGGAAGGCATTGCACTGGACAGAGATTGTTGAGGCAACATCACACTAGGATTCTGAGTTGGTTTATGTAAGTTCTTCCGTGACAAACATCTCAATTCCACACATACTGTACTTCTCCTCCATCAACAATTTGGTATTTCTAATCTACAAACCTGTCCCGTGTTTCTCCTTGAGAATGAGAATTTCAGTGGTTACTATTACTACTACTACTACTTAGATTCTCTCTAGCTTTACAAAGAAAAAATTGTGTACTACAGATTTTGGTCCCCTCCTCATTTTGCTTTATTATATTTAATAAATACTACATAGTAGGAATACAGTTTATTCAAAATATGGAATTTATGGAAGGAAGTTGGAGCAAAGATTGTGTGATTTTCACCAGAATCTCAAATCACCCACAGTCTGTATGAATGGAGAGCTTCTCTTTCTGATCATATTACAGTCATCAGAGTACAGTCCTGTCTCTGTGAGCTCTCTATGACATGATTGTTCTCTGATGAGTGTACTCCCACAGCGTTATTGTGCACCGCCTCAGTTTGTTCAAAAGCAACCCCAGAGACTTCTGATCTCTGATGATTAACCACCAGTACAGTCATCATCAGAATGTGATGGATATGTGATCCATCAGCTCTCTGTAGTTGCAATGATGACCGTGTGCGTATTCAAGCTCATCCAGCTCATTAATCTAATTAATGTAAAATTAAAACACCACAGGCTACTCGCTCATGTACAACGTTTCCCTGCTTGTTCGTCTCATAATAAATATCATCTGTTTGAGGAGGACACACTTGTATAATTCAAAAAATGAATGACAAAAATCCCAAATCCAAACATATTAGAATAATGACTTTGCTCTCTAAACTCCCCCAGGACAGAGCAATAATCTCTGTCTGTAAGTCATGTGTGCACCATTACGTACAATGCTTGGACATAATTCCCTCTGATCAAAGCGTGGGTGGATGATTGTTAATGATGTCGACAGTTTGATCTTCGCTCTTATGTCATTAAAAAGCCTTGTTACACTGTGACACAGACCTGATCCGGCATAATTTGTTGACCACCTCAGTTATTTCTTCATTTTATTTGAGGTGCCATATATCTGCTCTTGATGCTTTTGTATTTCATGCACAAGTGAGAGACGCTCCCGGCTGCTCTCTGAGGAATCACCACAATGATAGGGCGTCCTGGCTGCATGGGCTGCCCCGTTGGGAGGATAAAAGCAGTTTGATTGGAAGTATCAGCCACTACCCCTGACTCACCCACTGATATTGTATGATAATGTATTCATCTTAAAAACACCCAGTTTCCAAGTGCCACCCAGCTCCCTGTCACCAAAATACCAAAAGTGAGTTGCCACACCCCAAGTGCAGTGGGGACTGGATCGCTCCACTGCGCTTTAAGGGCAACACGTTAGGTAGGTATAATGTTACACCAGCTTACCCTCAACGATTAGACACGCAGTTGTTATTCCTTTCTCATTGACTGTTACCACTGAAGAGAACCAACTGTATTGGCATTCCAGAGCTGCATTTCGTGAAGTTTGTGCTGGAGAAATAATGAACAGCCATTTCAAGTGTGAACAAATGATCAAAATCTGGGTCTCATTAATATTAAGACCTTACACTGACTAACGGGATCATCATGCGCAGTGGGACATTGGGAGCCAGCTCAAGGAATGGGGTGTAATGTCACTGCTGCTGCCCCAGATTACTTAGTCACCCACTGTGCTGCCTCTGAGGCCCTGTGTGTTCCTGTCTGACCAGCACAGAGACACTGAGCATGCAGTGCCTGAGCAGCTCGCCTGCCACTAATTAACTCTTCAGCATCTGCCTGTGTAACCCTGCAATCTCCCTCTCGACAGGCTTTTGCCAGACGACGTGCTTCGCTCTACATTTGCTATTCCACGTTCACTCGAGTTCCTGAGGTCTTGATATTGTACAACACTACTGTCAATGTCTTGGCTACATTGTTATCCTGCTGCAGCCTGCTGTTTGCTTTAGGGTCCAGGCTGATCCAAACCAGCACAACATAGCAGATATTTTCCATATTCAGCATATTGTACAATATAACATCGATCTTTGTTCAACAGAACAGGAAGGATTATAATCTAAAAAATGTCAGGTCTATAGTTTTTACCATAAAAGACAGATGTCAGAGCTATCAGCAGGCTTTCTGCTTATAAATACAATAAATTACCTATAGCTACTCCTAATTAGAATTACAAATGGCCATGTTTTTGTTCTTTTCTCCACGTTGATCTTCATTACAGTACACAAGGGAGACTTTTAAGCAACAAGGAATGCCACGTTACATTGTGTGCTACACTACTTCATCAGGCAAGCTGAGCATTGATATTTGATAATGGCCAAATGCTGATATTGGTGTTGACATCCATATACCATTAACATGGAGGCTACGCTCTCTTTTCCAGTTTCCACACAAGTTATTGTAGACTCCTCCACAGAGGCAGAGGTGATTATCAGGGTGCCACAGCCACAAGCTGCACATATTTATCGCTGTAAGGAGATAATTGGCTGTGAAAACCACAGCGAAACGGGATAAACAAGCCACAAGAAGAAATTTGCTTTTAAGCTTGTTAGGAGGCTTTATATACAGTACCATTTGGAGGTTAAACCGTGGACTTTCATTGTCAAGTCCATACAAGGACATCTAGCACATTAGGTTGAGGCTACTTCTTGTGTATCGCATTTTTTCGCGTTCACCCTTTGATTAGTCATAATAAACCAGGGTAACACCATGGGTAGGTAGGTACTTTCAAAATAGAAGTAATGCTGGCATTCACTCTGTTTCCTTCCAATCTGTAATATGGGTGTGAAAATGTTCTCACAGCATTTAACATTGAAAGAAGACAGCCCATCCTCAATGTCTCAGCCTGAGCAGTGGCTTGTAGGGAATTTACATAGCAACAGCATTTCCGCCACGCTTGACTACGTAAAGCATAAAACGACAACATAAAAATCTTAAACTGAGTTCTCGAACGATGACACTGCAAACAGATATTGTTAGTGTAACCTCAAAGGTCCAATATTCACCAAAATACCAGCCATCTGAACCTCTCCTTCCTTTTTGTTATGCACAAAGGTCATTTTAAGGCCTTTACAGTGGTAATAAAGTCCTAATATGAGGTAGATTATGTTGATAAGATTTGCTGATTTGTTAGGCACAGCATCAATGAGTTTAGTTTTTCTGGTTGGTGGTTACAGAATAAATGTCTAAGGAGAAACTAAATACAGCAGAAACTGATATTGGGAAATATTCAAATAATAATGAGGATAAAAAGGTACAGGTCTGACCTCCTGCATGCTTCTTATTGCTGACTTCGATTGTTCCTTATCTTACAGGCCCCGACAATCCTCACAGCCTGTCCATTACACACACTCTACTGTTATTATATCTGCTATTCTATCTGCTCTTAGGGCTCCGTTCTGTCGACGCACTTTACAGGTTTCATATTGGAGGCCTTCCAAAAAAATATTTGAGGAAAGTCGCTGTATTTGCAGCACTTAACTAACAGAGCAGAATTAACAAGAAAATAAGAATCCTTTGCCACAGTTTGACAAAGAGTACAAAAACACCTTGCCCCCAAATAAGGAGCTGTGAGGCTGCAAACCAAATTAGAGATGAGAGATGATTTGTGAAGTGCGAGTCACAGTGTGTCCACCCCTGCTCACTTCTTTGTATGAGGAATGTTTCTAATAATCAAACATAAAACTCTGGCACGGCGTTGAAAAGCTGGTTCACAGCGCACATGTTCTACACATTAACAGGGACTCTGTGAAATGAAAAAGTAGCTACCGTTTCTCTGCTAATTTCCGTTTGCTGTGTGGACATGTTAATGTGCATCATTAACTAATCAGCTTATGCCAGCTGGAACACTTGGCAGCCCAGTCTAACGGCTTCAGCCTCTCTCTCTTGAAAGCATCTTGAAAGATTCTGTTTCAGTCTCCCTCTGTGTGATTTTATCTCCCACCGGGCAAAAATAGGCTTAGTTTGGATCGAGCCCAACAGAGCTGCAGCTTTCGGTGTTTTTCCTGACTGTTTTTTTTTTCACAAAATGCAGTAATTATTCTGCTTAAAAATGTGCTGCTCAACAACTGCTTTTAAATAATTTCAACATTTTCAATAACATCTCCCTGACTTGTAATTGTTTAAACATGAACTATGAGCTAAATAAGAAGTTTGCTTTTGACACTATTATTGCATACTGTATACTTACTGCATACCTACTGCAATAACAGTATACTATAAAACTATATAGAGTATATAAAGCACTGTACTTGCATTTTACATGTTGAAAACCAGGTAATGACTGTATAGTATGCTATGGCAGTGACCTCAGGTCCGGTCAAGAAATCCATTCTGATGTCGGCAAGGTTCACGCTGCTCCTCCGCACAGCACAGCAGCTGTCTTGATTAATAGGAATACTTAATTTGTCATTAAGTCTGGTTAATTCCATTCATCTGTACGGTCATTCAGTGATGCCACTGCAAATCAATTACTCCCCATGGCAACCAGTCTGAGGAAGACACTGATTGTGGGGATTTAACAAATGCAATGAAGTTTTTATTACGTTTAGTAAAGCACTGGTCAATTCCAACACTTTAATGCTGAACACCAGCAAAGCACTGAACACTATCAACTTCCCAAACCCCATGTAGTATACGCCTGTGTGGCAGAAAAGGTCTTTGGCAATGGAAACCATTGATTTTCTCACTGCGTCTGTATAGCATCGCCCCTCTCCTGCCAGCACAGCATGTAATATGAGACCGCAAGTTTTCCTTTACCCACACTGATCAATTTTGCTTAGGCGAGCTCAGAGACCTGTATGGGGCACCGTCTAAGTACCTGTCTCATCAGCCCTGCATACCCTCATCCTCGGTGAAAAGCCTTTCACTGTAATAAAAAACACATGCGACTCAAGACACAACAAATCTAATAAGGGCCCGACAAGCCGGTGGGACGACCAAGCCTTAACTGTGTCACAGCTACGGAGGCGGCATGGGCGGATTAAATGCAGCTGGAAAAGACCGAGAAATCAAAGAAATCGCCTCGATCTTCAATTCACCACAATTCCTTTTATGGGGCTCTGTTTTACTGCCCGAAGAAAGACACAAATCCTCCGTCTAAAAGCAGAAAGTATTTACTGGCTTTTATCTTAGAAGGAAAAAATCCAATATGTGAGGCCGTACGTGAGGGCACGCCGGGCATTTGTGTATCTGATTGATATGTATCTTATGCCCCCGCGTCCTCTATCCATCTCACATATTGTTAAGCAGAAAGTCGGGGTGTAAATGTTCACTCAGAGACAAGCCTTGTCCCTTTCAGTGAGCATTTTCAGCCATCAGTTACTGTAATGAAAACAAATGGGTTGGCTGGTTTCATAGAGATAAAACCCTGAGCTGTGGCCAAAGATAAATCCTCCAACAGAATGTCAGAATGAAAAGAAAACTGACTAACAGAAATTCAAAGCAAATAAATCTTGAAAATGAAACAAGCAATAATTGACTTCACTACATGAATGAATAATAACAAGTGTGTGAACAAGTGTGAAGTGAAATTCATCTGAAACACTCACTATGCATTATAATGCACACACCATCTCTTTCTATGTCTAGGAGGTATCAGCCGCATAAACACCTCTCTCACTCTAAAGTTGATTTATATTCTGTTGTTGTAAGTTGTTGTTTTGTTGCTAAGACAGTGATTTATTCCTTACAATATATGAAGTATTTATCACCTTACCTGTAGCCACTGTGACTGGTCACTGTGTCCAGCTGTCCAAGCATTCACCTTTCCCTGCTTGTCCAGTCGGGCCTTTCCAGGCTCCCAAGTGAACATATCCATGTTGAGCGTCCTGAAGATGCTGGAAGCTGTGACCTGGTAGTCCTGGACATGGCCTGACTTCATTCCGAGTGGCTCAGAGCACCCTTGTATCAACAAAACAAGGATAATTGGTTTTACTTCACCGACTGCACAACTCAGAGAGCCATGTTAAGCTCTTCAAAATATGCGATTTCGTTCCACGTTGGTGTAAGATGCTTTTGTTTCCACAACCTCACCAATGTCACATAAGACATTTTCAAGATAAATGTAGAGGTTTTCTTCAATGTAAAAAAAACCCCACATCCTCTGCTATTTAAGATTTAAGATTTAAGATACTTTATTAATCGTCATTTTGCATGCAATTCACAGCAAATCGCATGCAATTGAAATTTATCTTGCACCCCCTCATATCACACACACACAAACACATGCATCACAGAGGGGGTGCAGGGCAGCCATTATACGGCGCCCGTGGAGCAGTGTTAGGGGTTTGGTGCCTTGCTCAAGGGCACCTCGGCAGTGCCCTGGAGGCAAACTGGCAACTCTCCAGCTGTCAGTCCACTTTCTTGGTCCATACGGGACTCAACGCGGCGACCCTCCGGTTCCCAAGCTGAATCCCCTATGGACTGAGCCACTGCCGCCCCATTTCTGATACTCCTCAGACATGCTGGTGGCTAATTCAAAAATGCTTTTGACTTTTCTTTGTCTCTTGACTGCAACTGAAGTGCACTGTCTGAGTCCTCCACCCTCCACCACAGATCCAGTGGGGTGCAAAGCCTGGACTGTGGTACTGAGCAGGTTGGGGGTGAGAATGTGTCGGGGCACAGCAGCCTCTCTCTGTTACTATTCTCTCCTATTTGACTATTCTACTGTCTTATATGAGTTTGTGTTCGGACTAACCATCCCTGTGGAGCCCCCACACTGTGAGTGTTCAGGCACTTAGACCGTGTGCCTCTCTCTCTCTCTCTCTCTCTCTCTCTCTCTCTCTCTCTCTCTCTCTCTCTCTCTCTCTCTCTCTCTCAGGACTCATGTTATTCGTCTTTTGCCGTATTATTGTATTTCTCCCACCTGTGGTTCATATTGCACAACTGGCTGTTGATTCAGAGGGAATCTCTCTTTGATTTGCCTCTCTCAATGTTTTTTTTCTTTTGCTCATACATGAAGGTTTTTGGGAGTTTCTCATTCTCTTCCTGGAGAGCTCTGAGCTAGGCATGGAAACATTTGCTATTGTGGGCCTGTAAAGCCCTTTAAGTCATTGCATGTGATATTGGGCTTTCCAAATAACCTGATATTGTTGTAAATTAAAAGACAAACAAAGCAGAAGATTTGCCACTTTAAACTTAAATTGCCTATAGCGAGACATGACAAACAATATCATCTAGATAAAATAGAATACATGCTTAAACATACCATTACAGGTGAAATAAAGTCAATACATTAATTGGCTATAAAATTGATTTAATTTAAGAAATGTAAACATAATGATTGAGATTTGGAAATACTACACCTGCAGCATCCAAATCTTGCAACATTAAGTCGTAATGAACTGCAATGTAAAAGTCACTCTTAAGTCACCATTTATCCCGGGATGCTCTTCATAATTTGAAGGCAGCCAATGTCCCAAAAATCAGACATTCGTCATGCAACCAAATGTGATTTTAAACTGACTCACCTGTAAGCTCACACCCGAGAAGCTCCATGCGTAAGGTGCAGTGCCTCCTGCAGACTTGGGGGTAAATACGGACATACTGGGCTTCAATGGGAGGGGTGAAGGAGTTGGCCGATGGAGCGCTGTTATCGACATTTCCTCTGAAAATCTGCAGCAGGAGATGGAATAACAGTATATCAGAGTGGGGAGGATGGTGCAGCAGATAAGTTGCACTGCTATTTATTGTAGCAGTCTATCTGGTGCTGTCTCCAGTGAGTACTCCGTATTCAACAAATTGCTGTCATTCAAGGTCAATGAGCTAGAATTACAGGCAAAAATGGACAATTTCTCGCACCATTTGAGCCCATAATTTATAAGCACAGTGGTGTGTTTTAAATTAGTGTTCCAATTATATAGCTATACCTTCTGGAGAGTTTTATCTAAATGACATTAAATAGTCGCTGATATGAGTGTGTAATTTGAGTGAGTGATCATCTGCCTGCTGTATGTGTGGGAAGCAGAGAGAGGAAGAGAGTGACAGGAGACAGGAGCTCTCCCTGGATGGCAGCACATCCATGATGTAAGGAAATAAGAAAAGGGTCAAGGGTCAGGACTTGTGGGTACTCTTAACATGCTGAAAAAAAACACACACACACTCCCACAAGAGACAAGGAAGGAGAGAACAGAGAGATAAAATAGTCAGGTCCAGACTCCAGACTCATTGATCCGAGTAATAAATTTGAGCAGAAGTTTGGAGGTCGGGGTCATTCTGAGCTTGGCCGAATGGAGGACAGCCGTGGTTTGCTGTCAGGGATGATAGAACACTGTGTGGCCTATTTGGTGGCCGTTCATCCCCAAATAGTATAAAAATTCAATCTAGAAGCCATAAAAGAGGAGGGGGGTAAGGGGCAGCAAGATGGGCCCGGTGTGTGCTAGCTAATTAAAAAGCCATCTCATCATGTCCTCCACCCTGCCCTTGACTGGGCGTACAGGCTCGAGTTGCTAAGCGGGCATGTGTGTGCACGCAAGTGTGTAGGGGGGGGGCGGGGCGTAGGCATGTGTAATGGTGGGTTTGACAGAGTTGAGACTAAAGAGAAAGGACAGAGAGATGACAAAGGATGTGAATGCAGGTGTGTGTGTGTGTGTGTTTGTCCCACCATATCGCTGTTTGTGGCCTTGACTTTGTATGTTCTCCAGGTCTTCCCATCATCACTGTAGGCCACTTTGTAGGACTTGACGTACTCTGGGCTCCCGATTCGCTTTGCACCCTGGGTAATAAGGCCTGTGACCCTCATTCTCCTCAGCAGGTTTATCTGTGGGTAAAAAGGAAAAATCATGACATTACAGTCTTATTTCTTTGACTGCCAATATGTGTGTGCGTGTGTGTTTGAATGGCTACAGTGTGTGCATTCCAGTCATGGGAATCAATTCACCCCCTTGTATCTTTTCTGTCAGGCCCATCCATCTTATTCAGAAAGTCTGGGATCAAATGGAACATTTAATCAATCCCTGTGCTCCAGATTCAGTCTGTCAACCCCACACAGAGTGCCAATACGGTGCCAATGTACAGGCCGAAGAGAGAATAGGGTGGTGAGGAAGAGGAATGTGATGAATGCTTTCATAGATCCTGCATAGTGCGTGCAAAGCAGGATCGTTATTATCTAAGCAGAGTGGATGTGTTACACACCTCAAATGGGCCTAAGCTTTGACGTGGTTATCAATAATAGGGCACTTTTAGTCTGAACACAATTGTTTCCACTACAGCTAAAATGCACCTGTTACCTTTCGTTTATGCCACTAATGCTTTGAACAATTTCCCACCCTTAAAATGTTTGCGTTCAGGGTGCGGTCCAGTTTATTTATTTTGAAGCTGCTATTCTGGCACAGTGGGTTTTGATTCAAACTGTACCAGATTTTTGTGGCCGATTTTAGATATCGGTGTTTCAGACTAAGAACAATCAGATGAAGATATTATTGACATCGGAAGTAAATACATTTAAGACTAAATCAAAGAAATAGAGCAAAATAACAATTTAAATATAAATATTTATTAGTATTATTTTATTTTTTAAATATAGTAAATAAATATATACTTATAAGCCTTGTCAAATTAATCACAGAAACACAGCAAAGCTCACAATTGCTATTGAGATTCCATGTATTGGATCACAAAACTGGTAAAAACACACTTTCTTTAATAAACAAACGTGAAATTTGTGTACTTTCAACACTAAATGCTACTGAACCTGCTTGGCCAGGTTGCTAACTAGGTTGCTGTTGTGAAATATCATGTTCAAACATTTTTATGGCTATTTGTTCAAAAGTTTGTGTGTGTAGTGTGTTGTCATGGGGTGTGTAAAAACAGTTGGTTCTTACATGTTCCTTACAGCAGAACCACAGCAGGTTTAAGCTTGGAACTTCTGCTGTTTGTTGTAGCATTTGATCTGCTCATTTTGAAAGCGTTTCTGTGCCATAGTGGGTCAGTTGCATTATCGATCCGATAAACTGTTTTGAGACAGTACTGTCCCAGTTATCAGGATAGAAATTTCATATTTCTGAAGACATTTTGGGTTTGACACCTAATTGAACTCCCTCTGATCCTTTGAGAAACATCTTAATGGCCAAAATCTAAATGGATTAGTATCTAATAGCCCAAATTGGAGAGTCTGAATTCCAAAAACAGTCTTCAATCATGTCCATGTTTCTCTACAGGCTCTATTTAAAACACACACTGTAGCTTGTTGAGTAAAATGTGACTCTGTGTGATACTAGTGGTCCTTTGAGTGCTTGTTTCAGAATGAGAGGGGAATTATCAAGAGTTATTTTGTTATTGCTCTTAAAAGCTCCACATGATAACAGCTCACTTCAATTGAACATGAAGAGGCCTGTGGTGCCTCAGGACTGGCTAAGTGGTGGGCAACACACACACACCAACACAATCACACACATCCTGTCTGTTCTGACAATTCGTATTTATATTAACAAAATAAAACAAAAACCCAGAATAACACGAGAAATTTACAGTACCATTATACTCTGACACATCTCTGACAAAGACAATACTAATAGCATTCATTATTCAACACTTTGGCATAATGTTCTCACAAAGCTTCATGATTTTGAAGAAATAACACCTTGGCTCATCTCACTCACCCTCAGTCCAAATATAAAAACACAGCTGTTTAGTGTTCCATAGCTGAAGAACAGACGAGCAGCAGTAATACAGTACTGACGGAGTATATTGCAAAGGACCGTTAACCTGAAATGGCCAAATCTATAAGGGACATCCATAGTAAAATAGAAAACAAGTTAGATTTTTTTTCCACCAACTTTGCTCACAGTTTTTACTCTGACCGCTGCATTGGTCGGTTGAAGACCGGATTGTAAAAGTTCATACAGACTCAGTTTGTCTTTCTGATAATGAGAGAGGTTTAAGTTGTGTCTCCAGGGGATATTACAGAGAATTGTCTCTTATGGATCAGCATTCTAAACCAACAACACTACAGGAAAATTATAATTCTGCTGCAGAGTGAATTTACCCTCTAATTTACATCCAGAAACACTCAATTAAACCTATTTTTCTACATACTTAGACCATCGTATTGACTCAATTATACATAAGGACCCTCTTAAACTTCTAGAGCTGCACTGACCCACTCTTTTCCCATTCACAGCATTTCTTCTCTCAATTTGCTCCACACAGACAGATACTTCTCTCACTAATTAGACACACTGTCACTAAAAGGCCAGTGCCGGGGTAATTGGGGTGATCCTTTACATCTTTAATGACCACTCAGGAATGCACCTCCGTCACTTCACGACTAATTGTGATACATTAAGTTGTTTGAGTGATGTGATGTAGGTTAGGCACTATCCCCCATCTGTAGAACTTTGTCTACAAGACCTATGTCTTACCAAGACGTTTGTGAGAGGCAGTTGGTGTAAAATGCTTTAAATGACAAAAAATGATATGCTGTAGGTAAGTAAATCTGTGAGATACTAATGTTCTATTTCATTGTTTAAAACACAAAGATGATAGCGCTGCTTTGAAGCAAAGAGTGCTCTATTCACCGAGAAAATGCTTAGTGTTACCTTGGGCCTCATTCTCACATCCCACCTTTAACGACCACAAATATGAAGAATAACCAAGAAAGATGTGTTTTTATGTGCTAATAGTTCAAATAGGGCCACATTTAGGTCTTTGTCCTTCTAACAAATATTTTTTTTAAATCTTCTTGCTTTGAAAAGATCTGAAGTGTTTTTACAATTGTCAGCGTTTAATGGGAAGTATTAAGTGTATCGCATATTAATGGTCTTGATTTTGCTGTAGAGGTACAGTACATTTACATGGAGTTACATCTGGTCTACTGCGCTATGGCGGAAAATAAGTGACACAACTCTTTAAAAGAAGAACAAACTTATAGTCATGTTTGAATTCCAAACTTTGCAGTGTCAAGACTGATCTGAAATAATTTGTCAAGTGAACAAAGAAGCTCCAAATAGAAAATGGATCTAATTATTTTCCCCTTTTCATTTCCTCCAGTGGGTGTCAGTTGACTGACAATAGTGAAAGTGTCATTTAGGATGCATGCCAATATAAAAAACACTAAACCTGAGCACAATGAAATAATGGCACATTAACTCTGACAAAACCAAATTATGATTTTTTCTGTGTGCTGTGATGGATTATCTAGACAGGCAAATGAAGGTCATTTTCCCCACAGTTCAAAACTAAATTGCTGCAAATGACTCATTCTAAAGGTAGAAAAGGCTCTGATTATACTGATTGTGTGCAGACATAATCGTCAATGTAAATGAGAGATGCAACCCAAATGAATGGCAGAACCGTCATAATGGAAGTTAATGGGAAGTAATGGAAATAAAAGGAAAGAAGAAAATAGAATAGACACTTGCTAAGACCTGAACTACAGGGAGACCATGCAAATAAGGGGAATGTTTCTGTCACTGTGACTATTATATGTACTTAAAACCTACTTAAATGTCATGTGGGATCATACCTTTTACAAGCGCCATCAGCACATTGTTATGATGAGACAACGTCCCTATCAGCATTCACATCAAATGGCTCATAAAATGTTAGCAAAAAGAAAATGCATTATTTTAAATGAACCAACTAATAATCAACATGTTCCATTAGAGCAGTGGTTTCCAAACTTTTTATTTCGCGCCGCCCCACTTTGGGAACCACTGCAATAGAGCAACATGATAGCTTTAATCTTTTACAGGTATAACTTTCCACATGAGTGATAAAACTCTCTGTAGTGGATAGGTGTGTGCTCCAACCCCTCCTGTTCAAATCTGTACCAAAACTAATGTCTTTACACATCAGTTTTGGTACAGTTTAGTATTTTAAAACATTCTATTACTACAAGGTGATTCACTGCAGTGGTCAGTAGTTATGTCATATCTGCTGAGCATCAAACTCGACCAAACTAATTGGAGCATTGATGAGTGTGTTGGAAAGCTTAGAAGCTCTTATATTGGATGAAACCAACATTGATCAGTGTAGGTGGGAGAGAGTCATAGCAGTGTTCTAGCTGAGAATATGTTAAAACTCCATGTCAAAATGTAAATGCCTACTTGTTGTTTGTGGGGGGGCCGTGCTGTGGCCGTGCCCTGAGGCTGACGCTACACAGAAGAGGTACAGACTTTTATTAAATACAAAACAGCCACGACATGTGTTGATAGCCTTGTGCTGAGTTCTTAAGGTCTGGGCTTGGCTGTGTTAGCGAGCAAATGATTTTATTGATCTGTTGATTTGTTTGTTGTGTGTGGATTTAGATGGAGGCGCCAACCATAGGGGGCGCTCTGTGCAGGAACGCTGAATTTATCCTGGTACACTAAACACAAATGATCAGAATCAGACAATGGTTGAAACAATCAGTAGTCATCAGCCCATGTTGGCATCACTATTGTTTATTTTGAATAAAGAGATGATAAGCTCTTTTCTTGCATCCTGTCACAAAGAGAAAATTGCAAGCTTAGTCTGCATGGTGTCCCCCTCTTCCATTTTGAAGCGGATTAAGTGGTCTCTTACAGCTCTTAGCGTAGGCCAAGATATTAGAGCATATTTGGACAGAATACATGCCGTATATACAGAATACATATTAAATCATATAGCATAAAGCATCCTGCTGGTGCCAATGCAAAAGACATCACATGTCAAGTAAATCATAATATACCCTGAGAATAAGAGAGGATCAATTTTGAATTTCAGATGAAGTCGGGTTGTTGTGACACCAGTTTCTTTGTCTTCATTTCCAATCCATTGTTCAGTGCTGCAACCCCAGCTTTCCATTAAGCTATACATCAATATTAAAATGTCCTTCTTGCATTGAGAATCGACAATAATTGCTGCAGCTTTTTGTTGCTTGTTGCTTTCAGCCAATTTTCTGGTTATCTGGACAAAAACCACCAAAACAATACAGGCTTATACAAAAGCGTGGGTGGCTGCTCCCACACAAATTGCCCAGAATTAAACAGCAGACAGCACAAGTAAAAGAGCGACTGGTGAACAAAGGCAAATGTTTAGCAAGCAAAGGGATGGATTGTTTTAAAAACAGTTTGTATCCAAAACAAGGGTTATAATGCCAGTCAGGAGATTTTTATTCACCAAGCGCTCAGACTGTCCAGTGGTGTGCCTATCCTGACAATAGCAATCTTATCGTTTCAATTCATGTCACACTGTGTAGGAGGAATATCTGTGTGGGCAGAAATCATCATCATCAACTTGTCATCCATCTCCACTGGTTTATAGTATCAACCTGGATCGTAGCAGCAGTCAAAAGGAGATACTTTTGGTCCTAAATTTCAGAATTTTTTCTTTGGTCACAAGAATACTAAATCGGTCACATCATACGGGATCAGAACTTCCCAAACGGTAACTTGCGCCATGATTAAGAGCCCTGTGTCAAACAATACAGCATACCCACACACACAGTGTATAAATGCTTTCTTTAAATGCTGACTGGCTCACCTTAAGCTGTTTCTAATGTTAAGGCCACTATTACTAAGTCCAATCAACCCAAAACCAGTGAGATGAGTAAATGTAAAATGAGGTGCTTTGAGGACAACGCAACACACACACACACACACACACCCCCCCACACACACACACACACACACACACACTTTGGATCAAGAGTGCATAAGTGGATTGATACACTGTGATGACTACACACTGGAATGGAAATTGCTGGGGGAATTACTGCCCTGTGTCCTTGAAACTATTAAAGAGCTTCATGCACTTGTTTGTGATACGTGCGCTCCCTCACAGATGCATACACAATACAGGCACACTATAGGACCTAAGCAGTTTTTATGCAGACTTACTGAATGTTATGGATTTGTATGTGTGCTGATTTGACATGCTTAATGGTTTTGCTTTAGCAGTGAATGTAACTGTTGTAGGTCACATTGAGCATTTTCCCTTTTGCTCATGGTCATGTGGTGTATGCATATATATTGCACCGTTGCCTGCCTTGACCCCTCCTATCTTTATGGATTACCATTGAATATTATTTTTCTAGACTTTCTTTTGCTATCCTTGATGCATACTTAAAATCATATGCATTAATGTATTTTACTGTACATTTAACCTCCAGACCTCTGAGTGCGTTTTCCCCTCACACACACAGATGCTTTCTTTAAATGCATCAAGTGAAATTACTGTACTCATTTTGTATGTCATGGTTAAGATGAAAAGTAAGAGAAAATCATTTTTCTGTGTTCCATCCACTACATAGGAGAGGGATTAAAGCCCTGAAGTTAATGGAATGAAAAGCTCAGACTGACACAGAACCGCCGCAATTCTATTCAAGTTCAAGCAGGGTTCTGTATATTAACACATGCCGGCATTGACTGATGATAAAAGCTTGATGGACGAGCATCAGAGATCTGCATATAAATTGATTAACTGTTTAGTGGCAATTAAATTGTGTACAGGCCCTCCTCGCCTTACAAGTGGTTCAGATTGTTCCATTCTTCCAGCCCAGACTGCTGGAGCCATATTTTGCTGTTATTGGTCAGGCTGGCTGCATATTTCCCTAGAGTGCTCAAATGCAATTTTATGTGTGAGCTAGCTGTGGCAGGGCTGAGGAAAACTGATATTCTTGCTCTACGTGGATGTGTGAACAGCAGGAAGCTCGCATGGACACGACTCGCAAACACAGAAACACATAGGGGGAGAAATAAACAAACAAGCATACACAAAAGAAACACACATACACACATGAACCCGAGAAACACACATACACACACTTAGATATGCGTCGGTGCTTGTTGTATAAAGTCATTCTGTGATGTATTATTCAGGCTTTGTTGTGCTGTTTGATTTATTTGTTGTGGTTTACATTTAGATTGAGGAAGCTGTCAAAGATACACGCCGCACCAGAGAAAAGCTCACACGCAGCCAACCAAATCTGGCGCCATGTGTGTCATCAGGACCGGGGTTGTCATCCGTCGGTGTAAACTTGTTTCATGAGACAGATCTCGCACGACAAAAGTGCATCAGCAACTCCTTAACGTAATCCCAAAACACCGACCGTACACCTCTGTAGTCACGTCCCAATTATCCCGACTCTCTGTAGGAACACACAGCGCCCTCAGCATCCGATACAACATCCCACGTGGCATCATTAAAGTCAAACAAGCTGCCGGAATGTTTTATATCCGTACTGTACGCTGCCTATTAGCCAGCTAGTATGTTCTCTCACACATGTTTGACTGTCTTGCGCCCTCTTTCTCTCCTTTTCATACAAACCCTTTTCATTTTTGCCCCTACACGTTTCATTCCGTAGGTGTTTGGTACATTTCCACCTGGCTGCCACTGTGTAGAGTTTTTTTCCATTATATTTTGTTCACGGTTCGCTGTTTTTGTATCATGTACTTGATAACGGGAAACTTTAAAAGGGTTATGTCAGCACTGCTGCCACCATTCAAATACTACAAGTTCTACTCAAGGTCAGTGAGCAATACAATGATATGGGTCAGAGTATTTTAACTAAATTATTGATTGATTAATAACTAGAGGGCAGCCTGAGAGTGCATGGCTCCACCAACATTACTCTGAATTGCTTTTTACTATCATTATCTTTGAATACGAAAACATAATAATTATGATGCTAATTGATTGCACAGTGGCGTTGCAGATATTATGTCAAAACTGTTTCATACTGCAGAATCAGCATCATCTTAGCTACACACTGGTGATAGCAGAGTGTTTGTAGTCTTTTGTACCAGGATCAATAGCTGAACAGAAACTAAAACACATGTGTTGATAGTCCATCATAGGATTTTCATGCCTCAATATGTGTCTTTCATATTGAGTTTCAAGAAATAGACAAAATGTTGATGTTGAAAATACCACAGAATTTCTACAACATATGCTGTTGTACATCATTTGACAATCATTTAATATGCTACAGCATGTAGGCTCTAGCACAGGGTGATGATGACTATTATCCATTTTTCATTTATTTTCTGTCATTCGTAGCCAGATCAGCACAGGTGAGGAAGCTCAATGCAGGCCATTGTGACTTCAACGTTCAACACGTGCTGCCTGTTGTACTGAGACCCACTTAGGGTCTTTGGGTAGATTAGACAAGATTATTCTCTGCAGTATTCAACATGGGAAATGAAATGGACCCAAGAGTAAAAGTGATGGTAGTGGGGCTAGACAGGATAATTTAGGATGAAAGGCACCGGAGCCGGGTGGGATGTGAAGGAATACACAGAGAGCAGGAACTTTAATGAAGCTCTTTATGACGCATTACTGGTGTGGAATGTGATGAATGATGAAAGATCACCTGTGTCTCCCTCACTTCCAAACTGGACATTAAACAGAGCACAACGAAGCTCTACAGCATCGTAGGTGACAAACAGTCTGTAGTGGTAGTGGTAGTTTTGTATAGTAGTAAAATAGGTGATTGCAGTTTATGTTCTGTCTGTCCCATATGTTGCACCGTGGTCCAGGAGGAATTATATTTGACTCTTCTGTATGTCTAAAGCTCATTGTAGAAGTGACAGTTGAGTTGAATTTGATTTGAGTAATGTGGGGCGATGTAACGGAAATATGGTACAAAATGACTTTATATACGGAAATAATCAGAGAGAGATAGATGTTTACTTTAAATTGTGGTGATTAATGTTATTTGATGTAGAGAATGTTTCAGTCCAACAGTATTATGGCTGTTTAAGTGAACAATGTAACAGAGTTGATATTTCCCACCTACACACCTGGTACCTCACTAATGAGCGAGGAAACACTGTCCGTTTCCATAAATGCCATCAAACATTCATCACAAGCAACCAAAGGCAGGCATAGTGTGACTTACAGAAGGTAATGTAATGGGACATTATTAAATAATTTAGCAAACAGTTTTCTCTATAAAAACTGACTGATGGGACTTTATGAACCTTCAAGCGTCTTCACAAAGCCGAACGTGACGGCTCAGTTAAGTAACTATTAGTGGATTATTATTACAAAGTCAGACACGACAGGTGGTAAGTGGAAGTACTTCCTCACACTTGACTACATCTCCCATCTGTTCTACCTTCAACCTACTCTTTTGTTTGCTCACTGCCATCAGAAAAGTAATTAAAGTTGGACAACTTTACAAAAAACAAACAAAAAAAATATTATGGACTTATTTAAAGTCAAAAAAGGAAACCCAAATAATCTCTCTGAAAAAAGTTATGCACGTCTCTTAGTTTTTGTGTGAGGGTCTGGTCTGGTTTTGAGTGTCTGCTGTCCGCTCTTACCTGGATCCATGGCCATCTGTCATTTTCAGCAGCAGTCCAGGCGTTGACCAGGCCCTTCTTGTTGAGACGGGAAAAGTACGGGTACCACTTCTGCAAGCCAAATAGGGCTCGGTGGGTGGACGAAGCAGTTATCTGTTGGTTAGAGATGATGCCACCCTCCATTCCCAGCGGTCCAGAGCATCCTGAGAGCAGAGAGAGAGAGACAGATCAGCCTAATTGCAGATAATGGATTCACATTTTCACATGAACTACAAAAGCTTCCATTTTTTTAGGATTGTCAAAGATTTCTTCCTCCACATCATGTTTCACTTCCCCATTCAGTGTCTCCTCATTAGAGTTGATGTCATGTTTGTCTTGGTCTCAGAGATGCAATCCTCACTCTCCTCCACCTGTGCTGCATCATGAGCAGTCTGGCTCATTAAAACCTCACCTCTTCCTTCACTGTCCAACACTGTACATTCATTACCATCTCCCATAGAAACCTTTTCCTCGAGGCCGTCATAGATTTCCATCACCCTGACACATGTCTGTCGGCTCCTTTGATTCAATTAAAGCAAATTCTTACACTCTCCATTATGCCAAAGAACTTTTGTAAGACACAGCTGTCAACAAGGGAGCTTTTCTCTCCCTCCCATGCGATCCACATCCGAGCGAGAGACATGTTGCTCCTTCATCTCTTCCATCACTAACAGAGCCCTCAGACTAGTTCCAAAGGGGCTACAAACACTTCTCGACAGCATCATCCCCGAAGGCAACAAGCTTTGCAGAAGCTTTAAATATCCTGCAGGCTGCAATAATAAAGTCAGGAGGCATGACACCAATCTTTTATCAGACCCCAGTGCTGTCCTCTCTTTATTAAGCAGCTTGTTTTTCCATCTTAATACTGCACGACATGTTCACGCACAGCAAGAACAGTTTCATAAAACATACAATGCATTATGGAAATCCTAATTAGGGCAGAGAATTCATTGGGCTGCAAATCTATCGCTTGCCTCTTGTCGCCATGATATAAAAAGTAAATTTGAAAATGCAATAATAATAGAAAACACATCATAAATAACAGAGATTTAAGGAGGCAATATTATATGTTAGAGGCACAACACAGGCCACTGTATATGAATGTATGACTCTGAGGAAAAGTCTGGGAAAAGTTTCCACTGCTTCTCTGCTAGTTACCAGAACTTTCAATACTTGGTTAGACTGGCAAGCTGCAACTTTTTCATGCTGTTATAAGAAAACAGCCTTAACAAACACTATGGCATTGTGAAGTGTGGACTGGAACTAAAAGAATAACAAACTTGTGAGATCAACATGACAACTCTTTCAGCCATAATTCATATTTTCGGACAGATACCTTAGTTTGCTATGCCAATAATCATGAATATCAAAAAACCATCACTGTCGGGTTTTCTTAGTTGGCAAAAAACTTTTCTTTAAATTATTTGGAAATCATTTATAGTCATTATTTTGCAAAACTTCCCCACGTCTAGAAAACCCATGACCCAATCCTACGACTTTTCCAAAGACTCCAAAGACCAGCTTAGGTTAGAATCAACCAGGGTGTGACGTGAATGCAAATCTGCATTAAATAACATAACCGAGCCTTCGTTCAGGCTTCCTAATTGATATTCCAGGTGTTGCGAGAAAATAACATCAGCGGTTGAACTTGGTTTGAACTGTTGATCCAAACAGCTGTAGCACTTCTCCACCATAAGATATTTAAATGTGACATAATATATTTCTTTTACAGCCTTGAGTAAGTCGAAGGCAATCAGCTCCACATCCAATATGATTCTTAAAGGTGTCATTAACAATTTCTTCACTAAGATGTGGCTTTAAATGCTGAGGTGATCTGATGAACACGAGGAGAAAGTAAAACAGCATCGCAACTGTGCTCGAGGTATGGCAGATGTTTAATGTTCAATTTATGCTTCAAGTCAAGGATCTAAGATATCTTTGGTAATTGGGCATAATTTTCAGCATATGTGATTACCTCTACGGATGGGACTTTGCAACCACCGCCCACTCACTTCTCATTTTCATTGCAAATGTTAAATTTAATTATACAGCACATAAGCGTAGTAAAGGAGGATTTGGATGGTTTTCTTGACAGCACCGGTGTTGATTATCTATGTATGTCAATTTCACATGTGTGTCTATAAACAGTTTCAATTATCCACTGTTGCTTTCCACAGCTGCTTAACTGGAATTCCTTCTAATTCAGTTAGTGGCTATTTTGAGATCAGACAGCAATTAAAATAAGGGTATATTTAAGTTTTTTCTTGGCTTTCTTTACTGTCTAACTTTGAAAACGTGACGTGTGATGAAAATGATACATTATAAACAAAAACACAATGCCTCTGTTTTAATTACATAATTCAATATATTCACAACAGCAGCATGGACATACATTTACAGACTGAGCATTAATTATATACTCAAGTGCGCAAAATTGCTAAAGGTTTATTGTGTTTAAAAATATGTAACTTATTGTTTGCTGTGTGTTTTTTAAATCTTCACTTGTGGCAAAGCTGTGAATGTTACATGGGGGAAATTACCTGAAGCTGCAGTCAGGGGCATTTAATTCTTTATCAAAGTTGAAAGTCCTGAGGTTTAACGTGAACCTCGAGTGTGTTCAAATCAAATTTATGTTCGACTGCATTTGTTATTATACAACAGCAATAAAGCAGCACATCTGACAGTGAGAGGAAGCAGTGTGTGCATTTGTGGCATTTGTTCTGCTTTTCAGCTTTTACTTTCCATAGAGAATCACAGTTATGTTTTCATGTAAATTAAGTGTAGGGGACATATCTAAAACACAATTACTGGTGTGAAAAGGTGCCATCTGTGAGCCAAATATAGACAAAGGTGTTGTCTCACTGCTAAATATCAAAGCTGCTGTCACTGAACTCAATTTACAGATTACTTCCAAACACTCAACAACAGCTAAATCTGATAAACAGTCTTTAGAATCTAATAATTGTGTGCTCTGTGAAAAAGAAAACAGATCTCCCTGGCGCCTCCTGCTGTTGGAATCTAATTTGGGTAAATCCTGTGAGCACATTAATACACCAATTACCAAGGGGCATTCTATGGTGGGAGGGGGTCGTGAAGAACGGGCTGAGGTGTGGCAGGCAGGGACACAAATACTTCCCTAGGTGCTGTTTCTGCTCACTGCATGTGAACAAACAGCTGTAGGAGTGTAAAAAAACCACACACCTGATGAGAGAGCAGGGGGAGTGTGGCTGTGTCCCCAAAGAGAGAGGTAAAAATCAAGAGAGCCAGTCAAATCAAGACGTGAGCCAACGGCAGCGTTTCCTCCTGCTGGCTGCACTGTGAGTGTCCATGGGCATCAGCCTTCAGGGGACGCCTGGGGCAACGGTCACCCAAAGGATGAGATACCGCCCTCACCGTCTAAGCAGTTTGCTAAGCAATTCAAACCCACCCACACACACACACAGATCTTTTACTGTATATTTGGAACAAACAGACACAAACAACGAAAGTGGCCGCACAGAGAGCTGCGAGAACACAGGGCGCAGACGAAAGCCAAGAGACAGAGAGGAATGGAGCAATGAAAGCGAGACTTAGCACCAAACACATCCAGCTGCTAAGAAGGAGAGGGCCTCAACAACAGGGAGGCGGGGAGACGATGAGTAATGTCTGAGGACAGTCCAGGGGGATACACACAGGAGGCTGGAAGAGAGCAAAGTGTGTGTGTGTGTGTGTGTGTGTGTGTGTGTGTTTCCACTGACAGAGATGTTTTTATATATTCAGCCATGGTAAATCACTCTGGCTTCACAGGGTCTTCCTATTGTATGACTCAGCTCTTCCACAGTGATAAGGGGACTGTGTAGGTGGCTGGTGGAGCCAAAAGAGATGTCTGATTTTCCTCATATCTGAGCGATGAACTTTATTCCTGCCTCTGAACATGAGCGATAGAGGATAACAAGCTTTTGAGGCTGCTAAACCTGTTTGCTGTCACTTTAGTTCAAAGGCTTGCGCGCATGGAGGAGCTTTCTAATCAGAGGACAGGAGTGGGCAGAGACCGTCTGAAGCCAAACCACCACTGTGTGGGACATACTGGTGCATTCAGTGACTTTCTCCTCTCTAACGACAGCTCAGTATTTAAATTTTGCTGCTTGTTATCTGATAAGGTAACTGATAAAAAATGCAGGTTTACAATCCAAGTAGTTAATCATATCAGAAGTAATGATGTCTTTGGGGTAAAGGTGGACTTTAAAACCTAAATTTCAATGCGTTAATTTTAATAGCCATCCATCTATAGTATAACCATAATTCAAGCTGACCCACAGTGTAACAGATGGAACAAAATCTCATATTCCCCTAATGCAGTGCTGAGAAATAGAGTGTGGCAGTGCCATGTGCTGTTCACACTGCTGTACATTCAGCTGACTACTATCAAAAATGTAATGCACACACATCAACAACAAACAATAACTTCTGAGTAGTGATCTGTTGTTCAAATATGTAATGTCAATACAGCCCTGAAATAGCACCTCGCACCTCGCACCCCAGCTCCTTGACACACACAGGCTCTATTTTCCTGCTTATGTGCCACAACTCCATGTTTAGTGAGATGTGGCTACATTGCACTGCAAAATGACCAGCAACCCTCCTGCAGAAGGGCATATTTGTGTGTAGATGTTGTATCATTACCCCACGCCAACTCCCTTGTAAGATATTCTGTGTGGGTGTTGAGGCAGGACACAGTTGCAAAGCTGTGGTCTTTCTCACCTTGCGGCGATGATGTGCGACTCTTAACGAGCTGCCTGCCAGTCGTCCGTCAGAGCGGCAGAGGCAGAGCTGGCCCCCGGGCCTTGGCCTGCTGGCCCCTGAGTATACATCAGCCCGGCGACAGCGCACATCACTAACACCAGCACTACCGTGATGTGACAGCTGAATCCATCTCCCACAAACCCTACCAGCAGACCTAAACAAATTAGAGCCCGGTGAAATTAATGCCACTACACCAATACTAATGAGCATGTGGCTGAAGAGCAGATGAGGGGGAGAAAGAAACGACACAAAACGCTACGCATGAAAAGTGAGACCTGATGTCACACACATTTCTGTGTATGTGTGCGCCTGCATGTGCTGTATATATGTTTCCACGCGTGTCCATGAGCTGTCATATGCATGCCTGCATTTAAAAATGTGCAATTGCAATGCATTTAACAAGTGACAGATGATGCTTCTGCTTCTTGCTCTCATGTCATCCAGGCCATCAATAGTGCTCATTTCTGGTAAACAAAAATGTTCCAGAATCTTTTTCAGCACCTTCTCTCCAGCTGGAACCTTTCAATGGATCAGGCACTGTATTCAGACCTGAGGTTCGTTTGCTTTTTTTACAATTCGTGGGATAATGTTTAAAACTATCCTTGATTGGATTTGTCTTTTCACATGAACATTTAACAGCAATCCATCATTTGTAAACAAAAGCCTTGCGCTTGCAAACTGTTTTATGATTGGTCAGATTTGAGCAGGAAGTGACCCCCTTACTTGGAAAAAGTTTCCTTCTTCGGGCGGACAAAATCACAAAGCCAAAATGGAGCTACGATGTGTGCATCATTGCTTTGCTATTGTCTCGTTGATTTAACAGTTATGTACATCGACAATATATTCATTTTGAGTGAGTATCCAGGCTACAAATCGCCAACTTGGTTAGATACTAATCATATTTATGAGCCTATATACACATTATCAACAAACGTTTCCATAGCATTGACAGTACAGTAAGTGAGTCGATCAGTGGCGCGAGTGTAAGCAGGCCGTGGTCGCCCATTGACTGATTTGGTCCGGACCCAATCCTGACGGCGATTAAAATGACTTCAGAAGTTTAACTTTTTTAATTTTCTGCTTTCTAATGGAGCACATCTGCACTCATCCACTTTATTTGTTGTCGCTGTCATTTCTATCATTCTGAATGATGTTTTTGCTCATTTATTACTTGGGAAATCACAGGCTGAACTAATGGATGTAGCACAAATATCGAATTCACAGGAAAAATGTAAATAAGCATCATTAACAAAATAATGGAGCTTAGCATATGTTCAATCAGCAAGAGAACTGCTTTGCTTTTTTCAATCACCGCCCACCTAATCAGTCCGTCTCTGCCTCTCCCTTCTTCTGTTGTGACTAATTTCAATCTGCCTTTTGCTTTCCAGTCGGTTTACAAAAGCAACATCTCAAACAGCAACACATTTCCTTACCTTCTTCTTCCCCGTGCACGAGCCAATAACACTTTCTTTCATCCGTAGTTTAATTTGCTCATTACCACTGTGTTATCCAAAAACATTTACACAAAGATACAGCTAGCCTCTCCCATTTTTACACATCTTTTGGCCAAAAAGGAGCAAGAATATAGGGAAATGTTATTAATTGTCCATTTCTTAAAAAAAATAGCAAATAGACTGAAGATGTTCTGCTAATTCTTAAACAGTAGAGCAAAAGCACACAATGTGAGCCGTTACGACATTTACTCCTTAATTTCCTATCATCCAATAGTTCTTTGATGATCTCTTTATGTTTTTTTAAAAAGTAAGTCATTCCCCACACAATGGTGAGGAATGGTGGCCAGAGCCATTTATCAACAGCACCCCCTCACCAAAATCCTGCATATATTTATTCAACAGTGAGAAATCGTTTAGTAAGAGACCAGTGAAGTGCCCTCTCATCTTAAATACATTTATTTCACATACTGGCAGACACAGCAGTGGGGAAGATGAAGAGGAGAAAAAGAAGTCACTCAATTCACTACTTCCTGTTTGCCCAGATTCTGTTGTTGTCACTGTGTCTCTGGCATTTACTTTTCATTTTGAGCAAACAATGGTTCAAGCTGAAACCAATGCAGCAGAATGCCAGGTAGCCAACTATAAAACCGCTGGGCTTATTCTTTAGAATACAAAGTCAATTCAAAGTGGGACCGCTCACTTCCAGTGTGCTGCCTCCTCTTCTGAACAGACTTCATTAGCGCTGCCATTTCTCAACAGTATGATTTTGGCAAGTTGCCTCACTGGCCAAATGGCTGCATGCAGCCTTCCATCCATTTCCTTTACTGCTTCACAAGTTAATGGTTTACAAAATGTCATTGTTTAATGAATCTGTGGTGGAGTCTCAGTTCAGGATTTACTGCAACTCGGACATCCAAGTCAAACACATCTTGCACAAAATCACGTACAGGAAATGTCTTTAGTTTATGAAGTTTGTGGTATAGACACAAATATAAATTGTACGTTTGTACTCCTGTTCCCTCAGGCTTAATTGTGTAAATTAGAAATATTGGATCAAATCTTTTTGTATCTGATGATTCTCATATTTCAGATTTAGTATAACTTGAAACTACAGCTTTTCAACATTGGCTACTAAAAATGTAAAACCTCTGTCTCTCATCACATCATCATAACATCTCAGTGCATTTTAAAGTCAAAGTCAGATGGAGCAATCATAGAGTGAATGTGAGGTTCATCTGAGGACTTAAAGTTGAAAAGAAAACATACATTTACATGTTCTCTTACAAGACATGAAAATGTGTTGGAGTGGAGATTGTGGATGAACTTTCACTGGAATCTGTGCTTTCCAATGTAAGACAGGGGAAGCATCAGCATGTATCTGCAGATGAAGTCAGGGGGACAATTATGTAATAAACATTCCACACAGACATCTTCTATTTTTATCAAAAAGAACTCTGAACCTTCTGAAGATGAGTTAAACACTGTATGCACAGAAAAAAGTGTGCAGCTTTCAAACTCAACCTCACACTGTGTTAAAAGACACACTGTCAGACACACACAGAGAAAATCATCTCGCTCTGCTCTTCTTCCGGCTGAGGCTGCACGTATCATATGAACCCAGGCGCACTTTCCTCTCAGTGTTTTTCCTTCTTAAATCGAAGCACCCACTTCCCTTCACTGCGGACACTGTCAAGTTAATAGAATCATTAAAAATCTTCCTGCAATGACGAGTGGTGAGCGCACAGTGACTCTCACACGGTGATTCTCACACTCCTCCAACCTCTCGTCATTGAAATAAGCTGGCAGTATGTAAGGTACTAAGAAATCTTGATTGCAGGGATCAAGATGAGATAAATTATACTCTTTGTGGAATGTAAAATATATGATCCCCTTTCATGGCCGGTGAATAATGCCGGGAGAGGTATTTTCTAAAATGTAAGCAACACAATTAAAACCTTAAAGGGGATATTATTGACCAATTCCCATGTTCTTAATTTCATTCAAGGTTCTATTTTGAGACCTTTGTAGTGGTATAAAGTTCACCACTTGATTCTGATCAGCCTCGAGTTAGAAACAGCCATAGTGTGAAACACTTACTCACTACACTCATACTTCATGTGTCAGTACATTTACGTACATGCACATTAAAACTGATTGTACTGCAATTAAGGCAGTAAATTGGCAGTAGTGGATTTTTCATCGCCATAAGGACAAAACGTTGCAGTACTGAGTGCATGTAAAGGTAGTAGGTGTGTCTATCTGAGCATGTAGGGCGGTAAATTAGAAGATGTTACATTATGACATCAATGTGTTGTGGAATTAAAGGTCTAATCAAACACACAAAGGAGTTGAGGGACCTATTGATTTGGATTGCTAGATTTATTTGGCAAAATTGCAGAAAATAAGAAAAAGTTTAACATGTCCCCTTTAATGGCGTCATTAAACTAACTCTTCAGACTAACCATCCAGGCGTGCTCTGATGTTCTCCATGGGAATTAACATCAATATGAATTTGATGGATGATATTGCTCGGCTAATACCGCCCATTGTACCATTAACTGGAATCAGGTGTACGGTGGAAAATCAATGGATAGTTATGAAAGTGAGCTCAAAGAAAAAACATAAAAAAGAAACAAAAGCACTTACTGTATTGACAGTTCCTCCCCATGTACTCCCCCGGGCATTCGCACGAGTAGTTGGCAACCAGATCTGTGCAAACGCCTCCATTCTTGCACGGGTTTCTTTCGCATTCGTTGATATCTAAAAGAGCCAAGACACAAAAAAGGTGCATTCATTTATTTAAAGCAGCCCTGCAGGCAATCACAAAGACCACGTCGTCATTAAAATGCATTGCTAGGGAGCACATACTGCATTTGCTCCATTTGTGACTTGATTGTGTCTGCACAGAGAAGCTTTCACAGAGACCTTCATGCTCCTAACAAATCAAATCACTCCATAACAGCATTAATTTCTACAGCACAGACCTGCTTCATGGATTGTTATGAATAATTAATCTGGCGTACTATGTCGTTTAAAGTAATATCATGCTTTCTAATGTGAAATACTACACTACCAAGAAAAGTGAGTCATAAAAGACAACAGTGATTAGAATGTATACATATATATACAGCTAAAGCCTTTGCAGTAATTGATCTGGTTAATGTGATGTGGTTAATGTAGCTTTAATAATGATATTTTATGTGATGTCCATCTTGTTGGGCAAGGATGTACAAAATGGACATGCGTAGGAAGCCTGACTGGTCCAACAGTTTTATACTGAAAACACGCCCACATGCTTGTCGTTATTATTCGTACATGTCTTCAAGACATAAGATACATCTCCGACAGTTTCATCTGACACAAAAACTCAGAGTCCTCGTACACATTTTGAACATTTTCAAACCATAAATACTGTATGTTACAGAAAAGGAGATTACAGTTAAAATGGGAGGTAAGAGGAGAAGTTTGGGAAATATTTTTATCCAGTTTCTGTTTGTCAAAATTGCTTGTGGAGCTTGCCAGACGTTTAATCCTCTGACACACACTCGGAGGTGTCAGTGACTCATAGGTGCTCACTTTCACATTCTTGACTCCATAAATATTTGAGCAGGCTTGAGATTTTGAAAGTTTAAGAAAGTCAAACGTCATTAAAGTGAAACTGTTGTGGCGCTTCATCTCTGAGATTTTATCTGCCACATCTATAATATTCACTTGAGCACATTTGTATTATCTCGGAATATATCTTTATCGGCTGATGTCTCACGCTTCAGTGGAATATAGTAATGGTCTTCACACATAATGGTCACGGAGGAACTGTGAATAGAAGCAGTGCCAGCTTTAATCTATATCCAAGCAGAATACTAAAAATAAACGAATAAACTGCATTTAGATGTTTGATGGAATTGGGATGTGAAGTTTTCCCAAAAGACAATGAAAATGTTTTTAAAGTTGAACTTAAAATACACGAGAGGCACCTACGTATGTTTGATGTTTATTTATTTCAGATGCATGAGGTGATATTCTGCTCCTGTGTGCTTCTGTGTGTGTCACGGTGCGGTTTGTGCTTCTCACACAACAGGAGGACCCCTGTTGTTTGTTGCTCCTCTGCTGTACTTCTGTATTACTGTTCTACAGGATACCACGTTTTTGGTGATAAATCAAATGTGCAACGACTATACGGTTAAATATGGATACTGAGAATTGCGCAATTGTGTATATTTTAGCTTAGCGTCCTTGTTAAAAAAGATTGAAGTAAATTCATATTTTTACTGGCACATCTGCATGTATTTACAGAAAACAGGTGTCAAGGTGATTTTCACATTCGTCACTGTAAACCATGTTTGAATGATAGATGGCTTTTTATATGACAGTGTTGCTCCTGTAGAGCGTGATCACAAACACAACTACAGTGGGCACCCCTATGTGAAAACCATTAAGCTGAAGGAAGGGATGAAGACAGACACACTTTACTTCACCCCTTAGTATGAATAGAGTTGTGAAAATACACACCGACACATGATGAGAGGCATATGGAGAGCGTTCTGACCTGAGTAGGCGGTTAATGATTGCCCTTTTGCATGTGTATCTGTTTTTGCAGCGAAATCACCACAATCTGTGTATTATACCCCACAGCCACAACCGTTCAACATGGTTACGCCTACAGTGTGTGTGAATACCTGACTGTACACAATAACCATTCCAAGTCCATTCATTTCTGTTGAAATAAAGGAGGAATTAGGTTCTCAAAGCCACTTTAAAACTGATCAAGAATTAGAAATAAAAACATTAAAAACATCTATGTCAGATCAAGACATTTGTGAGAAATGTTTAAGTCCAAGTATTTGTGGCTAGTCATATATCATGGCTTATAAATCAGTGTGCATTATGAATGAGCTGCAGGTGGGTGGTTGAGGTTTATTGGGCTCCTGTAACTTCTTCTTATAACCTGTAATCACAGTACAGTAATCAACACTTAATGATTCTCATATAATCGTAATTCTGCTTCGAGACTGATTTACAATCACCCAGAACTCAAGAGCTTCTTCCCTCATCTTAACCTGCCTTATTCCCAGCCCACAAACCTGGCTATAACTGATAATCACTGCGACAGTCTAATGTAATAACATGCCTCTAAAAGCAGCCATTACTAAGATACGTCCAGAGTTTGGAGGCCTCCTACTGGCAATGCAGAGAGACGTACAAACAAGCACTTGTCAGAGGGGAAACATCTTGATTATGGGAGGTTACTGCAATCAAGCGGGATTATGGTTTAATTAATTCCAGTTAGAGGGGGGCTTACGATCCTGTTAAGAGCCATTAACCTGACAAATAGCAACTCGAGTCTGTCTTATAAAAGACAGGACAGCAATGACCGAACTCCATAGACAAGCCAGCTGTTCATATGAGCCATTTTTGTGGACTTGCTGTCTTCATTTCATCTGTAGAATTGGTGGATGTATCCTTTCTAATATCACATGCACAGTAAAACCAGAAAAATCTATTTGCAACAAGCATGCAGCACTGACAAAAGATATCAAGCCTCAGGTCATTCTGCACAGCATCATGTTTTCATAACTATAATCCATAGCACTTAGATAAGTGATGTGGTTGCTTCTCCTTCCTATCTTACGCTGCTATCTTACTTTTTTCACGGGCACATGTGGGCTCATATACAAAGGTGAGCCAGATGAACAAGCCGCTCCGCCAGCCTGAAGCACAAAATATCCGGGAGAGACAGAAACTGAACCAGCCCTCTCCCATGATTTTTATGAGAGGCCATCAACCCCTTGGAAGATCAGTAGGGGGAAAGAGAGACTTAAAAGCAGTGTGCTCCCCGGTAAATCAGGTGGGAGAAAAAGGGATTACTTGGGGGAATGCAGTTAATCCACCTGGCAAAAACGGCAGAAGAGCGTAGGGGAGATGCACAGGAGAGGGTGGCTGAGAGCCTGAGACGGAGGCAGTGACAGAGAGAGAGGAGGAGCGTGGAAGATAAATACACTTTGTTTACGTTCCTTCCCCAACACAATTGCAGTAAGAGCTCCAAAGGCTTTCCATCACTGTTCCTGTTCCACTGGCCTTTTACATTTCAACACGTTAAGACCTCTCACGGACACTTTGCAATAGACATCTTCTGTGTACGGTGTTGCTTCTAGGTATGCATATCATATAAGCCTGTGCTGGGTGTATAATAAATATGATACGGATAAGTATAGGTTTTCCCTGAATGTATCAGAGCAACTTTTTCTGTTTATGGTCCTTCATTCTTAGGCTATAGTTTGGGATCCAATCCAATGCAACATCTCAAGCTACAGCATCAAAACTGACCAGAATGTTGAACCGACCCTTTAATCCTTTGTAGAAATAAACATTGTAAGCTTTATAAAAGCTAGTAACCTTTGCAAGGCTATCATATTGTGCTTTATTGTATTGTATTGTATTGTTCATGTATTGTATCTACCCACTATATAGTATAGTTAAGAATACCCTTGGCATATCATTGTGTATTTCCATAAATTCAAGGTAAAAATACCATTCCTTAAAGAAATAGCACAGAATCAGTGTCGTCATCATCACCCACCATAGCGTAAAGCCCCTTAAGTTTGGCAGACATGGGCTCTCAACCAAAAGATACATTTGGTTCATGGTCTCTTGGTCAGACTCTTACCAGAGCTCTCATCAGTTCGCGGGAACGTCTTGCTCCCTGCCTTTGCTCTTCTGTTGCTCTTTCAAAAGTGTCTCAGTTGGCCAATAATGAGAGCAATGAATAGTGCTACGTGTCAGGAACTAACACTGGCAGTGAGTGCTAAATTGGCTGTGGCGCACCCTGGGAGCAGGAACAGACAGTGGGAGGGGTCAGCTGTGCCCTCTCCACTGGGCTGCACTGACCTCCACAGAGCCTGCACCTGCTGCAGCCACAGAAACGCACAGCCTGACAAATCTACTTTCCACTTCATTCGGCAATGGTGCTATTGTGTGAAATCTCGCACAATGGAGAGTTATTGTATGGTGCTTAAAGACGAGGCAAAAAACGATGAAACTATTAAACCACTCATGCCCGCCTGAGTGCGGGCGATTGTCATTAGCGTTGGGGATGCTCTTCAAATAAGAAATTGGAGCGCTGACAAATGTTTTAATATAAATTCAGCAGCGGCAGAAAGACGGTTCTGGCCCATGACAACAAACTAAATTAAACAATTGATTGAAATAAATGCCTGCTAATAGCTTGTAATTCTATCACATTTGCAAAGACCCTGAAATTAATTACCAGAATGAAAGACAAAGTCCCAGCAGCTCTGCCCCTTACACTCTCCCACTTCCTTCATTAAATTACAATTAGATGTTCGATATAACCGGTTAAAGCCTCCTTCTTCCTCTGCCAATGTACAATGGAGCGCAAACAGAGGCTAGTCCAGACGTCTCATTCATGACATCAAACGCACAGGAATGTTTTGTAAGAAGCCAAGTCCTGTGACCCTCTTTCTAGTCAGGGAGGTTCTTTGCCCTCTACAGTACGTGATCGACAGGAATGATGTAGACAAGCGGTTGTTTACGCCAGCCACACAATTAACCCTTGACCTTGAGCGCCTGTGCTTCCCTCCGAGTAATCATGCTACTTTTTATAGCCGTTAGTGTTCCCCCAAGGACAGGCTGCTGGTGACGCCTTGTGATTCACGTTGGGTCTGCAGCTGGAGGATCTGACGCTGAGAACCATCGCAGTCCTTCTCAAAGCCACACAGAACAAATCCCCGAAAAAAACTGAGAAGAGGCAACCAGCAGCTACATATCTTGGATGTTAGATTTAATTAATAAGCTTTGTAACAGAGTACGTTATTCTAGAAGTGATAACAAAATAAAGACAAGTGAATTTAATGTCTTGGGGCCATTTGGTATATTTTTATGGTTGCAATTACTTCAATTCGTGTGTCTATCATCTCAACGACACGTTTTTCTGTCATTCAGTGATTACCAACTCACACGGATGAGCAGGTGATTTTATACTGGTATGTTATGTTCAGTGATAACCTGTGAGAACGTGACAAGATTACATGGCATCAATGTACGACCCAACATAGATTCCGACACACTTTATTCAGAGATATGATTGCAATATTGAATCCCATATTGTTGGAATTGCTTTGTTTTTGTTGTCTTATTTCACAAACTAGAGACTTAAACTTTGAAACATCCTAATTGTCAGTGATGTCACAGCATGTTTACCTGCAGATGCTGCCTTATATCCCTGAAATAGGTTTGCACACCAGGAAGAAAATAGAGACATATGCTGAGACAATGACAGACTGGCAAATTTTGCTAATAACACAGAGAGCTGATTTTATGTGCCTATAGGGTTCTTGCACTCCTTTTGATCCCTGCTCTTTTGTTTATTCCTTTTGAGAATATTTCATTTTTTTCTCCACTCATTTCTCTTTGGCAGTTTGGATGTGATGCAGCACCTGCTCAGAAAGAGGTGGAGATAAAAGAGCCATCTGCTGTCGGCTCAGCGGGACAGGCGGGATACCTCAGCACTCAGACTGAAGGCTTTATTACCGGTAACTCCAATTTTTTTACACGTATTTCATCATGTCACCTGGATTCATCTTATCTCTGCTGCGTGTTTGTGTGTTTTCCCTATTTTGTGACCGAGCTTTACATTCATATTTAAATATTTACCGTATCTGTGTAACCATTCTGATGAAGTATTTCAATTCACCCTTAATATTGCAAATATCTTTTTATTAACTTTTTTTTATTGCGTCAACCGCTGACACGCCTTTGGACTTGCCGTTTCATATAGGCCCAATCACCCTTGGATGTTGCGTTTGACAGCTCCCGGTGCAGTGAAATGTGTCTTGTCCACACACACACACACACACACACACACACACACACACACACACACACACAATACAAGGCCAAGACACGGGCTGTCTCTACAAGATGGAAGACAGAATATGGAAGCGCTTGTCTCCAGTGTCAATCGACCCTGTCAGTGCATGCTTGCTTTAGCTGTGCCCAGTCATCATATCGCACATATTACACCGCTCAAGTCACAGAACAAAGCACAACCAACTGAGCAAAAGCTATTCAATGTCAGTCAGAGTATCCTTGAAATGTGTTTTTGCAGTGAAATGTCTTATCCCTGGTCATACTCAATCACAATGATGAATGGCTCTCGGGCCTCCGCACGAGTATTGATTTCATCGATCTCCCGTACAGGCGTTGCTTAAACCTCATTTCATATACAGCTTACTCTTCTCAGCGGTTTCAAGCTAAGGGACATGATAATGCACATAGCGATGAATGAGGGACCAAGAGTAGCATATTCCAAGGACATGCTTTTTGAAACGGGATTAGCCTACTGGGAAGTTTTCACAACACCACTTCAAAAAACCACTTGAAAGAATATCTCAGGATGCATTGCAAAGAGGTTCTGAGTATCTGAGGGGTAAAACATCCATCATTTTGAAGACATGCAGACCAGGGGGCTTTGCTAGAGCTGAGATGCAGAGAACGTGAAGAGCTCTCTGAGGCAGAATGGCACTCGAAGGAAAGCCTTAAGAGTCATTTTAAGATTACGGATTGAGCCTCCACAGCAGGTGTGCGAGCAGAATACTGATCTACTCCAGAACAAGAGACTGCGAGCCGCATTCACTTTAACGCCACTGTGTACACTTGCTTGAATACATATGAGGCACCAGGTAAGGGACGCGTATAGAAACTGTAGGGGAGATGATGGACAGAAAGAAAGTAAGGACTTATAGGGGGAAGTAAGGATACAACATAGACGTCTGCAGGTATGAGGTCACACTGCTTTGATTTTTATAAAAACTTGTATAACATCCAATTCCACAAAAAAAACACAGCATTCTTGGTCTTTATCAATTTTAGAAGGACGCGAACATCATTTACTACTGACACTGCTACAATATCTCTTCTACTGCTAATACATTACATTACATTACATTACATTACGATCATTTGGCAGACGCTTTTATCCAAAGCGACTTACATTACATTACAGTACCACCCTTCGCAGAGGGGGGAGCAATTGAGGGTTCGGTGCCTTGCTCAGGGGCACCTGGGCAGGGACTCGAACCGGCGACCCTCCGGTTCCCAAGCGGAAGCACTACCCACTGAGCCACTGCCTCCCCCTAATACACATAAAACAGCAGCAATAGCAAATCTGAATGAAACTCCATTGTCATTCCTTTTTAACACGAGTTACGACAAGCTTCATAATCAAATCAAGCGCTGCTGGCCAAACCATACAATGACTATAAAGAACATGAAGGCAATCCAATAAAATGGTTTCAACAAATAGAGTAAAACGCTTTTTGATAAGGAATGGGTGCGAAATGACTAATGCAGAGTTTAGTCTTAATGGTTCTGCCAAATTAGAATCCTGCAGAGATTTCAACAGGAAGTCATTTCACACATATTTTGCTCATTCATTTCCTCCCTGACCCTCGCTCCGCAAAATCATTTTCTTTGTGTTAAGGAACACATGAGGACAGGCTAAAAATAGTCTATCGTACCAATTACAACTGTTCACAGATCTGCATCAGTCCTTATCATGCTGAATCAAATGAATATCCTAGTTAGAGATGTACAGTAATAAACCAAGGCACAAGGCAAAAGTCTGTGTGTTCAAGTTGTTTTCTGATGCCTATCAACAATTTATAAATCCCTTTCCGGGCCAATTGGTTGAACTCAGTCTGCCGTCAAATACGACTGATACTAATTTACCCCCCCCCACACACACACACACACTGACCGCTCTGTATAATCCAGCTCTGCTTAGTCAAGCAGAACGTTCACCAATATTGTGCTGCGGCTGCGAGTGTGAGCCCAAAGCCCTAACCAAGACTGAATCTGAATCTAACTCCTTCAACCTCCTGAGATTTGAAGATGCATCTCTATTAATGCTTTGGCTGTATGCCCGCAGGTTCGTCCTCGCTGCAGAGGCCAGGAGGGGACAGCGCTGCTCAAGTCACCAAGGGCGGTTTACACAATTAGGCCCTTGTAATAAGCAGTTGAATGGGTGCTCGGGGACTGAGAGGAAAGGAAAACACTCTAAATCTAAAACATTCTCAGTTCATTCTTTTCTTTGTGTTTTTCTTTTTAAGAGATGAAGATGCATAATTCTTATCAAGCAAATGGACAGAGTTTAAGAATTCCAGCAACAACAACAACACCTCTTCTTGTCACAGTTCAGCAAATTTCAAAAGTGCTGGCCTTTCCTTAAAACAGAAAATCTTGCTAACAAGACAGCAAATCCAACCCCCGGTCTGACCATTTTACATTACCTCAACTTTTTGAAGGCGTACTATGCCATTATATTTGATTCCAACAGCAAAGGTGCACCGCAAACAAACAGACTTTCCTGCAAATTTGCTTGCAAAGCACCGCTGTGCTGATGAAGAAAGGTCACCTCTCTGAAAGTATGTTTCCTACAACACCTTGTATTTAGGAAGGAATAAGTTTGTAGAGCTGTGTGCTCATTTCAGGAAAATGCAGTGGGTAGCATATTAGATTTGACGACAATGATGTAGCCGAGCCTGCAGACAGATGAGGGCGAGGTCCTTAAGTAAACGAGGAAAAACACAGAAAGAAACGTCATATGAGGTCAAATGAATGGAATGGATTTCTGGAGAGGGAATTCAGAGAGCGAGCTGGAGTTTGGGAAGCAGGCAAATGACAGATGCAAATTAAGAAAGGAACAATTTAGGAAACTACAAATAAGGCCTGATCCCAGCAGCAGATCTCAACGCAAACGCATAGGAGTTTGCAGACTGAGCTGACTTCTCCAGAGCAGAGTCAGCTGGAGAGAGTGAACAGTTATCTTCCCATTTTCTCTGTCCAGTATGTCACTGCTGGACATAATTTGTATTCAGTAAGCTTCGTGTGGATATGTAAACAATAAAAAGCAGCTGAAGGTCAGTTTTGATGTGTGAGGCAAAGGGCTCCATCTAGAATTCAGTAAAAGAACATCTGTTTCTGTGGCACAGCACAAAGTGGATCTAAACACTTTGATTTGTGTTTGTTTCCCTCAGCTTGATGTGTGCAATGCCAGCCACAAGGAAAAGCCTTGTTTGAAGTACAACGCTGATCTTTGACCGGGTCAGTCACACACACACACACACACACACACACACACACACACACACACACACACACACATCAAAATACTGTGCCTGACTATGACATTAACAACTAAACACTAGTTTATGAGTAAAGCTTAACAACAAAGCTCTTACCAGCCTATGCCTGCCATCGTTCATGTTGTTGTTTTGCTTGCTGCCCATGTAAATTACCCTCACTTAATAATGAATCATTTATTGCCTTTGCTTGGAGAGACTTATTTTGGAGGCATTACATGCAGTACTGTTTACCACTTTAGCTTCAGGCTTAATGATGCCAATGGCAAAACATGTAATTTCATTCAGGCTCATTTCATTTGAAATGTGAAATGTAATTCCTAACCATAGACTGTAATAAATTAAGTTTTGCAGAAACTAAACTCATATAAAGAATCCAAAGAATAGTTTTGTTCACAAAGATCTGACACAGACTTAAACATTGCGCCCACGGACTAAAATATGCGACAGTGTTATTTCTACTCAAGTATGCCAGTGAACTCTGTGTGTGTCCCATGGAAACAGGAGCTCAAATGACAGCTCAAAAATCTAATAAAGCAAGATTGTGGATACTGATGTTTTCAAGCTCCCATGAGTGAGGCTGAAGCTGTTCGAGAAACAAAAACATTCCCGTGGATGCTTGATTGACATCACGTTACATTACATTACATTACGATCATTTAGCAGACGCTTTTATCCAAAGCGACTTACAATTGACTGAGCAGATTATGAGTGAACCAACATCTGGACGTCCTCTGCCACTTCCACTGACAGAAAAGTGTGCAGCTTTTGAGGAGAGAAAAGCCAAATGTGCAACGAGCTGAAATAACAGAGGGCCGCTGGCACATCCATCCCTCCATTCTGATCGGTGGCGACTCCTGCGAGAGAGCGTGCAGACTGTCTTACTGTCTTCTCCACGAGGCTGTTGATCATCTGCGTCTGTTGGGTTTGGCTGTGCGATTGTGGTTGCGTCTCAGGCATTTTTTGGGGGTGGACTGCGAACCCTTCCCCCTGGGTTCCCTCACTCTCTCTCTCTCTCTCATCTCTTCCTGTAAACGCAGCTTTTTTTTTGGCATCCCAGCGGAAGCGGTGGGTGGGCTGTGGGTTGGTGAATACGATGTTGGAAGGCTGTCTGGAAACAGGCTCATCCTCCACGCCGCTCTACATCACAGTCACGCAGCGGCAGGGAAAGCCTGGAGGCTGCCTGGTGGTCACAATATTTCTGAGGGCCATTCAGGTTGTGAGACAAATTTTCAATGTGTCTCACAGCGATGAACTCAGCAGAGTGAGACTGTGGCAGGAACTATTGCCTGACCTGAGCTGCAATACATAATACTCATAATAAGATAAACCTTGAGTATATCTCCTATTAAGTAAGTCAACAAATCAGCAGTAATGTGTGTCAGTTTCAGCCTTTCAGCATAAATTCCCAACTTCCTGAATTTTTGAGGCCTGAAGTGGGGAAACAAAAAGTATATATATGGGGAGAAAAGAGGCACTACTGGTGCTGAAATATGATAAATCATGATCCACACGCGAAAATCAAACTTGGATGCAGATTATCATAATTTGTGAAATACTTGTCTCCCGTCGCCGCCCAGAGGCTGTGAAGAAGAGACAGATTTATACCTACGAGACGAGACCTCAAGCGCCACCACTAAACTAAATCTCTTTGTCTATTTTAAGAAAATAAGTTGATTTTCTCTGGACAAATCGTTCCTTCCTCTTCTGTGCGGTGGAAGAGTTTGGGCTGGAACTTTCTCAGTAACTTTTAGTTGTACTTAAATCAGACTTAATCCTTTTAGCTAAGCTTGCCCCCTAGTCTTTATGTTTCAAGCTCAAAGTGAAAATCTGCCCTAAAACTAAATATACACACTGCACACTTCTTCAGAGACAGTGTGCTGATTTTTATGCGTGAAGGTCCCCAGTGCTATGAAGCAAATAGTCAAACACCAAATGTGCTAGATCATTTATGTGATGTTGTTTTAAAGGATTTTAGATAGAGATACAGGCAATATTTAACATGCTTCTGAGGTATGATGGATGTGCAGTATCCGCTGTCCTGTTGATGCACACTGCGACGCTGACTTGAGAGCATATTCACGCACGCACACGCACACGCTCTGCCTCTTGTCTACGTGATCGTCTTGTTCGTAAGCAGCAGTTTGTGCACAAGAAACAGATGAAGGTGAAAAATAGAGTGTTGAGTGTAGATCTCTCTATATCTCCTGTTCCCTATAAGAACCCATGTAAAAGAAAAGTAAACAAGAGGAGGGAATATAAACTTCAAAATTAACAGGTCCCTAATGCACTAAGAGAGAAGAAAGAGAAGTCCTGATGGAATCTCTCTCTCTCTCTCTCTCTCTCTCTCTCTCTCTCTCTCTCTTTACTGTGCTGATGAAAGGCAGCCACTGATGTGGCCAAGGTGAATTGACAAGCAGTAATGGGTCCTCACAGCTTTGCATCAGGCCACAGGCACAAACAGCAGCTGAAGGAAGCTGTGGAGGCAGTGGGACTAAAAACGCTGCAAAAGCAACCATCGATACATGATCAAACACTGGCGCTTTTAAAAACATCCCACACATCCTACTTTTAGCCACGATCAATCCTGCCCCATTGGTGCTTCCTGAGAGAGAAAGACGCTTATTGATCAAAAAGCAACATAGAATCTGGTCAAAGGACTTTCTGACAAAAGAGAAACAGGAGACGGGCTCTCTGGAGACTGGACAGCCATAAGACCCAATTAGTTACTCATATGTGTTGCTTGGTTTGGTTTGATCTCACACAGAAAACAGTTGAACGTTACAGTGAATGGAGCACATACGTTTGCTCAGCATAAACATACTCAGTGCCACATCAATTTCGCCATCTGCTTGCATCAGCCGATGCATGTGCAGAATCAGTGCAGATGTCCACCCACCAGCCAGGGTTTTGTGTCCACACAGACCTGCACATGGCCGAGACTGAGGGAGGAGATGAAAATGTGTGCAGGCAGAAATGGAAGTAAGGAAAAAAATAACTAGAGGGAAAAAGCTACAATGTTGGCTCTTTTCTAACTCAGCTGCTCTCTGGCTTCATTTTGTTTCCCACTTTGTTTCCAGTGATAAGCTGGCGAACAAGTTAACGATGGGCTCCAACCCAAATGAAGTGTGTCTAGAAACCGTGCACTCATCTGCATGCACTGCTGTCCATCTCTGCATTATAATCCACATAATCCAGCCTTTAGCCTTCTCAAGTTCTCCAGTCCTAGATCAACAATGAACTGAGAACCTCCAAATGTTTCTGTTCAGTCATTTCATGCAACAAATATGAGCAGTGTTTGCACCAACTATCAATGAGAGAAACTAGAGGGGCCTTGTTTCTGGTCCACTTTGGCAAATCAAAAATTGCTGTGTACCTATGAATTATACATCATTCCGATTGGCTACACGAGCAGCTTAATCCCAAATTGCTGAATGTTATTGGTTCAGAACTAGTTAACATCGTGTTCACACAGCAACAGAAAGTGATTGATAAGTTCCCACATGCATTAACAGATTTACTCTTTTTTTTGACAGACAGCACCACATAACTGTGAAAACACCCAAAGAGAGCATTTGCTTAGCTTTTGTCTGTTTCTCACCCTTTACATTTTGTTTTGCAATTTGCAATTTCCCATTTGATGAGGCATAATAACTCATCACTAGGGCTTCCACACTTTGCTCGTAACACATCGTCTCAACACAAGACGTCTCCACTCAAGACGGCGCAAGAGAAAATTACGATCAGAGCTTCCACACCTCAAAGATAAAACTGGGTGACATCTTCATCTCCTCTGCCAACTTTTTGCGATAAGATTTAGAAGTGGCACATCAAATTAAACGAAGCTGTTCGTGGCGAAATGTCTCGAATGGAGATACCATGGCAACGTGGTGACAGAAAGTCTCTGCAGAGAAGAAATAAAAACATGTCAGGAAATCCCAACAGTCTGTAAATAGTTTGTCCTTGTTAGCCTGAGAACACGAAGCTTAGAAAATAGACATTTTCAGCGACCCCGTGACTACTGAGCCGCAATCATCCCCAATCTTCACACTGTGACAGCTCATTATAATATTTGGCTACTTGCCCAATAACATGGCCTGCCACTTGTCCTCCTGCCACCACGAGCTCACGATGCAACATGATTCGCTTTGTGATAATAAGGGCTGCGATAATAACAGATATGACACCAACATGTCCTACAAAAGTGCTTGCTGATTTTAAAAAATGGGAAACCTGGCTGGAGAGGATAACAGTAAATTAGAAGCCAATAAAAACGGGTCTGTGAGACTTATAATCACACAGGGAATAATGAATAGTGGGAGAGAGAACGTCAAAGTGTCCTCACACATGCGAAAAACACATTTGGGTGGTTTTTACACCATTTATTTCTCATCTATAACTGAGATGATGTGATTTTGCCTCATCCATGATGAATAGTAGATAACTTAATTTTCTACACTGTCAAATTCAGTGCAATTTAAGATAAAAATAGAAAGGTATTGGTTACACAGGCTTCTTCACATTTGTAAGCCAGTTAGAAATCAGTAAACCCAGCAGAACAGGGCTTGAAAACCTTTAACGGCTCAAAGATATTGTAATAAATACCTTTAAATCCATTATAGTAACCCTTAGTGTTTCAAGCTGTGAGCCTTTAATATTCCCATGGTCTTATCCATCTGATATGTTCTGGATCATTGATTACACTTTACACCTTGATTCATCCTCATATATCTGGTATCTTTAGAAACGCTGGGATCAATATAGAATGTAAAATAATGTGCTGCAAAATGTGAGGAGTATGTGAAAGATGATCCACTTGAAGTCTAAGGTTTGGATGTAGATTCCATTATTCTGTGTGTTATGAATGCATGCTGCCATTAAGTTCTCCCTGAATGTCTGATATTTGATCTGCTGAGTCCTGATCTCTAAACCCTGAACCATAAACTCTATAACGTCAACCCTGAATTCTGAATCCTGCGTGTTGAGAGCTCAACACCTTTAGCAGGGTATCTGGTGGCTGCATTCTAAAAAGAACATCCTAATTAATCACCTATCTGCCCATCAGAGGTGTCTGAAATAGCTTATGCAATACCTATCCCAGTTGCTGGCATGACATCGCTCCTGGCTGTGCTTCATAAACCAGGTTTAGCAAACAGTGTAAGTAGCACATGTATTTAGGATAAAGCTCAAAGCTGTGAAATTGGATTTGGCTCTGACAGAGCAAGTAGGTAGTGGGAGCGACAGTAAAAAGCCACATGCTGGTCTGCACATATTTTGTGTTACATCTGTTTAGTGTTTAGTTCTGTGCAGATACTCTATATGATACATACATAACATTTGGCCCAAACCAACCATTAAAAAAATGGATATAAGCCCAGTGTGACACAATGCTAAACCATCACTGTCTCACCACTGTGCTGGGTGCTTGTAATTTAAATAGCAGATGCTTTAAAATACTTGTTAACAGTCGCCCACTTGTCTTCATCTTGTCTCTTGTCAGAATTCCTAGCCAAACATTTTTTATCTTATTTTTCATTAAGCTCATCAGCCATTTAAAGTCCACCCACCCATACCATAACAAAGCCAGCTAAGCTGTTATTCCAAAGAACAATTATTTGTGGGCCTTTATCTTTAAATTGCAGGAATTATCCAGACATAAGATTACATGACGAATGTTTCCAGATACAGATTTCTCCCTCCTTCCTCTTACTCCCCTCAACTGTAAGAGCCGTGTGGAAAATTGGCAGCCATTAATGTGCATTCAGTCGCATATCGAATCCGTTTCTCACCATCCCTAAGGGTTTAATAGGAAACAATAAGTGAATTATGACATGAATGGTCACCAATTGCTCATCGTTTTGTTTGGAGACGAACGCGATGACACACTGTTGATACGGTGACTCGCTCAATTTCCTTTTATGTTCCGTGGCAAAAAGAAAACACCATCAAGGTACGAAATAGGGTCAGGACACCAATAACAAATTGACATCAGAATACATAGAATGAAAAGGTTGCTTGTTTGTGACACATTCAGCCCAGACTGACTGTGTGAAAAATATACAGTAGATTGTTAATTGCTGCTGTAAATGTCTCTCTGTCCCTCCCCCCTGTTTCAAAACCAATCATACCCACATCACCACTCACTTCTGACCATGATCCAGTAAATCGATTACTTAGGAGCACACCTGCAGAGAGGGACAAGTGTGTTGGGGACAGGTTAATGCAATGCTCAGCCAAGCAGATACAGGGGTGACCCAACACGCAACGCAGCCTATATGCTGTATATATATATATATATATATATATATATATATATATATATATATATATCACACTGTCCTTTTTACCAAGATTTGGCACTCACACACAAAGCTACATGCAGTTTCCAAATCCTGTCATCTGTTCAGTAGAGCCAAAGCTTTAATATGTTGATAGTAAATCACAGGTAAGCCTCGACACCGTTGGATATATGCTGCACAACTGCAATTGCTTAAAAGTGAAACAGAATTTTCATAATACGGGGGTGAATCTTTGAAATGCCATCCAGCTTTTGAGAGCAGTTATAGCAAATAGCTCACGGTGACATTTCTGGCACTAATGAAAGCAACAACAATCAAAAGGAGTTTTTGTTGCTCCATCCCCCGTTTCTGTTCTTCCCCTCTTTGTAAAGAGAAATGCCTGCAGTCGCACCGACTTTAACACAAAGAGTTTCGCCTCGCCAAACGCAGAGATTGTGTTGAGGCGAGAACAATGCTCCTGCTCTCACACGACGTATCGCCCCATAAGCAGCAAAAGTCTTGTGATACTAACCTTTATTAAGAGCGCTCTCGACAAAAGAATGCAAGTAAGCAAGTTCAGCATTTCTTTCCTCTACCAAACTCACAATCATTTTGCTGAACTCATCCATTCACCCGTGATTTACTTGCTGTCAGCTCCACGCCCTTTATTCACTGCTCAAGGTCGTTAACTGTGTTAGAAAATCCTCAAGACTAAAAATGACAAGTCGTATTTTGTGGAAATGTGCGCAGGGACGCAACCACACGACTGTCTCTTTGATTTAATATTCACATTCGGGAGAATTAAAGTCGCTCAAGGTCCTTTAGAGGTAGACATGAAGAATAAACAGGCACAGAAATACAACCAAAATGGAAGAGGGTCTCTGACTCACTGTGTTGGCAGTGAACTCCGCTGAAGCCTGGTGGACATTTGCAGATGTAGCCGATGAAGGTGTCGCCTCTGTAGGTCTCACTGATCTGACAGTTTCCCCTGTTGTGGCAGGGATTTGGATGGCAAGGACCTGAGAGGGAATAAAAAACAGGAAATACTGTCAAAATAAACCTGTCCTGTGCCAAAACTCAGACCATGAGGTACTTGAAAACACGTTTCTAACCAGCAACAATGGAAGAATTCAGCAAATTTCCAAAACAAAAGGCAAAAGAACAACTATGAAAAACGTTATATATTGATCTGTGCAACTATTTAAGATGTTTGTTACTGTAAGCAGTTCTGTTAGTGTGCCACTGTCCAAACATACTGGACTAAATTCTTACCCAGATCGGCTATTATGCAAATGTGTTTCCTTATTCACATTGATGTTTAACCTTTGAGCATTTTCAATATTTTTGGCCATTTCTTCAATCTGGCAATATTAGAAAATGATGTCAACAATCCCCTGAATCCAGATCAGACACAGATCCATGTTTTCATATCTCATGGATTCTCCCCTGGACCATCCCCAACCATTTCACAACATACTCAAACACCTGGGGTGAGCCGATAATACACCACCAGGCTCCCCGGCTTGATTCAAACGAAGACATCACAGTTACAGGGGATGAGTCAGAGGCCTCATTGTTTTTCTGAAAACTCGCTTTCGATCAGCTTTTATTCCATTTTGTCTTCATCGATACGCAGCCAATTCTGCCTCAGCCGAGCATGAAAATGTTGGAACCTTCAAGCTGTTTTTGAATTTTCTGCCTGACAGGTTTGTTTCATGCACAGATTCAAAAAGCACAAAAAATAATTTTTATGAAAATAAGTTCATAAAAATTCCCTTTATGCCACATAGACATAGTTATAACTTTCCCAATCTCACTTCACATTTACACAGCGCCTAGAAATCGATTTAGATTCTGTTGTCGTGTTCTGTAAGTTGTTTGATGTGAAAAATTTAAATCCCAGACATGCTGTTCTTCGAATAGAAACTTCATTTTCATAAAAACTTGGAGGAAGTGGCGACACCAACACAAAATGAACTAAGGTCAGTAGATAAACACCAATATAAGGAGAATGCAAGCTTCGGATCGCAACTTTGAAAGCTTTTCATGCTGAATATCATCATTTTTTACATTGTACAATATCCTACATTCCCGGTTCAACGGCAATTAAGAGCAAAAATCCACCCACAGATTTGACAGCCGTTGTTTTCCATAATACCTCACCTCTAAACACACTCACATAGCGACTACATCAGCTGCATTGAGTTGTGCCTTGTGAGACTGCTTGTGAGCAAAAGAGTTTGACACGCGAAACTGTGGATGACAGTTAAGTGGGGGTGTCTGGCTTTCAGTGGCTGCTGTGGGTCTATGTGGTCTGGAGGGCAGCCCAAGGCTCTGTCGAAAAAAAGTCAATTGAATATGTCCCCTGCAGGAAGGCGAGACTACGCTCTCTCAACGCAGAGTGTGGAGACCTCGCTGGGAGGCGGAGCACTATGTATCACATTAGACGCTCAGAAAGCATGCATGACAACACACGGCTGCTTTGCATGCGGAGATGAAAACGCTTTAGCTGTGTGTTGCCTGACAGCTTCAATTGAGAGCTGAAAAATGACTTTATGGCACAGAACCAGTCAATTATTAGGTGCTTTGTTTCTAGTCAAACAAGGATTCACTTTCAAAGATAAATGTAAATAAATGAAAAAGGCGGACACTATAATGTAGAATTGATTATTTAAAGGCTAACTTGCTTGCTAGGGTCTGTGATTTAATGTGAAGGTCCAATTATTCGTAGCGTGCTGTATTTTTATTGGAGGGTGGAAAATGTTTCTCTCTGTGTTCGCTTGAGTGATTTCACTGAATTTTCTCTCTGTGTGAGGCAAAGGCTCAGTGCTTAATTAATGAGTGACCCAATGCCAGCATGTCATCTTCTTACTCTATTATAATAGAAGGTTTTTGCCTGTATTTTATATTTCGCCATGACAGGTCGTTGTCACACCAAGACAGTAAATACATTTTGATAGTTTTTTTCTGATTACTTTTTTGGAAAAATCAATTCAGTTTGGTTTGAAGTGGAGACCAGAGTTCATTACCCAATTTTCCCCTGCAGAAGGTGTCATTTTAAAACCTGGGGTATATTTCATACAAATTACAACAAAGTAATACAATGTGAAGAACATTCAGGGCAAGAATATATCTCGCAAGGCTCAAAATGCTGTGATTAAGGCACTTTTGATGCTTTTTGATCCTCGAGGTGAACTTTTTTATTTCTACTTGTGATGCCTCCTTCCCGGCCAAGATTGTTCCAAATAACACATCTTTGCTAAAATTTCAGAAATAATCAGAGAAAGTTATTCATCTTTCTACTCTGAGGATAAATGTGTCTTCTTATTCTCCTCTTTCTTTCTTTCCTTCTCTTTCCATAGATTACTAAGTCTTTGTCACCCACGATTACTCAACACATGACCCTTCTGCATCTCCTACTGGCAGATAGTTGCCTCAAAAGAACTCCAGTGTTCTCGGACATGGAGGGGTAAATTCATAAAGCACTGAAACAGATTGAATGTGTTGTTAAGAGGAAATTACATCAAGCAACCATTAGGACCTTCTCAGGGTAATTATTGTGTCGTCGAAAGTGTACAGGAAAGCTCTCGGTTATATTTTCTGCCTCACAGATGGAACATTTCTGTGCTGCACACTACTGTTTGCCATAGTTTAAGACAGAAAAACATCAATTTACAGAGGAATTTATATTCATAACCACTAAGCATATGCACGCTTCCTGTGCATACAGGGCGCCGTTCATCACTACCATTGTTGTCTCCTCAGTATTTGGGTGTAGCCCACAGCTGCTAGTGAATTCACACTCTGGAGATTTAAACAGAGCTAACAAAAGAAAAGAGTTCCAAAAAGCAATGGTCCGTAATGATTAATAACTCAGTTTCAGCAAATGTTCTTTTTTGTATCTGTATTTTTTCTCCTCACAATGTTATCTCTTTGGGACCAATGATGATAACTAAGGCTTTGAATCAAAGTTATAGCAACCAACTGCATGTGACAGAGCAATATATTACTTTACTGGCAATGCCCACAACATGCTGCCATATTACTGCCATCTAAAACCTCTCAGGATAACTCGCAGTGTGGGGCTAAAAGCAAATGACAATGCTTTGATGTAGGGTTATTGGTTTCATAACTCAGGCCTGCCAATAGCTGCCTCATCTTTTAAACATTGAGTTGTAGAACTGCGTCGAGGCTGTCAAAACTTTGTAGATTGAGATTGGATGGAAAAACTTCTCTTATAGGATAGTAATGCTGGGTTAGCACATATTGTACAAATTAAAACAAATTAAATGTCAAAGTTTAAAGGTTTGTATTTTAGTTTAAGGTCAGATACATGGGTAGAGTTGGTTTTAGGCCACTCTCACATGAAGAACCTTGTAAAAGTAACAGAGCTATAAAACATACTTGCGTCCAGACACTTTTCCTTTCTTTTGTGACTACATTTTTTGTGGAAGCCTTTTCTAGTCGAAGCTTCCCGCTGACAGGTAAAGTGTGCTTTGACAGGCCTCCTATTTCATTTTAAGTGAGGAGCAACAGGAAGAAGCCTCAAGGGGGACAGAATATCACACTCGCTTAAGTCAATCTGACAAATGAGCAGCCACAAGCAGAAAAAGTGACAATGTCAAGTAAACAAGTAAAAACTTGAATTGTTAACTTGATAATTTGCTCATCCATTTAAAACCGGCACAGGTGAAAAAATATTTCTGTTTAGAAATTAAGTCGGCCGATGGAAATAGATGAAAAAACACAAGGGGGCTTGTTTTTGTTCTCTCTTTAGAATTAGCGGCCCTCTGGATATAAATTTCAAACGTGGTAATCACGTTGAAGTCAGGTCATTTCAAAGCCCGGACCTGTATCAGTAATAATGAGATCGGTGGCTAATCAGCTGAACAGAGGAACGTATAATAGCTTTCACAGCGGCCGTGCCCTCTGTGGCAGAGGAAGTGACAGGTTTCAGGGCTGCTTTGACGTGGCAATCTATAGTCGCTTCAACACTTACTGACAACCTCTCTAATGGAGAGTGCATTAAGCTGGAAAAGGGCAGGAGGGAAGGAAGCGGAGGGAGAGAGGAGAGGAAGAGCATATCAAAAGCGATGTTTGAGAGAGATATTCTCAAAATGACAGGTACAGCTGAGGCTGAAATGGGCTTTCATTACACATACAAAAGGCTGCAAACAATTACAGAGCAGCAGTTCAAAAACAGTGATTTACTGATGTGACAACACATGCAAATGGTTGATAATTATAAATGTGGAATTTGTCAAAGTGAAGGGGAGTTTTCATTCACCTGGTGTGTTAACTGCACCTGACTAAAGTGTTGATGAAAACGGTGAACACTAATGTCGAGCTTTAACAAGGAGAAACACACCTGCCGGAAAAAGCAAAAGAAATACATTGTGGCTGACGCGCTTCTCTTTGGAATTTTAACTGACAGCAACCGTGTCGCATTCACTGATTTCCACTTAGAACACAGTGTTCTTTAGAGCATTAAAGTCATAAAAACCCACAGCACAAACTGACCATTGTGCACTTCAATCAGGCACACGTGGAAATGAATGCTGAAGGGTGAGCATGGATGAGTGGACACAGAACTGTAGAGGAGGAACTAAAGATGCAAAATCGAACATGTTAGGCCATTTGATGTGTTTCTATGCAATTGAAACTCTAGAAACGCTAATGGTAAATGGATTCATTGATCGCATTAATTACTCTACTTACTGCATCTACGTCACAATGAATGAACGTCTCAGTGCTAAATACAACATTTATACGATGGGTGTCAAACCGGTTCCATGGAGGGCCAAGAGGCTGCTGCAGTCTTCTGTCCAACCAAACCATTCGCCAATTTGCTCCTCCGTCTTGAGATTGAGGCCTCCATGCCTCATGGTTTGACATCTGCTATGAACATTCCCAGTCTCAATGAGCAAGCGAAAGTTCAAAAAGTAAGCAAACCTCAAGCTTCGCAAACCTCAAGCTTCTTAGAGTCAGATAAAGGTTTGAAGGCGATTGGACAAAAAGACTTTCTGAGAAAGACTTCTCCATGAGAACGACCACCTGTCAAAACAAGTTTCAGAGGAACTTAGAAGAACAATTGTAGGGAAGCACGAATGAAGCTGAAAAATTATCAGATCCACCTCAAAAGAGCTGAGTGTTCATCAATCCACAATGAAGGCAGGCAGACGCTGAACAAGTGAGGCCTGATTTGGCAGTCAGCCATTAATCCGCAATCAGGCCAAATCTTAGCCTGACCAGCTGTCATATGATGTGTTCGAAGAAGCTGCAGAGTCTGATTAATTACTCAGATGATCCATGATTGAGTGATTTGGCGATTGGATGGAATTCTGACAGATTGGTTATCTCTATTACAGATTGAGACGTCACACAAAGCCATATTTTTTTTTTAAAAGGGATTGGATTTTCTTGATTCATAGCAAATCTTCCTTAATGTGGCAAGATATTGAGCATGTAAACATGTTGAGATTAGAATAAAGCATTACTAGAAACGATCTATTTCCCGATGTGAGCTTCCACTTAATGGCATATCAATCAAGCCACACAATACGAGTATACATTTTGAACAGTCAGATCGTCAACTCAAATGTGAAAAGAAAGCGGAGTAATGCTAATGTACAAGATGACCTAATTCATACAATGCTGCAGTCTGTGTTCATGTGTCCACTGTAAGAAAATTACTGTATAAAGCGCAAACGTTAGATTAGTTCAGACACAATGTTTTTGTCTACAGTTATGACTTGAATTATTAGAAATGTGTATTCACTATACACTTCAGTGAATAGGCTGCTACGCTCTCTTCACTCTGATTGTACATTGCATGTGATTCTTGTCTGGAGGAAACCATGACACCCTTTTGAGTGACTGTCTGCTGCTCTGTTGTACACGGCATTGTGCCCGGTGTGATTGATGTGAGCCCCTGTTATGTCCGGCATGAGCTTTGTGATTTCTTTTGTGGCTGCAGAAAGAAGCCAATCAATCAGCTGCAAAGAGGCGAGCAATGGTTAAACACAGGGAAGCATCTGTTGTTTGTTTGCTGATCGATCTCAGGGGTCTGGCGTGTTCACGGTACAGGCAAAGTTTGTGCTCGTACATCTTTGACGGCAGCTGTCACAAACACTGTCGTAAGCATTACTTCATTCCAAATCCAAAAGCAATACTAATTTCATGAGGGAGACGTTTATGATTATAATGGCTCTTACAATTGCACCCTTACAAACGATATAGTTTAAACATTAAAATTTACAACCTATTATTCCCTCCATAATAGGAATATAATTAAATGCCCAGTCTCTGTTTTTCTATTACAGAGAATCCCTTCCTATGTGGAGAATGCAGCCATGTTATTGATCGTAACAAAAACAAACCAAATCCTGCTGCAGCTGACCCTGCATGCAGTTAATCTTAATAACCTTTACATCATTAGGTGGAGTCACTTTGAGGTCAGGAGAGCTTCTTGGGCTGGCCGATAAGGATTTCTGGTGATCCTTCTAGTGAAGTGAGTCAAGATGTGGGGGTGAAGTGACTAGAGGAAGAGCTTTTACTCAATATCTAACACAGTGCAGCAGTCCCTCGTGGCCTAACCTTCCATTGCTACTCCGAATTGTGCAATTCCACTGCAATTCCAGCCACAGCGTTACTCCAAACCATTCACAGACATCATTGTTGATGTTATTTTTTGGCTGAAACATAAATGAGACAAGTGAGATGACAAAATTCAGCTACAGCAGGTTATTCTTTTAGAACCGCCTCTCGAAAGTTTGTAATTTACACTAGATCATACAAAACTCAATAAATAAATCATAACTATTTTTTAAAAAATTAATACCCCATCCTATCTAGTCTTGTACCTATCTGTTCTTTTATGACTGCTTGATAGGGAAGATAATTAAATCTCCAGGTATTTTTTTACATTTACTGTCAAATATGTCTACCAAACTTTCACTCTGTGAAATTGACATTTATGAGCCTTTGCACTGCATGCCCAGCCAGATTCGACATGGCCTAATTGTGTCAAATCTATTTTTAAATCAGCCTCTTTTTCTTTGATGGCTTTGCTGGTTCACAGGCTCATGGTCACTGCACCCATCCTGCGCCTCGCCTGATGAAAGTTGGCACTGAAGCACCAATATTACATCAGCACTCTCAGAATGATACCGTGTTCGTTGATGCCTTTAGTGAGTCTTGGCCTTCTACTCCACTGCGCCCTCACCACTGCCATTTCAGCTCATCAGCATTTGACAGGTTGAAGAGTTAAAAAGCATTATCTCACGCAAAAACTAAACACTTTGAAACTTAAATATGTCAAACACAGATCCTAAATGCGGAGGTCACACTAAAGATCAGAATCATGTCAGGATGAATCAGGGTGAAAGGCAGGAATGGATGTTTTCTAAATGCCGTGGAAATGTCACAGCATATTTCTTAAAAGGTCTCCTGAAGAAGCATTTCCTTAGTCTATGTTTGCGAGAATTCAAACTCCACACTCACAAACCAAACCATTCCCTTGTTACCTAATAAGATTTTGGATAATCTGATACAGACTGGCTCCAATCTTTTCAGCTCATGGAGTCCAGGATCTATGTGTCTTCATGTATTTCATCAATACCAACTCTACAGTGAGAATTGTAATCACAAGTAAAACATGCTTTGCAGTTACTGTGGATAATTTATATGACTTACAGACAAAGTAAAAGGTCACAATAAACTAACTGCAAATATGAAGTCGAGGTTTTATTTGGATACTGGCATTTTATCCTAGCAGCCTTTAAACAAATCCTTTGATAAAAACAATTTCATTTTTTTGATTTCCTCATTATCATGTTGAGAAATGTCATCTCTGTAGCTCTGTGTGATTGAAGGGTTGGAATGACAATAAACACAACTTAACGACATTATGAGAGGATAGATTTAGATGTTGTGATGTGATATGCTTGAAGCCCTCGCCCAATGTATTGGACTGGAAACAAAAATCAGGTAAATGTGCTACTTCAGACACACATAGTCAGCTTGTCTGTTGATGCACTGAAAGCCAAGAAAAGCTTTTAGGTTTTTCTTTTGAGCCATAATGAAAGAGCTGTGGCCATTAAAGTTACAAAACTGATTAAAATAAATGAAGGTACCGCAGATATTTGGTTATTACCGTGACTGTTATTGTTATTTCATGTGACTAATCAGACCCCATTAACAAAATGTGTTCATTTAGCATATTAAAATGACACATCAAATGGACATACTTAATCAAAATAAATTATTTTAATCATTAAAGCCATACTCATTACCTCCATAAGATGATAAACACTCTGTGGGTCTGTGCTCAGTATAGTTAATGTGTCATTCAGCTCTGCCAATTCTGTTCCTCTGAGGGATTTTATGCAGCAAAAGTGTAAAGCTACAGTAAATCAACCCTGTCCCTTTGTATTTTTTTTTACTGTGGCCAGAGATTTCCATTTATTTAAAAGGGAATAAACCTTTGTGAGATGTGTATACTGTAGAGAAAGAATCACACCTTTCCCAAGGTAGATAAAATACAGCCAATTTCTTCATTTTATTATTCTGCAGGGCATAGGACAAAGAGAAATCCAATATTCTGTCATGTTTAGCACACTAAGCACTTTTTCCCCTCTAAACCCCATAGTTTGAATATAAATGGTAGCTTAATACGTGGACTGGTGTGGAAAGGAGCCAACATCCACAGATCTTACTAAGCTAGAAACCGTCAACTATAGATATGGCACACGTGTTCACAGAGATAAACCTCAGACATAAAAAATACAGGCCTGATATGTCGTTGGAAGGCATTTGGCCTTTTGCATCCGTCTGTCCTATTTCCAGTCCAATTCCAAGTCCAATTCCAGGTCAGTGGTCACTTGTCACAGCTAATTCAGTTCATTTCCTGTCATAATTCTTGTGTATGCAACGTTCCTCATTCCCACTGCAATCTGAGATGAGATTGCAACAGAACAAACTTGGCTTAGATTCTTACTAAAATGAGTGTATCCATAACATTGAAAGGGGGCAAACAGTGCTCACTGCTCTCATTGCTCCTTGTTTTCATTTCATTAGTTTATTTCGAAACAAATTAAACGAAACCACATCAAACTATAGGAAATCAATCCTTGCAGGTTTATTTCAGATCAGATGGGTTAAAGCAAAAAGTATTTATTTAGTTAAGCTCTCTTTGTCAGTGTGTTTGATGTGTGTTTGATGTGATCAAACACACTGATCCACTGCTACTCTCTCTCTTTGTCTTACTCTTTGTTGCAACACTAATGTGCGCACTTAATGGAAACCGGATGGTTTTTTTTACTAACTACTTAACGCCGCTGAAAGGACAGATCTCTTCTTACTGGTCAGGTGCATCAGGCCTGAGGTGTTCAGGTATATAGGCATGTTAGACGCATCTAATAGAAAACAAGGCTTTTAGGGCAATTTAGAGCTTTGGCTATGACTCAAGTCCATAAAAGAGAGCAACCAAGGCCTGCAGTGACTTTACGTACGACTTTTTATGTAAATAATGTTTAAATCTTAAATTTTAAGTAAAGTCTGGCAACCATACACTTCTACCCACCTTGTGTTTTGCTATTGCAGCTTTACATTAGAGAGTTCAAATGGTGAGTGTTTGTGTGTGTGTAATATTATTTGTCGACTGATCACTCAATAATCAGATTACACAAAGATGACAACAAATGCTTGCATTCCTGTGGTAGTATGTCTTAACTAAATAAATACGTTTTGCTTGAACCGATCTGATCTCAAATAAACCTGCAAGGATTAATAATGACAACAACACAAAACAGACACGCTAAACACATTGTGAACGTGCATTTCCAGCTGGAGTGTTTGTGCTCAGCTGCAGCACTTCCTCAGGATGCGAAGTGACATTTTAATTGCATCTCTGATGAAGATAAATCGGGTTCTTGTTGCTCTCTGTGGCCTTCACTTTTGTCATAAAACTCTTGTTACCTTTTCTCTTTCAGTAATCAGGAGTAACATTTCAGAATCCCAAACGTGGCCTCTGAGGCAGGAGATCCGGCGTGGAAATGTCTGCATGCTAATTCACGGATCTTTACTGAACGAATCGCTACACACCGACACAAAGAGACACTCAGTGATCTCCTCGGGGAGCGGATATACATTCAGACTAATACTAATGGGATGCACTTACCTGAACCAAGCTGTAATATCAACCAATTCCATAAGCTGTGTGGAGGATGCAATGCACTGTACTCTAGATAAATATGACAGTTACATTTTGGGATTTTGAAAGAGCTTCTGATTAATGCTGCTCTCCAGTTAATGGATGATAAAGTCGATGATAGCGCGGAAGGAATCATTTTCAAAAACATCACTTAGAAATGTTAATGGGTGAATGAAACTTGAAAAAGAAAATTCCACTGATGTAAATGCTTAGGACTGAAATGATTCTCCCACAGTGTCGTGACTGACAGATGCAGAAAAATGATTCCCAATACGCAGATATGCAAGTAAATTTATTCTTCTTCTCCTTCCTCTTCCTCCTCTTCTTAATCCCATGTTTCAATCTTGACCTTTAGCCGAGCTTGTAAGGTTGTCATTAAGTCCAAAAAATTGGATCCAAAATTGTTACTAAGATTTTTCAGACTTTCCTTAGATTATTTTTATTTAATAATAAATAATAAGTTTTTAGAAAGCAGATTTTACTTTTGTTTTTGCAGCTCTGCTCTCTAGGTGGCAAACGAAAGCCAAATTCAATGAAAAGTGAGATTGCAAAAATGATTTAATAGCCCATAATTTAAAAAAAAAGAAAAATAGACTTAACTGCTGAATGATGTAATCATGAGTGCAGCAGACCAGGCATAAATTGTCGATACAAGAATTAAAGTAAGTGGCAAGAGATTTAAACACTGAAAGAGCTCTCACACACACACACAAACACATATGTATGCACACACATGCACAAACACAAACACACAGACAGACAAATCACGTTACCAAAAACACCCCACCTGCTGAAGTCGGTTCCTCGCCATCTGCTGCTGTGGAGACAGAGAGGGGATAAGGGAGGGGGGTGGAGAGAGAGAAATCAAATTAGCTTTATCACAACTATGTCACAGTATTCAGAGCTGTAGCTGCATTTAATATCACTGACTCAACAGAATTATTAATCACTCTTTGCACAAGCATATGTGCAGTAATTATTGACATGTAATCTAAGGGAGCACACGGAAGCTAACCCTCACCTGCTACCTGCACCACACAATCCAATCCAACACCTAAACCGTGAAATGTAATCACACACACTCGCCACATACAAGCTACTTTGTACTGGTCAGTGGCCTTTGACTAACATTGACTAGCAGAATTAGCCTCCATTCATACTCTTCATGCGTTTCTGCTGCAGCTCTCTCTAACTCCTAACCCACAGTTCAGCCCTTTGTTCCACTACAAAGGCTGATGAGATTTTGGGCTGTCTGCCATCATCACCAAGAACCCTCAATCTTCTTCATCGCTCTGCCAGAAAGCTGGGGGAGGGGGAACAGCAAGGGTACCGTATGCATTCAGATGACAAATAAGATCATCGCAGTTGTGATTGGAAAATCGACTGGAGATTTGCAGAACCCAATCCAACCAAAATACATTCTCTGATTCTCGCTCATTTGACTGTTATCACACACACACAAACACACACTACCACACACACACTGAAATTACATTTATATAAATCTCTTGTAAACAGCTATAGATCTGTTAATCCTCAATATTTGATGGTCACGCCACCTTAATTAGAAGCATGATTCAATGTTGTGTGCGTATTATCATTGAAAGCATTGAATACTAATGATGCATTAGCATATGGAGAAGGTTAAGGCCAAATAGATCATCAGGCACGCTTGGAGACGGTGATGAGTGCCAGCATGCAACGCAGCAGCAAATGCATACATATTTGTACAAGGCTAATCAAGACCTAATTTTAGATCATAACACAGGAGACCAAGATTGTATTAGAGTTCTCAACTCTTTGCAAACCTCACATCGATGTTGGGTCAGGCTGAATTCCCTGTGGTATTTGTAATGGAACTGGAAACAAACACAAAATGCTCTGTGAGGGTTTTAAAGAAACGTTTACATTGCTAAAAGTCTAACAAGAAAAGCTGAATTAACAGTTTTGACAAACTTAGGGCACCCTGGGAACATATGGTTTCTACTTAGAACACAGTGATGAATCTTTGCCCGGTGGTTGGGAAGCGAGGGAGAAAATGATTCACTTACGACACTATTCTAAGAGTCGGACTGAATTAAACAGTGAACCGCAGCCTTAACGCTGTTAAACAAGAGGGGCGGGGGGGTTAAATTGAAGTCAACGGGAGCCAAAGTCAAGCACTCTCCCAAGCTCTCATCCCTCTGGCAGCAGGAGCTTCCCTTTGTGTTGCCCAGCGGGAAGAGAGGGCCATGTAATCCCAAAACCAAGCACATTCCACGCTTCGCTTACTGCGGTTTTCCTGCTGCCATGTCTTCTCGCTCACCACAGGGGTCAAGGCGTGAATACATACAGGCAAATACACTGTACACATACACACGTTTTTTTTTAAAAAGGAGCAATACCGTATGAATGACTTTACGTGTGACGGACGATGGACAGCTACAAAACACACACTGACAACAAACATAAATAAACGGAAGCATTTGTCTAAATGTATCATTGCCTTGAAAGACTGCATGGTAAGGGGAGTCAGTGCTACACTTCACTTTCCTTGCCAAACTTAAAGTTTGAATAAGCTGTTCCCTCGATGAGTCACAACAATCCATTGCGTCCCACAGCAGCCCACGCATGCTCATCTTCCCAAAGTTGTTCCGTATTACCTTCAGAATAGCCCGACAGCTCACCCCTGGCTCCCGCTGCTAATATTCTGTTACAGAATCTACAGCAGGAGGACATTAAGCATCATCAAATCCAAGAAAAGCTGAAAGCAAACCTATTTCAGATCCGTACTTTTATGATTAAACTTGCCTTTTCTTTTTTTTTATTGTCAGATCCTTGCAGCTCTTACACGTCTGACTCAGTTCATAAAATCTTACAAATGTTCTCTTTTAATTTCCCTCATCATCAGTTCCAAGAACTGCTTATTTCCTCAAGGAGCTGATCTGGGATGAATCTCTTAGCAATCGTGATTTTGCTCTCAATTGTTCTCACCTCAAATTTGAAAAATCTGGGCTGATACACGTATTAGCAGCAGCTGTGTCCATTAGGTCTGTCATTACAAACTGGTCAGAGTCTCCTTTCATTACAGTAAACCCCTTGAGCTCTAATCATACTTGAAAACCCCATCCACTGTGTATTACGTTAGGTTAGTTTGTTTTCCACTGTGCAGGCTGATGGATATGCAGAATGTATCGCTACAAGCTGGAATGATTTACATGTTCTATCTTGAAATCTGAGTTACTGATGTGCACATTTACATAAGCACAATTTGTGACATCACCAATACTCGGAGGCCAATCCTGATTGTGGGTGGGACAACATTTGTATTCTGAAATGTTCAAAGAGCAGAAAGAGTAGACTATTAGTAGAGACTACTAGTAGAGATGAAACTTTAATCCACATCATTTTAATAACATATAATCAAATAGATAGATAGATGGAAAAGATCCACCCAAAGTCTTTGCAATGACGCCATTACGTGAAATATTGTTCCATTTTGTACAACATATACTTGACATGGTGATACATGGTGACGCTGTGCTTATAAATGTGCAGAACACAGGAGGTTCTGGAGATGACTTATTCAAATAGCCCCTCCTTATTCACAGGAGAAGGCCTCTCTGTAGCATGATAAGCTTCCATCCTGGGACATATTGGTTTAATCTGACTGACAGCCGGGAGGCAGTAATAACCATCCATAATCTAAATGGGAGCCAGCCAGTCTGTCCAGCTCCAGCTAATATGACCTCAAGGTGTTTGGTGGAGATAGAGGGAATGAGCACATCACATACAAGTACAAAGGGCGGGGGAGGAGCACACACACCTATGTTTAAACCTATGTTAAACTACACATGGTACGGTGCTTACACAGATCCACACAAACACAACAAATGACAACTTTGGGTGGAAGATGTAGATGTCTTCATGTAATCTCTCCTTCTGTTCAGGCTGCAGTGGAGTTTTGTGATGCACTCGGTTTGGAAACATGATCTACACCAACAGATCCAGCATCCATGCATAAAATACATTTTTGCTAGACATTCATTTATGAGGGAGGCTGAATAACCAGAACAGTAGAAGAAGAGAAAAGAATAAAAGACAAAAAATCCCTAAATGGAAACACAGAATCCTGCATATGCAACAAAATATACACATTTGCATAACTCTGTATTCACACCTTTATGCAATTTTCCCTTCATTAATCACAGGAAAGTGCACATACATAAGTCTCATAACGCTGCACAATTAACCATAAAAGGTAAATGCTCCTTTCAGCATGAATATATGAATAGTGATAAGCATGTAGATCAGGTCATCCGTTAAATATTTGATAGGCAGTGATAATCACGCTGAGGATAGATTTTTGGTAGCCAGAGTCCAAGTGGAACCTAACCATGTTACACTTGAACTAACCAGGTGTATTAGATGGCAGCGAAGAGAGACAAAACTGACAAATGGTCAAACATCAAAGTGGATGATTTAATGTGTTGCTGCCTCCTGGCAAAGCCATCAGTGTGGTCAGGGGACACCAGAGCTGCCTGCCCTTCACACGGGTCTGGCAGGGAACAGAACCTGACTGGAGGTGTTCCATCCACACAGGTAAGGTGACACGGACCTGGCAATGACTTTACCTGTGAACAAGGTTAACAGGCCCAGCACCTGACACAGGAATCAACCAATTTAGGTCAGTAACTCTCGCCATGGCGCTAAATAAAAGCCACCCCACATGTTTATCTTTATCTGCATGAACAATAATTGCAAGCGGTTCGAGTTTTAATATACTGCTGTTGTAGTTAGTGCACAGTTGCAAAATTAACTTTTAATTTCTGTCTTCGAAATGCTGGATTAAAGTGGGATTTCACTTAAGTAGCTAACTGACTAGGCAAACACACAAAAACACGAGACTACAAAGAGAAATGTTATGATGCCACAAGACAAAACGTAATGATGGTTTCTATATTTACACACTGGTCGCAAAAAGTGTCACATAAAACCAAAAGAGCAACCAACTGAAAGTCACCTTATTCATTAGTCTCAAATTAACAACAAAAGAAGAAATACATGAATACTAAGAACAAAATAGCTCAATTAAGCGTGAAGTTGGGCGAGAGGGATTTTGTGTGGAAGACTTCCGTAATTGAGTGTTTCATCGGCACTGTGGATCATTTATGGTCGCGCTCAGTTCTTTCTCTTTAATGCGGTCGACTCAAATTAGCAGTTAGTGCCACTTGGCAGCTGTGAGCATTTTGGCAGACAAAATAAAAAAGTTTTTTTTGACACTCATGGATACAAACACAGAACCGTCGCAACGTTTTCTTAATTAGAGGGGACAGATGTGAGGAGAAACGGTTTGAAATTTGTTTTGGCATTTGTGTATTACCTTTGTGACTTGATGATACTGAGATACTGTAAACACTGACACTATGTAGCTATCACACAGTATTTAAAATGTGTGTGAATAAGCCAGCGATGTGTAATCCTGTAACCCTGTAAGGCTTTGATAGTAAAGATAAAAGCACTGTTTTGATGTATCAAATGTGGCGTAGGTTAGGAGTGATTCACAGTACACATGTATTGTAACTCTATGACAGCAGTCAGCTGTGGGACGGGTTCAGCTTCTGATGTGTAAATTATAGGCACGTGTTTGGCCGATTGCACGATGAGGTATATTACGTGACTGATTACCCATCACAATTACTGACATTACAGTTTGTTTCCTGATGCAACGAGGCGAACGACTATAGAAAGCGAATGTGGTAGAGCAGATGAATAGATGCCTGCAAAGGTTACTGTTGTTGCAGTTTATCACCCAGTGTTTGTAACAATCCTATGGGCTCACTGTGTGAAGGTCACAGGGGTTGCTGACATGCACAGTTGAACATAAGCTGCTATACCTACAAGCACGTATTGGCATATTGACTCTGCTGTAAAGCATGAAAAATGTTTCTGTCATTTACTGGTCACGGTGTTTACATGCATAACAACCATTAAAGTGGGATGAATTGCAACATCCTAAAGCTACAATAACTGATGCTTTTGGCTGCTAGAAGACAGAAAACGTAGGTTGAGCAGGTACAGAGAATAGATGGAAAGGCTGAGAAAGGAACCTTGTTGTAGCTATTGTGTTAACTACAAACAGCAGACAGCAACATGATTAACCAACCAGAGTCTGGTGTCTCTGTCCACCCAATGAAAGCAAACCCACTAGTTACTCTCCTTTTAGCTCTGATTTTGTCTGAAAGTAAAATGATGAGAAGTATTGATACTGTGCCATTGTGGATGATAAAGCCAAATGTGGATTCAACACTATCAGAGACCTTTCTGCGTTACACACAGCCATTTGTAAATAAATAATAAACAATACCAAATATCGCAGGTTTGATAAACTCGGGCCACTGGCAACCCCTACAATGTCGGCTGGACAGTGCAGAGACTGAGCTCTGTGTGATTGTTTACTGTAAGTCAATTTCACCTTTACGGCCCCATGGCCAACAGCCCATGACAAACTCTGAAACAATCTGAGTAATGGATTTTACTTTCATTTGGCAGAGAGGCATCAAGAGTGACAGTCGGCTGTCATTGCTAATGTTAGCAATGCAGACTTCATTCGCAGGGACTGACAAATCCTGTTTGCATCTGCCAAGAGTCCCTTGTTAAGAATCTCAAGCAGTAAAAACTTTACTTTGAGTTTCTTGTGTCTTTCAAGTCTCTCAATTTTCCTCATGTAGTTTGCAAAAGACTAAACCTATAAAACGATCTGTGTAAGATATTTATCATGGTTGAAATTGAAATGAATCTTGGTGTGAGACAATATAAGTGACATCAGCATTATTCAATCAATCAGATTCCATGGTTAGGATGTCTGGGATGGCAGATTCAAGGTCAGCTTAGTTACATTTATTTTGTTTATTTCAATATTATTTTCAGATTTTATTTAGTTTTCAGTTTGTTTCTTTTAAATCTACCTTTTTTAAACCTTTTGAAAAGAAATAAGGAACGCACAAATGTCAGGAAATGCACATAAAAAAAAAGCTATTAAGAATAGAGGCTAAGCTTTTCATAAATATTGATAACCACAAAGCATCACCAGAGAAATACAGAAAACTGTTTGAGTCTTCACTGTTTTCCATTCATTCTCTTATTATTTTGCATGATTATATGTGATTGTCTTGTCTTCCATGGCCTTAATAAAAAAATGTAACACTATAAACTTTTTAAATCTTTGCTCATTGATGAAGCCCACTTTACAGGGAAGTGAGGTTTGTGGCCCCGGGTCAAATGCTGAACCATTAAATCAATTATGACAAACTAACCAAGAGCAGCTACCAGTGGACATGATTTGGTTATTTTAAGCAAATAATTCAGGAAAATAAATCTTATTTAAAACCAGTCAAATCTGAAAGTCCTGTTTGAGTTCCACCTCTCACCCTCCGTGTCATTTGTGACATTTTCCAATTTATAAACCTATTTGAACAGGAGGGACAGTAAGGTGATGACAAAATGCATTGGTTATAGTTTTCCTTTCAGTTTTACTTATTAGCACTTGCTGGTTAAAGTGGTGAGATTTCTGATTTGCTGAAACGGTTTGAGCCCAGGAAATCTGACACAAACAATATATACAAAAGATATGTTTGTGTATGTGAGTCACTGGTCGACATCCTCTTCACCCTAAACATGAAACTTGTAAAGCAGTATTACAAAAACCAAACATAAGCAGTGCATCGAGCTGAGCTGCAACTTTGAGATCTGATGTCTAAAGCAGAGTTATGTTGTCTGATGAGGAAGGTCTTTGTGGCACATGAAAAAGAAACAAAAGGATTGTCAAACTGAGATATCTTCACCTGTCAGGTATTTCTTTCACAGATGAGCTGAAAACAGAAAATCCCCTTAGGTTCTTTCCGCAACTGAATTTCCGGAAGAAAACGTACTGTATTGCTATATATACATGTATCTTCTAAACACATATGGCACTTTTAGGGTGCTAAATCACTCCGCACATTTCCCTTGACACCCTCCCCCTCAGACAAACACACATTCTCACCCTTCCAACCCCACGGCAGATGCTCATTGTACATCTATCTCCCACATAGCATCACCCTTACAGTGTTTGCGCCATCATAACAATGCTTATTGACATTAAACCAGCTTGCTATGGAGTGGGTGGCTATCTGTGAGATGACTCACACATACAATTCCAGCCATAATTAGGGTGCCATTGTTAATGTTCTTCCAATTAATGACAAGGGAGTGCAGTAGTATGGCTCTTTATATCAAATAAAACTGTAAATAATATCTCTCTGGAAAAAAAAGGCCTCCACTCTCCATCCTCATTTCACCGGTTTGTCAGCAAAGCAGAGCTGCAGAACGAAGTCCACTAATGAGGGGCTCTTTGTTGTTGACATGTGGTCCGAATTTTCCCATCTGGCTTCGATCTAAATGCTGTTTCACCCTTTTGAAATCATGTAATGACACATGAAAGTATGATCAGTGTCAAGCACAGATGCATCTCTCCACTGTACATGCAAGTTCTCTGATACTGCAATGTGGAGAGTTTAAAATATTGCTCTGCCACAAAACAAAGCAGTGATCTTAGGTTTAGTTTGTTTAGACAACCGTGGCAGGGAAAAATAAAATGAACCATAAAACAATTTAAAATCCATATCATCACGGAGTGTATACTGTATGAGACGGCTCGGCGAGAGGATGATCAGTCAGACAGAGCGTCAAATTGCTATCTTTTTTGTAACTTGGTCAATACGGAGCACAGACGTATCCAATGCCCGATTTTTACAGTGTTTTAGACACACAATCAATATGTTTTTAAAGTCTGCTCTCAAGTGTCAGTGTGCAAAACCTTGTGTCAGCAAATAATATATGTCCTCAATAGTGCCATGGTCAGTATTGATTGTGTGGCCCTATAGGAGGTTAGCACAAGAATACAGAGGCCGAAAATTGACAAAATTTCCATACAATGCATTCACCATAAAGCAAGGCTATGCACACACTTCTTTTAAATTCCTAATGCAGCAGATCTACAAGTCAACACGATTGGCTGCATTTAATGATAGCAAAGGAGTTGAATTATTGCTGCTCTTCCAGAGATGATTTCTAACGGAATGATGGTCGACGCTCTTTTTTAATGAGAAGCTACCAGATGCTTTGGCGATGTTGTTGATATGCATGGCAGTGCAGCAAGTGTTCTGTTTCAGCTGAGAGACGCTGCTCCTAAGACATAATTTAGCATCTTGTATTTGCTCTGTGATGTTGCTGGGTTGAGAATACTATTGCATTATACAGTATGTATCATATCAAGATCATTCTAACACGCACTGGTATTTCCTGAAAGAGCAGAAAGAAGAACATGGTTTACAGAAAGAGGGGGAAAAGCATCACATGTCTCCTAAGAAAACAGCATGCAGAGCCACTCATAAGGAACACAACAGGCAGGGATCTTGTGAGGGACACTAACAAGAAACACACACTATCCACATGATAGAGCAATGGTGAACAATCCGTGCATCATGACTTTCTACCACAGCCTGATAAGTGTGGGGGTTTGAATCTGCCAGGTTACAGACCTTCCCCTGAGAATTAAAGGAACAAAGAAGCTAAATTTGCTCCTGTAGCTATTACACCATTAAGTGCTGTAAGTGGAATCTTAAAAAGACGTTCTTGAGGCCACATCAATGTATGCAGACGATGATGGCCCCTATTCCAAAAAGACTTCAAGCAAAAAGCTGCTTCAATTTGCAAAAGCGAGTCGGGCTGTTCCCTTTGTCTCCTCTAAAGTCACAGTTCTTGCATTACTATGAACATGTGGTGAGATCAATACCACAGCCTCTCTGGTTCCACAATCTCTGGATTTTGAGGCGGCACGTGAAATTGAAACGTAAATTGTAGAGCTAGCCATATACAGGACGGATAAAGGCGGGGAAAGGGGGTGGGTACTTTCATGAGGATGTTGTATTTATTTAAACTATGTATTGAGATGAATGCAAAGAGGGATTGAAAGCACAAAGACAATGGGGATTAAAATGGAGGAGGGAGTGAGGGAAGACGAAAGGGGACGGGAAGAAGACAGAGCAGGAGAAGCAAATGAGCCAGGCCTTCGTGGTCCAGATGGCTTAAAGGAACAGTTCGTCCCAAAATGAAGAGCCATTCTTATTATTCTTGTCACTATCATATTCCTCTGATGATGTGTGCAACCACTAAACAAAAGCATGTAAGCTCTCAGAGTGCTACAGTGCACATTGACCCCATTATGCTGTACAAGCTGCTTCCTGCATTTTCATGGTAATTCTTATGCCCCCTTTTGGATGTCTAAACCGTGTTTACCTCAATTATCTGAGGTGGAAATCTAAAGGTTAACTCTTTTTCCGTGGAAAACACAGCTCAGTTCACGTTCGGCTGATATACTAAAAAATGCGGATTATTGGTTGAACTGTTCTTTTCGATAAAATAAAAAAAGACACTTCAGTATCTGCAAGCACATGCGGTATGTTACCAATACCAAGCTGTTAGTCCAAAAAATGCCCCAGTTTCATAATTTGTGGCACAGACAGCAGCTGTCACGGATTTTAGATTCACATAATGCAAACACCTACCACAGCTTCCATCTGTTTTTCAGGATTTGGTTCTCATTTCACTACTTGACACCTACATGACGGTACTTAACATCAGTGATAAAATACAGTAACTTATTTTCAGTCCATTTTCAGTCCAGTCCTTTAAAACTCGCTGTCGCATTGACTTGTGGCTTTGTAAGAGCACAGCTTATATGCACTTACTTTTCATTGTGAGTGCTCAGACAAATAGCTGCAGAGTAAAAATAGTCTATAGGTGAAGTAAAAAAGAACTGTTAGGGGAGTTATCTAAAATACTCTTATTATACATACATGCACAAAAGCAGAAAATTGTCATCAATCATGTATAGGCAATCCAACAATACAATCAATTATCTATCTGCTGTGTCATGATATTGATGTGGATTTAACAGTAAATGTTCCACTCTTAGATGCAAATCACCTGTGCTGTGCATAAACACCCTATTTGCAGTTGATAAAATCAAAAAGTCTCACAGAAACGCATGTGCCCTGAGGAGAGATCCTGGGTGCATTGCCTGTGACGACTGTAGTCTTGTACAGTATGAAAATGTTTTCTATTCCACCCAAAACTAAATCCAGCTTGTTATTTCAGTGTCAGAAAGAGAATTCCTGAAATCAAACAAGGCATTCGTCCACATCGAATGATCTCTGCTCACATTGTGTGTCTTGTTGTTTCCCAAAAGACAAAGAATCAAAACTTGAAAGAGTTAACTGGATCTTTGTGTCCCTGCCAAGTGTGCATGTGAAGCGTAATTTGTTCACATCAAAGAACAGAAGGGAAAAGCCTGAATCATCCCACTACAGTATATTTCACATTGTTGGTGTGGAAAAGGAGGAGGGGAGGAACTCTCACTCATCCTAATTGGATGTAATAGCTGGAGGGAGTAAGCTTGCTTTGGCCTCTGGGAGGTGAAAGAAATAAAAGAGAGCGAGAGAGAGAGAGAGGTGGGGGGGGGGCAGAAATGTTCAATATCCACCGAAAACTAAACAGCAAAGTAAAGAGCATACAAATTCAAAACAATGATCTGAAAGGAATAGTCTCTATAACAACTGGGTGGTATAAACTAAAATGTATATTACAGTACAAATGTTGTAAACAAATACTGCATATTGTTGATTGTGATTCACATTAAAATGTGGCTGTTAAACCTCAGATAATGACTCTCAGCTATATTTTCAAACATGGCACGACAGGGTAAAGATTCAAATCGTTATGAAATATACTGAATCTGTGATTGTAACTGAGAAATGGTTGAAGATGAGCGCCAGCTACAGCAATGGCCTAATTTGTCCATGCAGGGATAGTTTCAAGATGCGACTGCTGTGAAGTTATTCAATTGCTACAGGCAGTAGCAATTGAATAACCTCCCTGACCCCCCCACGCCTCCCCGACCCCTCACTACATTATAGATTTCTGCGGCTGCTGAGGTTCAGATGGACTGGGTCGAAGTGTTTACTGTGGTACGAGCAGGGATTTTGTGATTTCAAACAGATCAGCGTTGAACTGACACAACGAGTTGAAAACATGTACGAGCTTTTTCTCCCGATTTGAAGAGTTCATATTTTTCATCTAGGTATGAAGCAAATCTCTGTTTCAACTCTATTACTGCTTCAACCGCAGTGTAATTCTCTATGATGTAAGCTGTGGGCAAGCCTGAGTCAGAAAACTGCTGCAGTTATGGCACAGAGTCAACAGCCATAATCAGCATGGTGTGGTGGAGCTTTGGTCACCGCAAGGTTAGTGGCTTTAACCAACTTCATCATCACCTCAAAGGTTTGCAAACACAAATCCCTCTCTTCAGGGTCCTTGTCAGAAAACAATTTTGGTTGCTTCAAAAGCCTCAGTCTCCATTCACAGCATTCAAAGGACTGGAGGTCTTTTTCCCCCAGCCTGAGGTATCCCACCCTCTTGGGTTTGGGGAAGCTCTAACCACTCTCTCCTAAGGAAAGCCTCCAATCATTGAAGACCACCTCCTTCGCTTCTCCGGCTAACCCAAAATCACAGACAGACTGTGGTGTAGATGCACAGCCGCAGGAGTTGTGGATTCTAAAAGAAACCATCCTGGTGACACACTGTTTGGACTCACATTGTGTGAGAAAAGAAAGAGGAGCAGGGAAACTGAAATAGTGGGTTAAATAAAAACAAAAAAAAAGCCTGCTTTTTTCTTGTCTTTGGCAAAAAGGTCTCTCGCCTTGTTAGGACTAAGCTGGTCCCCCATTCTGCCCTCTATTGCTCTCATTACAGTGCATCCTGCCTCAGCCAAGTCTGAGCCCTGAAGAGGGGCCACGGGGGGCTTCGGTCTGAGGATAAGATCGATACCTCTCCTTATCATGGGTCAGGGGCAGCTATAATGCACTCAGCTCAGGGCCCGGAGGGTTCACGGGATTTTACAGCAACCTGGGACCAAAGAACGAGGCTTTCCTGAGGGGGAATCTGAAACCCATGTCCTATATGATCCATGGATTCACTGTAGTATCAAAACATGCATGAAGTATGTGAGGATTTTAGATCTGTTTTTTTTTTATCAATAGGTATGGTGGAATGCACAAAATGTGGATAAGCTTTTCTATAGTAGCCTTGAAATTATTTGAAAGAATGTGTTCTCCCTGTAACCAGAAGTGGATATCAGATCTGTGTTGTCATGAAACTGCTGAACCAAATGATAGCAAACACCATTTGTCTGTCTGTAAACCTTAGTCTTCCCATGTAGAGAGCAGAAACGGTTGACTAAGCAGTCACATATCCACATTGTGTCAGGCTTGTGTGACAGTTTAGCGGAACGCCCGAGCCGCCAGAGTTGTTCAGCCATCATCACATTCTAGACTGCTATCAAGAATCGAATATGTGGATGTGGATGTGTCACTCCTGCCTCACACTCAGCTATTAAATTCCACGGCTGCAGACAGGCTGTGGACAGGGACCACAGTACCAACTCCTCCACAATGGTGGAAGACTTCGCAGACCACGGTCATGGAGGACACACTAAAGACTAGACTGACTCTGACTTTCTGAAACTATGACCAGGATTTGTAGAGGTCAACCTCTGTAATTTATTGTTGCTACTTCCTTTGCTGGCTGACCCATGCATCAATGACCTCCATTTTTCCTGGGTTTTCTGTGATGAAGACATAATGTGTGCTTCCGCTTTGGGTGATTGTAGATGTATAACATAATTTGATGCGGCTTGTGATATTATCCAACTACTCTGTCTCTGACCACAACATACAGATGAGCCATACGTTAACCGACCCCTGCCCACACTGAGCCCGCCTTTTATTATGTGATTTAGTTTATGTTATGGGGGTTATGTGCAGTACCAGCTACAATTGTGTTTCCCCACTTTCTCCAGAGCTTTACTTTAAAGAATGATTCATAACGATAATTACCTTGCTGACATACACGGCTATGTTTGCCTTAGAAGCTAACAACACACGGCTGAAATACCAAAGTTGACGAAGGATATGAATCATCCACAGCCCTAATTAAGACATAAACAGAAGCATGTTAGCAACCAGTCATCAGGAAAAGACATTATGTTACATCGTATATATTTAGACATAACGAGACATTCAATTTGTGGCTTTAACATTAGCTCTTGTAAGCAATATCATATTATATAACACATCGTGATTTAGAGAAAGATAATGAGATGAGACCAGAGAAAATAACAGAATTTGCAGTTTTTGTTTTGGTCCAAACAAGTGAATTACAAACCTGACCAAGCAAGACGCTTCAAAATTGAGCCTTTGGGTGAGAACTCTCATCTAAATTAATATGAACTACACGAAGAAAATGGAAAATTACTGCCATTACTGCCAACTGGACATTAAAAGGATAACTGAATCAGTAGAAATGTGTTGTTAATCTCTCATTCCATGCAGTTAAAAACTTGAATAATGTCCAGACATTTCTTTAAGTTGGTTTATTGCAGTACAAACACTGCATGGACATTGCTTTTCAGTGTTGCTGTGAGTATCTTCAGCATGTACCCTGCTAAAGCTAGAATGTTAATGATCACATTCACTCAGCGCCTCCTTTTGAACGATAGGTGCGACAACATCTTCATCTTAACATCCGCTGGACAGCTGATGCTTCAGCTCGCGGCTCTGTCCGGGTGTGCAACATTTATCTCTCTCTCGTTTCTCTGCCTCCACCCACCGTCTCTCTGCATGCTCATTACAGATGCCCTAGTTTGTACATGAGCCAGGAGAGCTTTGCTAGCCTCATTACAAACTTGGACACCTCCCATCTTTTGTACCTCTTTTTCCAGACAAGATCTCCCACATCCCGTGATGTAACCTAAAAGATTCATCAAACATTTATGAAGAAGTGAGAGCTCACGTCTGATTTGAATCATCACTCTAACTGCTGCAGAAGAAGGTGACTGTGATAGGAAGTGCCACTGCAGTTTAACAGAGGAGGGGAAAATATGCAAAGGGGGGGGGAAATGATTTTTCCTTGAAAAGCGTGCTATTAATTCAGAGGATTAATGCATATTCAACAGGACATGAAGGCATTTCTGTGACCCTCTGCGTTAAATGTTTACCTCATTAGCTCTCTTGTAATCACACTGTTTTTTCCATGTGACATTTTGGATGCAAGAGGAAATTATGCCATGCAAATGCAGTCTGACACAGAGTAACACTGATTCAGAATTCAGTGTGCAGCAAGTTCCAAATATTCAGGCTTTTCTTGGCTGAGTGTGTATTTGTGTGTGTAAAAGACACAGACAAAGGCAGAGAGAGCTTCAAATAGCCATGTATTAATAAAATAAATATGAGAAATGCCTTAAATTGAATATTTCAAGGAGAAATGATGATGCAGAGGCATCTGCACTCACTATATTACACTTTCTTATCAGCAGCAGTGTGGCGGTAAACATGCCACTGCTACACATAATGTTACATGTGTTTTGTGATCATGGTAATAAAATGTCTGCTGAATGGGCAATGTGTTTAATATTGTGGCAGTATATCCATTAAAGCGCAATATGCTCCATCACAGCTTTAGCGCGACCAGAAGCCTAGATAATGAAGTTGCACCGCTTCAGCTTCACCTCTCTGCATGTTGTCCCCTGTGTCTGCATGGTCAATACAGTTAGACATCTCAGCCTTGTGATGGACCGGCATCCTGTCCAGGGTGCATCCTGTCCAGGGTGCATCCTGTCCAGGGTGCATCCTGCATGTCACGCAATGACCACTGGGATCAGCTCATGAACAGGATCATTTGGTTTGGAGAATGGATGATGGGTGCTTTTAATTGGGGTCTTTCAATTTTGTGAATAACTGAACTTGCAATCTGTAGTGTTAATATTGTTAGAATATTAGTACTATTAGTAATAACATTGCCGGATTTAAGTTTATCACGTTATTTAACATATTGGTGTGCAGATATTCAAAACAACTACATTATATTACTGCTTTATAGGCTGTAGGTTATGCATATCATGTGTTATCGCTGTTGTATTGTTTGTATGTATATGATTTTTATTAATAGTTGATAAAACCATTTGAGGGATCTGTTTTTGTTATGAAATATACTTATGCCGGGGGGAAAGGCATTAAATCATCAGCAAACGTTTTAAATCCTATATTTATATGGGCTCTCTTTCAGGTCACACAGGCAGTTTAAACTGCAAAACACTACCAGGAAGTTGATTTGACTGCTCGTGTAAGAAGTACATGATGAAGTAGTTACAAAATATACACAGATTCTGGTTCCCCTCATCCTTCACAACTGCTGGCTGAGGCTCTGCATTGTGTGTACTGAAAGGGCAGGCTGGTGACAAACGGAACAGAATGTATTTACCCAGCTGACCAATAAATAGTGAATTTTCTGGACTAGACTCCTATTAATAAAACAACCTCAGTTTGACGGAAAGCTTCTGTATAACCGCACAGCAGCTTCATCAGTGAGGGTGCACAGAAATGGATTCTTCCTGAACATCAAAATGTGAAACGGCTGCTATTTTTCAGTGATTGTTCTGTGTCTCTTCTACTCGACTCTCTGCTCACAGTCGGTGCTAACCAGCAATCACAGCATTGTTCTCCTATTCTTCATCATTATTCTGTATAGTTTTGATCTTGTGAGGGGGCCGCTATGATTCTAGCTACAGACACCTGCCAATCACAAAATTGTTCAGCAGTTTTTACAAAGTTATCTCTATGATTATTATCAGTCCATCTCACTCAGTCAATCACAAGCCTTTGCCAGGTAACGGAGGCTGTGGCTCACCCCGTCACCCCCCCTGTTCAGTGATGCAGGGGTCCGTTTGGTGATGGCTCAGCCAATCATGGGTCTCCAATCTCCACAGGGCTCAATCTGTTAGGCGTTAGGTTAATACTAGGATATACATTTGGTGCACATACACAAACAATCAATGACATTTTAATCTTCCCCTTTTTTTTCAAGGCAGACTTGGAGCATTTTCACACCAAGTCTACAATCTGAAATAAATAAAGCAAAGAGAAAAAAAAGATCCAATTCCTGTATGGGTGAATCTTTCATCACATAAGTTGGTTTTCAAGTCATATAAACAATGCAGAAATTAAAGTGCTTCAAAGAAAAACATCAAGTTTAGGACTGAACGTTTGAGATGTGGTAGTCATGTGATATCATTACACATCACACTCTTCACACATTCATTGGAAATGCAGCAGTAGCTTAGAATGCAGCGTGGAGAAAAACACATTTGCATTTGACACACACATAAACAAACAGATGTGCATCATCTAAAGCATATGTGCCACAAACAAACACGGGAAGAACAACACACGTTGCATACAAAATGCATCAAAGTGTGTGTGTGTGTGTGAGAGAGAGAGAGAGAGAGAGAGAGAGAGCGAGAGAGAGATGCTTTCTGCATGTGTTGATCGCTCTTCAATTTGAAATTTGTCAGATGCTAATTCAACCCAGCTTCACTCTAAGATTAAGATTGACAAATGAAGAGTTCATCCTGTGCTTCTGTACAATGCCTGCGTGCAGTGGCGTGCACCCATCTACAACAGCTGAGGCAGGTTAGTGAGATCACACTGTTAAATATTTCATATACCTCAAATAGTGCTGAATAACAGAGAAAACATACTGTCAAACCACCTGGAAGAAGAAAAATACAGATAACAGTGAATCTTTTCAATTAAGTTGGACAACAATGTAATTTCATGTGAGCTTTTTAATTTTTTTTTAATAAAATCATATATAATTTCTTTGTTTGTTTGTAAAATCATAAGTAGGAAGTATATCAAAGCTTGGCCAAAGATGTTCTCAGGCCAAAGTGTGTCATCTTGTAAGGGAGCTTTTGCAGTGGGAAATGGGTCAATAGGGTGAGACACTAACATTATACAATTAAATCAATCTGTATGCTTTTAAATAATCTGCAGTGTGTTGTGTGGAAATCTCTTAACACTCCACTGCAGGGTCATTATTTAATGAATGAATATTTAAGCCTCTGGCTTAACAACAGGCCAAGCATGCGAGTGACTAAACCTGCCTTCACACAGTGTAGTGAATTGCATATACATTAGTTTTATTTCCCTCACGACCCTGCAATACAATTTCACACATTAATCACAAATTATAGTAAAACGTGCTAATTAGATGTCTTCATTTACAATGCATTAGCAGAGATGTGACCCAGCCCTTCCCTACCCTGACCAACAACCGCTTGACAATAATATACCACCCTCAATGATAAACCTTGACCACACATCTGCTGGATGTAATTCTATATGCCTCATACATCCAGTAGACAATTTCTTTTGAGTGTCTACAATTTGTGTTTATCTATTTTTGAAGCAGGAAATGTCAGATCACTGATATTATTATAATATATACAACAACAGTATTTGTCACAGCCTGAGATGAATTTACTCCACTGTGTCCAGACACAGAGAGGGAGGAACAGAGGACAGTACAGAACAAATAGATGATTCAGGTGTGAGGACAGAGTTTAATGGCGGGTGAGGGTACAACTCCAGCCTGTGAACCTGATAATCTGATAGAGAATTAGATGGATGGGTCCCCTCGAGGGAAAGGTCAGGAGCCACTGACAACATAATTTCTATTGTTATATTATTATTTATACTTCTATGGGGGTGTATCACGTGCTTTCAATGGCAACAACCACGTCATTGTGTGCCAACAAAGCAGTGTCGAAATTCATGGGCCAGATCTTTAACGGTCCCCATTTCTATGACCCATTTCAAAGCCTATATGTAGTCCTCTTTTACCAAAATGTAGAGTTTTTAACCTGGATTTGCTTTGCAGCCGAGGGTAAACCACAATTAATTTTACCCTGTTATACTGTTAAAGGGTGACTTTGTCATGTAAAGTGAAAGAATCGCATTTGTGCTCAGGTAATCATTGATTGCATTGTGAAGCTAAACGTCAACCTTTGGTATTATAGAATTTGCCCTATTTAACCACTTTGTCAGACCCTACCTGTCGACTACATGGCAGTAAATACAGAGTTCCATTTTTACTTTACGGCTTGACAAGGAGCACTTGAAGGCACTATTAGTTTTGGTCCGTGTGAGACGAGGAGGTTGAGGCTCAGTGTCGCCTTCAGGGCCCTCTGACTCGCACACCTTCATGGGCCAGGTCCTCGAAGGGATCTTGTGAATTAGGAACCAACATCTCTCTGGGGGGCGGCTGTATTTCGTGACCTGTGTGTCTGATGTCACTTGTGGGTGCCAGTCAAGTGTGAAATTGCTGGGGAAAGGCCGAAACCAGTTGAATGAAATGTTGATAAATGTGTAAATCAGAGGGCTGCTCTGCAAGCTCTTAAACATTCCTCCACTCAAATCTTTTTATTGTAAACAGACAAGGGCAGACTGTAATCTACGCAACAAAGGACGTGACCACAGCAACAATCACCTCTTCTTCCATTGTGTGACTGCACTAAATCAAAAGAGGCTTCACAGCAAAACACATGTGAACAGTGGCCTTTAACGCTGATGCTCATTTGCATAATAAGATCCCCCTGCCACCTGTCACCCTGGTTTCTGTCACTCGTCTCTCAATGCTCCTTTTTAACGGCACCTCGTGTGTGTCACATTATTAACTTAGTGGATCGGAACCACTAAACCATTAAACAAGTATTGGGATAACAATTGTGGTCGATCGGGCTGCCTGTGATTCAAATGAGGAATTTATTTGAAATGAATCATTAGTTTTATATTGTGCCTCATATACACACTGCAATTGGGTAATGCAGCTTGCTAACAGCCCTTGGCCGTTTTATGAGTGACACGTGCCTGTGATTACACAAAGGAGACCGAGAGCCTTTTATTCACTTTCTTAATGGGCTTTAGTTTAAGGTTTGAAGGTGAGCGATCACTCTTCATTGAACTTCACATTAAAAGGGATTTTCATCTTGCCCTTCAACTCTGTATTGGTCCCTCTCGCTCCTTCACACTCTCTCTCTTGTTCTCTTCAGTATGCTACTAGACACCCCGAGGGTAATCAGAAACATCTGGATTGGTCATGATGCACTTAGACAATTTGCACTTCAATTCTCAATGGATAGTGAATGGTTATGACATCACCCCCCAAAAAAACATTCTGAGAAGGAGGTGGCAATCTGAATGTTGTCTCTGTAGTTGAAGAGCAGGCTTTCAGATGAAATTTGGCATATGTAGGAACGTAAACACTCCATTTTCTCAATAACTTACTGACAGAAAAAACTGCAATTTAACACCCTTTAGTTTAAAGAGCAGGCTGGTTGACATGATAAGCAAAGGGATTTTATGTTCTGTTTATTGGCATATGAGTGGCGTGTGATTGTACAACCGCGCTGTACAAAAAATGACATTAAGATCCTCGCTTAGAATTTGCATGATGACATTTCTGGGTTACTTCGCCGAGCTTGGAACACACAAAACCCACACAGTTGTGCGCAGGCCGACACATTTTGCAATTTTAAGTCAAACAAATCCTTCATCCACCCCAGGATCCACATCTGCAACAATCAACCCCCAGACGCAGATGACACATATATATATATACAACTTCTTTGGCTGAGGTAAAAATAGAAAGAAGGGATACAGTACTTTGATACTCTCTATACAGTTCCATGTAGGCTGCACACGAAACCTAAAATGAGGTTACACCTAATACACTTCAGACAACATTAGGAAAAATAGACGAGAGAAGGGGAGATGAGCCAAAAAAGTATTGGTTATGGCTAATGTACCCGACTGATGAAATCTATTCAGACGCTAATGCTTCTGTTTCTTTGTTATTTAGCCTTAACCGTTAAAGCGTAACTCTCTAGCCCTCAGAAACTTTTAAATGGAAGTCTACGATGTGAAGATGTCTGCAGAATGTGAATAAGTAGCCCAAATCAGCTTTTTGGGAGTAAGAACTTGAATCTTAAATAAGCTGTCTGGCCTTAATTAAAATGTAGTGGTGTTTCAGAGCCCTGTGGACAGACTTTCAGACCAAAGCAAAGCTCATCATCTTAGCCCCTCAATCCTATTTTGACTAAGATAGGCTTAACTTCACTCTACAACACCACTAAGACAACAGCAATCCGCTCTTGTCCAATATGTCAATATATACCGGCTTTGGTTTTGAATTCATCCCTCCATTCTCCCATCACATTAAATTAACATGAGCTTGACAATGCTACATGACAACATGACAGTGCTATAAAACAGACTACTACTCTTTGAGCTACGGAAAGATTACTAGCACCTGCCCTGCTCACTCGCTAAACTAAATAAAAGAGTTCTTGACTCTCGAACGCTATGGACCTTCAAGAGCTGATATAACATTGTGGAAATGTGTCAAGGATTTTCTGGGATAAAACAGCCAAACACTCAACAGTCCATAAATCATCCACCTGTCAGCTTTAATCTCTGAGAAAAAGACACTTTCTTTTTTAATCGCACCTTCATGAAGGTTTGGCCTTACAATAAAGTTCTTCAACCAGCTGAAACTCCTCATAAGTCGCCACATTTACATGCTGCCGCAGCGCCACTTTTCATCCAAAGTTATGTATTCCACCTATTGATCAGGTGTGCGGAAGTGGGCTTATGGCCAACACTGATATACTGACATAAGGGACCCAATGAAGACCCACCCTGCCTCCCAGCTCCCCCCTTCACACACACACACACACACACACACACACACACACACACACACACACACACACACACACACACACACACACACACACACACAGAAAGCTCTAAACAGGCTGACTCACCTCTGGTATGTGCAGCCAGGTGCAAAGAAATGATTTAGAAATGTGAAACACGGACTCATTTTTACAATAATTACATGTTTTTGATAAGTGTTGGTGTAAACTGCAGGTTTTAACTTATGGGCTTTCAAACTGGCACTGCCCACAGCTGTTTAGTTCTTAGGCTGTGTAAGTGGCACCCTCAGTTGTTGAAACGTCTATTGAAAGTAGCCAGCATGCAGAGAGCAGATTATGAGCCTTTCTTTGTTTACCACCGACACAAAACAATACCAGACTGATTTTGACATATGCTGTTTTATTTGCTATTTCAATAATAGTTCTCAATCTGTGGAGACAGGTGTCGTATATGCAGTGGTGGGCAGTAACAAAGTACGTTTGTCGAGTATCTGTACTTTACTCAAGTGTTTCCATTTTCGGATACTTTTTACTTTCACTTCACTACATTTCAGACTAAAATATCCCACTTCGGACTCCTTTTATAGCTGTTGTTACTCGTTACTTTGATAATATTCTATATAAAGCAGAAGTTATTGTCTAAATCACACATTTAGGTTGGCTGATTACCTGGCAACAACAAACATCACAACAGAGCATTTACATATGTGTCAGAACGTGTCTGGCAAGGTTTTGTCTACAGAGATCAGGGCACTAGAGCACCTTATCTGAGAGATATGATTGAAATAATAGGACATCAGTAAGAAAACAATGCAGGGAAATAACCTGAGGGGGACATTCTGATATACAATGACTAATGAGACACAATTTAGGATTATGCACGCAAGGGTGCATGCATGCACACAGCTGGGTAACTTGAATTAATATTGCAAGGGCAACATAAATAACCTTTTTTCACTCAAGTACACAATTTGTGTACTGACCAACAAAATGACAAACAACTTACCATTCACGCAAGCAACATATGATATTTTCCTTCTTGTCTACCTGTAATAGACATTACACTTTTCTCCATGAAACTCTGCCTGTTTGTAAGTTAAAGTTAATGGGTTTCTGACAGGTGAATTATGCAAAAAGAAGATGAGGCAGATTCAGTAAATCAGCACCCCACAGAGCCAATAATGGCCAATCTACATTTCTCTAGACTATGTCTCAGTTTATGAGCCCTAATCTTATTCCAGATGTCATTTACAAACAGTATGGCAACCTGGTTTATCCATACCTAAGCACAGCAGAGCAAACAAATAAACCTCTATTCTTGTCTGTGTGAATATTGGATTTCATGTAACATGCAGTGCTTATTACAGTGCAGACTGCTCTAATGAAAAATATGGGCAATATGAAAAAGATAGTGCTAGGTATTGCTTTGTTGACTCTTTAATTGAATGAAAACTACAATGGTTATGTTGTGTTGGTTTGGGAACTCATTAAGTCGGATAAGTAATTACTATGCTCTCTTTTACCACACATGATAAACGATATATGCCCATAGGAAAAATGTATTATAGTTATATTTTTGGCCATTTTCTCAGGCCCCTTGCTGATGTAATGTATGGAAATGTGCTGTTCATTGTATAGCTATAGGGAGCTCATAGTTCATCTTGAGTTCTTGCAGGTGAGAAACAGTACAATGCTGAGTGATGACTTCCATCAAATACTGCATTGCTGAAGCCAGTGTTACTCTTCTTCGTGATGACAGATACCATTAGTTCCAATTAGAACATGTGTAGGATGTGTACATGATATCCACATTTGTCAGATTTAACATTTGTCCAAATATTGGACAACTAACATAAATGCTTGCTTAACAGTTTGGTTGCTAATTTAGGTGGAGCATTGCCTCTAAATAGACAATATTCTGAACTGCAAAGGATATCAGTAAATGCATATTTAGAGATGTGGAAGCCAAACTGGTGGTTGAATCAATACAGAAAGTGTTGCACTATAGAGGCTTGTTTAGGAAAACGTCTTCATGACTAAATTTAAATGACTTCTATATGTGCTTTACTGCTCATTGCGACTTGGAACTAATTTGTCCAAACGATTAATTCTCACCATAAAACGGTGGTATCTACTTTTAGTTTAATTGGATTGGTTATTGTATTATATTGTTCTATTTGGTTTGGTCTGATCCTGTAAATTTTGCTTTTAGAAGACGCAAATGAAGAAATTCTGTTCGGGGATTCAACAAAGCCAAATGCAACATCTGACATCTGACATATATTTGAAATAACATATCCCATCATTTCATTAGCCACCATTTCTTGCCACATTGTGGATTTGTGCAAATTCTCTGTTGGTGCATCCAAAGGTTGAGTCATTCATCATGAGCCAGTGGGATTGTTTATACCAGCATGGGGCCTTATGAATAAAGAAACTGTGAAAGAATGAGCCGTTCATAGTTTACAGATTTGCAGAAGTGAAGCACTTGCTCTTTTTCATGTTTCACTTTGATGTCAGTATTAAAAAGGCTTGATCAGGATTTCACCTTCACATACACTCACAAGTTAAGCCTCTTTAGAAACTCACAATGAAAACAGAGAACAATGAAACTCAAATAAGAATACAAATATAAATATTGAAAGATTTGCGGTACTTGCAAAACCTTGAATTGTTTCTTTCTTTGGAAAATGCACGTCTAACCAGCATACAAGCAACCTACTGAATGTGAGTAAGCCTGAGAGGCCTTGTATATGTGTATATAAGTGTTTCTATTGATTGCTCTTCTAAGTCTCTATATAATCATTATAATTCATGTATTTTGTATGAGGTTAAAAATAACTTCAAATATGGACATAGTCAAACTGCTGGCAAATATCAGAATATTTCCTCACCCTGACAAACATGACATCAAACATTTATTTAGGGATTAAGGACAACAGGCTAAATTTATGCTGAAAATATAAATTATGTTCTGCCAAAAAGTAAATGTGTGAAATGCATTGAAACACTGATCCTCTTCCCTGTCATGTCTACAAATGAAGAGCCGATCAACCTGAAATTGCTTTGGACTCTCATTCCGGATCCTTGTGGGCCTGCATGTTTTCCATCTCTCCCCACATTAACCACAACCGATTACCTAAACGGAGTGTGTTTACTTGATCAAGTATTGGTTCGACCCAGATCTGGATTGGCTTAGCATGTTTGATTTAGCTAAATTCAACCTAGGTAGAGAAAAGAGAGATGGAAAATATGCAGTGCCATGAGGAGCAGGATTGAGAATCACCTAGAAATGACAATGACAAAATTCAGCATGTCCCTGACAACATTTTTCTTGAGTAAGAGTCTCAAGATAGATGAGCTGATTAATCAATTCTGAGGAAGGTTTTATACAAACACAAAACAAAACCACGGTGACACAGTGATTTTTTTTCTGGCTGAAAAACTCATGGGAGTGTGTTGGCTTGGAACACGACTTATTTTGCTGCGATCACACCCAGATCCGTGCCATATTAAAGTTCTATGGTAAGCACTTCCTCGGTGTGTGTCCTTCTAACCTTTCTAACCCTCCGTTAAATGCCCTCCAAATAAGTCAAGCATGAAATGTAGACAGGACAATAGAGGCTCGACTAAAGCGAAGACAAATAGCTCAATATCCATTAAATTCTCAGCGCAGGAGACAAATGAACTGCCCTTCAAATATTAATGGGATTAAGGAACATTTTCACTGCCAATGAATAGCACAATCAAGTACTGCAAACATGACAGAAATAACGGCAATAGATGCTTCCAGTGCAAATGGAGAGCACCACTACCTTGTGGAGTGATTCCTTTGGTCAGGCTCTGGTGGGCCATGTTTCCTCATTTGTGGACTGTTAACCGATGGCATCTCTTGATTTCTTTGGATATCGTGGTAAGAGATCTGACAGAGGTCTGACCTCTCTCCACTGATTGAAGACGGTGCCATTTAAAACCCAAATGAAGGGCAGCACAGAGGCAGATTGCAAGTCAGTGTTATTAAAAGTCACCTGTAAATCGGCAACAACCTTCAGAAGACAGTAATCTAATGAGTTTTCAGATCCAACACGATCATCTGTGTGCATTTAAGCAATGCATCTTGCATTACTATGCATCCCACTGCTTGCACAAGCTCTGTTGCACAAGCTCAACTATTATAGGATATGACAACATGTATGTCATTAGATTGGAAGCATGAATACATCAAATGGTTAATTGGAACTATAATCAAGTTTGTATGTACTCTAGTCAAATGGTTGACTCAAATATTCAAGATAAATTAAAGTAAATGACTGCACACTACTTCTTAGGTGATAAATTATACCATGCTATCCCAAAAGTATTAATATGCAGCAGCCAGATATGCTGTTTATCGGACCGTACCAGATGTCATTCCTTCTATCGATGAATTAGCTTCCTGTAAGCAGCTTTGCCCAAAGTTTCAAGCCCACAAATCTTCAGACTGCGAGCAAGCTGTGCAACTGATCTACAGACCTAAAAGCACTCTCAGCAACTACAACAAATACAGCAGAGTCCAGTAAACAAACTACTTCGTACAGGTTCAATGAATACAATTTATATATTAGCAAATAGTTATATACTGTCTATACTATGGTTTAATGGACAATGCCTGTTGCCCAGCAAGAACATTTCCATTACTCCCCAATAACAACTGTACTAGCTCTCTAGCTGTAAGCACATTAAGGCTGTAGCTGTGGAAATGCACAGCTATCAAACCAAAATGAAGATGCAAAACAAACGATCACAAAAGCATTGTGGGGAAAAAAGGAAAAAGGCCCGAGGGTGCAGCCATGTGGTCCATCGAGCTGGACAGCCAGGATCCCAAACAATGGGTGAGAGTCAGGCCCAGTAACCAACCCGAGGAAGTGATGTATTGCACGCTGACTTGGAACAATGCAGTTGGTTTTACCTGAAGGTGAACGTTTCTACCCCATCAATTTGTTTCAGAGGACAGAGCCTCCCTGCGACATCCTCAATAGAGTGTTTGTTAGGAACTGTTTTCAAAGCCACCTGCTTCCTAGAGCAACAAGAAACTCTTTCTTTCTTTCTTTCTTTCTTTCTTTCTTTCTTTCTCTCTTTCTTTCTTTCGTTCTTTCATTCTTTCTACCGTGACTGTGCATGCTGAGATTCAGAGTTCCGTTCACCCAGATGCTTTTCAGTACGATACACACAGATAAACTATTGCTGTTGCTGAAACTGCTCATTTAACCATTATGACAACAGCAGCATCCCCCCAACTCATTCTCTTCTACAACCAAGCTTCTCCCCGTGCTCTGGACTTTACAGCTGCTCTCTGTTTTGAGACAGATGGACAAATCCGTCCTGCTACATTTCCACAATTTTTAACTGGGATGTGATTAATTGAGGTACTAGTTCAGGGTGTATTTTTAACTCACTGAGCCTTGAAACGAGTTGACCCAAGCAGCAGGAGTCCCTGCTCTCCTATGCATTCATTATGCCAGCCTACCAGGGAGTATTATGTCTTGTAACAGCTGACTGTTGAGTTGATGCTGCCAGGCTTAGGGAGCATTACAAACTCTGCTCAAGGCACTCTGCTGCTGTACAGACTGAGCCCCGTCTGACATGGGTGACTACTGAGGCAAGTATGTTGCCAAATGAAGAGGGACAGGAAGGATGGCATGACCCACTTCCATGTGTACTGTTCAATTTACACATAGGGATAAGAGCTTCAATATTCCTGTCACTCGGGAAGGGCAAAGAGGAGAGTGTGAGGAAGGGGGACTGAATGCTGCTCCATAGGGACACACGGAGCTCTGCTCTCCCCAAATACATACATCGCTCTGACAGTTTGGAGTGAGACTCTACACTTACAATGCGCAATTGACCTTCTCATGATGTCATCATAGTCTGTCATGGTACTGGGTTGCATTTAACACAGGCTGTCTCTGTGTGATGTCATCTGCCTCTGTATAACCCACAAAGGAGCGATTTTTCTATTTCTTTCATAATGAAGAAATACATTTTGTTAAAAGCCTGAAAATTGGAATTCTTCCATAGGGAACAACAGCAGGTGTGTGTGTGGGGGGGGGGGGGGCGCTACGTAAACCTTCTTGTCTTTATCATGTGATATCATCGTAGAGTAGCGATGCAAATTTCTGAAAATAATCAGTGAGAGGGCGCAGAGATACACTCAAGCTGTGCATACATCTGCCTCCAAACCCGCGCTCCGAACGCAACGGTGAGAAATTACGCACGGATGAAAATTGTATTAAGTGTATAATCGATTCAAACAAGTGTCCTTTAAACCCGAGTAAGCCCGTCAAGTTAACTAGCAAGGGGGTGTAGCGTGTGGAGACGTTAGGGGACAATGGGCAGGTTCTGTTGGCAAATAGAGCTCATCTAGCTGTGGAACATATTGGTGACCACATTACGCAAAAACATCCAGCCTAGTTATTCCGTAAAGTCTGTGCGCAGTTAACGATAATAAATCCTGACTGGCCACGCCGATCTGGCAATAGTTCAGTCTCCAGCGATCAATCAGTTTGGTTTACAGCAAAATATCACACAAACATGGATGGGTTCCGTTTGAAATGTGGTTCTAACAACGTCCACGACGCGCAACATCACTTTCCCCACTTACCTCTGACAAGCTGCGGGACAGCGGCGCTCAGGCAGAGGGCGACGAGAAGCAGCAGCGGTCCCATCTTCTCCCACAATAAGCAGGTCTCACTTCCAAGGTTACGGAGATGTGGCGGACGGAGCAATGCCGAAAAGTTCTTCCTCCTCTCCCTCTCCCTCTCTCACTCTCTCACTCTCTCTCTGTGTATGTGTGCGTGTGTCTGGTTGTACGTCCTCTCGGGTTGGTTACGCGTAAAGTCCTTCCTTTTGTGGGTGAAAGTCGGTGAAGGCGCACTCGCCAAATGGATGGACAAGTGGACTCCGCCTGCCTGCCTGCCTGTCTGTCTGCCGGGTGCCCCGAGTGCTGCTGCTGCTGCTGCTGCTGCTGCCGCTGCTGCTGCCGCTGCTGCTGCCGCCTTCCCCGCTCTTACCGCAGTGTGAGACTGTGGAGAGGGGGACGTGTGCGCTCAACGCTCCAGGACAACCGATGTCAAGATTCACGGATTAACGCACACCAGCACTTCCGCTCAAGACATCCAAAATAAAATACAAATTATCTAACTGTGCTAGATGGAATACATTATCTACAAGAAACGCATATATTAGAAATTATGTGTCATTGTACATTTTTATACAGGATACTATATTTTGATATAAAGTCCTTTACAATGTACGCATAGGCAACACATATCCAAGATAGAGATTTTACGTAAAGATGATATAAATCCTTCACTCAAGAACGAAACTGTTCCCTTTCGCACTAAAATGTTGCTTGTTTGTTTTGAAAGCAAAGTTAATCAAACATCCGGTGTTTTTGTTGTCAGCACTGAGAATTTGATAGTTTACGGGACAGTCCGCTTTTACACGCGTGTACGTGGGCTTTACGCTCCGGTCACAACAACAAACTGTCCGGGGCCAAGCCTCCCCTGATGGAGACTCACTCCTCCTTCCTCCTCCTCCTTGAGAAACACCCCCAAAATCCTGATGGAGAAGGACTGTAAATTGTATAATCGGCCTCTTTCCCAGCTCCCCAACCTCATTTCATTTCCTATGCTGCCCTTTTCAAGTCAAAGGAATCTGGATTGCTCATACAAACCATTTCAAATGACTTTTCTGTGGAAGGCTCCTCTCTCCTTGTGTTTTGAGGTGTGATAAGGGTTCCCACGCTCAAGGTTTTTTCACTATTGGGTTTGACAGTTCTGCAGCATGACTATATAAAAATAGCGACAGTATGTAGCCTCAAAAAAAATATCACCTGTGGGAGTCTAGATGTCTTCTGTGGACCCTGGGTTTCCTTATAATATTGTAAATAACTCTTTTTATTATGATGATATTGTCTCCTGTCAGCCCTGATAAAGACAGACTGTGCTGGGACAGCGTGGTCAGCTGGAAGAGCTCCACTGAGCACTGTATTCATTTGAACACCATGCAAGTGGATTTCAAAGGCACAATGCATGCAGGCCGCACTCCTTTATAACTGCAGAATGGATGGCAGTGGTGCCTACGGTTGGACGCGCTCATGTTTCTGGTTGAGAAGTCACCTTAGCTATTTGGAGAAATGAAACAGGAGTTTGATTGGTTCCATCCATTCATTCAGACATTGCTGGGTGGATTATGATGAAAGTCAAATGTATCGACATGAAAAGGTGTTTTACCTCTAACTTTTGGCAATTTCCGCATTAGATAAATTAAAACATGTGCCACGGGTTACATTTCAGCTCCCGTTGATTGGATTTTAATGAAATCCGAGCTAGCTGACCATCACATTGCACAGGCTTCCATACTGATTAATCCATGTAGGCAATATAATTACAAATCAAATTAAATGCTCTCTCGCCCAAAAAATAAAACTCAACCCAATAAATGTGGTTGTAATAATATAACCAATGCACCAATGCATCAGGCCTCAAGTTTGAACAGAATAACAACACATCACGTCCAAACAGAAACATTACATTACATTACGGTCATTTAGCAGACGCTTTTATCCAAAGCGACTTACAATAAGTGTGTTCAACAAAGGTAGATAAAAGAACTTCAGGTCACAAGAAATCGTAAGCGCATTTCCTTCCTAAACCAACAGCTAAGAGCATAACTAGAGCTAGAGTAGAAGTGCAATAAGTTAGGTACTATGATGAATGAGAAAAAAACAAAAAACAAAAGGACAGATTAGAAATGAAAGATTAGAAAACAAGAGCATCAGAAGAGCTAGGACAGAGTAGGTGATGTCCTAAGAGGGAGGATCCGGGTAGTGTTTCTTGAAGAGATGGGTCTTCAGCCTGCGGCGAAAGATGGGTAGCGACTCCGCTGTCCTGACATCAGTCGGGAGAGCATTCCACCACTGAGGTGCCAGAACAGAGAAAAGCCGTGACCGCATCGATCGCAAGCAGGGGCCGCTGAGCGCCGGGGCAGCCAGTCGCCTGGAGGCAGCAGAGCGAAGTGGTCGGCCGGGGGTGTAGGGCTTGACCATAGCCTGGAGGTATGAAGGAGAAACACATGTGTCTTATGTTAATGTGCTCTCAATGTTCTGCTTTCTCTTTTGGATTTGTTTACTGCCCCAAGTTGCAAGTGGAACTGTTACAAGTGTAACTGTTTTCTATTTCCACACTTTGCAGTGAGTGGAGAAGGAACAGGGCAAGGTCCAGAATTTAAGCTGATGTCACCATCCAACATCCCATAGTTATCAGTTTGACCTTGAGGTGTTTCAGAGCTCCTCATCATGAATCATGGAAGATATCAAGTGTCTGAAGGTTTAATGTAGATAGAGACCTATAAGTGTATGCACTTGGTCAAGTCCAATAAATCACCCAGAGTAGCCACTGTAAAGTCTGCTATCATCTTAATGAGACGTTGCCCTCTATTCCTACCATCACAACACATCTCATTGTTTCAGTTTTCCAGACTCTGGTCTCATTGAAGTTCATTTTTAATTGGCTACATGCCGGATCCTCTTCCAAGACATCAATAAATACATGAAAAAAAGATTTTAGTGGTGTTAACTGCTGTTTACAGTGGGGATTTGTTGTATTTGAGCAGCATTTGTGCATTTACACTCAATCCTGAGTCTGACAGGGAAATTTACATTTTGCTTCTGTTTCATGGGTACTTAAAAGAAAAAAAGAATATCAATATTGGGGAGAGATGATAAAAGAAAGACAGAGAGGCGTGCTTGAGTATGTGTACCTTGACCTCCTGCCTCTCTTCATTCTGGACTACACGGGGGAACCTTGTCCAGGTTCCATCTCCTCTCCTCTCCTCTCCTCTCCTCCCCTCTCCTCTCCTCTCCTCCCCTCTCCTCTCCTCTCCTCTCCTCTCCTCTCCTCTCCTCTCCGTCCTTGTCTTCCCAGGGCTTGTTGATCTCAGACCAATGAATCTTCTTCAGGTTACATCCATCCTCATTTAGGCCATGGGGACCCATTCAGTAGGAGCAACGGACTGGAAAACACATGACCTTCTCATATTTGACTCATTTACTGCTGTTTTTATTTCAGACACTAAAAATGGCGCAGTGTTTTCATACCTGAAGTTACAGAGTTTCCCACTCTTTCTAGTCCACATCTCAAAAGGCACTGTTAGTTCATCCTTTCAGCCAAACAGATAGGAAGGCTAAAGCACTTATTAAAGAAGCACCTGTGGAAGCAGATTATTGAGTAAGTTATTGAGTTAAAAAACCTATGAATTCAGACAGAACATGTACTATTGGCGTGAAGCCTTATTATCTGTTATGCCCTCAGCATTCCCGTGGCATTAAGCATACTTTTAATGAGGTTAGCCTCTTGAAATGGGGATAAAAGGATAACTGTTTCCACTTCCCTTTGTGTCTCGATCACTTTTGTTCCCCTCTCTCTCTCTCTCTCTCTCTCTCTCTCTCTCTCTCTCTCTCTCTCTCTCTCTCTTTTTTCTTGTTCACTTCCCCTCCACCCATCTCTCATGAGGATTGGGTGGTGGAAGTGTGCCTTCATATCATCTCTCCCGGTTCTCGTTCTTCCCAATCAGACTTCTGGAGTCGAGCTCAAGGCCTCTCTTCCTCCCTCCCTTTCTTTCTGCACTCGCCGCTAAGACGCCCTAACAAATGCCTCTGGCAGAGAGAGAAGAGGAGTGAGAGACAGAAAAGAGAATGAGGTGGTGGCAGTGGTGGTTATGAGGAGGAGGGGAATCGAAACCGGGCGAGATCGTAAGGGAGATGGATGAAGAAAGTGGGAGAGACAGAGAGTGTGAGGGGCAGATTGAGACAGTAGGAAAGGCAAGCAACACCAAATTAGATACTGTTGGAACAGAGACACTGAATTAATTCCAAAGAGAATATTGCATTGTGTCTTTTTCTCCTCTAGTTTCTGAGCTTCGGGACACTGAGCGGAGTTATGTTGCCCCAGCAGGCTTCTATATTTCTCTGTTCTCTCCGACATGAGTCCCAGGCTGTCGATACCATTGGCATCAGCTCGGGTTGTCCCTTCGCTTTATCATTCTGCTTATTATTATACTTTCCCAGGAGAAAATACAAAGACTGCTAAGTTACAAATGAATCGAAAATGAGTTTTTGTTGGGCTTCCATTGACTTTGTTAGGCATAACTATGTTAAGAATTTTTATTCAATAGAAAACAGCTATCAAGATTGACATTTTGTGTTTCAGTATCACATAGTTTTACAACATTGCCCACTGATTTTATTCTATTTTTTTGGTTTTCCAGTTGGAATGAGCTATGATGCATTGCCCTGCAAGAAAGATCTCCTCTAACCCGCCCCCACTGTGTAACCATAATAACGATGATCTGCCACTGTGCACCCCATCCCATCTGTTTCCACTACGAATACTACCAAGGCAACAATCTGGCGGTTGCCTGAAAACTGGCCTGAGTCCCCCACATCCACAAACCTGCATTTGTATTTAAACTCTGGCTGGGAATCGTATCTGGCCGGGTTTGCTGACTAGTCATCTATGGTTCCCTAACGTTCCACTCTGCAGCTTTCTGTCAGTTTGAGCTGAATGCATAATAGAGTGTTATGTAGACCTGATAGGAAAAAGGAACAAACAGTATATGGGCCTTTCCTCTGAATGTGTGACATGAACATTTAACTACATATCACTATTTAAAAATGTCCTCTCATCTTTTGTGTGTACCAGAAGTCTTTAATCGACCATCTGAAGGAAACAAAATGGTTTGTGTCCAAAAATGAGTTTCTAAAAAACAAATCGATTCATTCTGACTCTTTAGAGGGTCTGGTGTCTGGAAATGTTTTTAATTCAGACAGGCTTCACTCTAGTAGCTGTAGCTATCAGTTATCAACAAATCTGAGGCATAAAAGCAAATTTATTCCTCCCTTTGCTCAGTAAGGCTCAATTTACTGCAGTCCCACAGATTCCTTAAATCAGCAGGACTTAGCAGGGTGTTTGTAAGTGTCAGCTTGTTGTTTTTACTCCTTTCAATTAAAGAAAGGTATTTTAAGATAAATGTCAGGGTTGCTCTTTGGTTTCTATTGGTTACACGTGGGTTATGTAAGGTTTATACATATGAATATGACCAGAAATACTCCAAACAGCTAAAACAACAGTCATACTCACAATGTTATACTGGGAATCAGGCAAAAATCCAGAGTGAAGTACAGAATTTCATTTAGTTGCATATACATCATTTGTCTGAGTACGGTCAAAGTTTTAAAGTCCTGACTGAGAAGTGGCTCTTTAAGGCACAAGCCATCTTCAAAGTGTTATCATCAGTGTGAAGGCTGAAACTGATGCGCACAGCCCAGTACAGGTAAAAGGCTTTAGCGGAGATCAAAACGTTGTTCACCGGCACAAAATGAAGGGATTTATCCAGTCAACCCGATAATCATCAACAAATCGAGTTTTCAGTTACCAATCACCCTGCTGTCTATCATCTTTATAAAAAGGCCTGCTAAAACCCAGGAACCAGTCCTCTGTCACTCAAAACGGCATCCTTGCTTTGTTAAGATCTTGAGTAAATTGAATTAAATACAATGTTTGGTTTGATGTGATTTGATCAACATTTCACTCAATCAATCAGTATTCCAACGTCTAGCCGGTTGATCAAATCAGCAGCTGCACTATAGAGATATGTGGCACCACTGCTCCACATTCTTTCAACAGAATCTTCCTCGCTTATTGTCTCTTTTGAAACATTTTGTTCATAGTGTTGCATTTCTGTGCTTGTAAGACAAACATACAATCTGGAGCATTCTTGATGGGCAATTTGATAGAGAAGAGACTGCAGTGAAGGGCTTTGAAGTTTAGGCAGTTTAAGGAGTGACAGTAAATCTAGTTTGAAGGTTGCTTCTGAGCGATATGAAGTAGCAGCTGGTCTTTATTTGGTCTCTACTGTAACCTCAGTCTAGACACTGCTTTAAAAATCTCTTTTGCCTTGAGCAGTAATGTAACCACTATATACAGTATATAACCTCTGGATATAACAGCTCAAGAATATGTGAGTCACAAAGACATTGGAAATTGAAAATGTCCTTATACATGGGGTTTCATTGTAACGTTTATGACTCAAGGAAACACAGGTGACTTACTTTCTTTAAATAGGAAGGATTTTTTGCCTAAGCAGTAGAATCCAGGGGTTCAGTGGGCTGGACCGCAGCTGGCTGAAAGTAAATTATATCTGTGGTAATCTATGAGGGGCTTCAGGTAAGGAGACTTTATGCTTCAGCAAACTGCTTAAACACATTTACTAGCTGCACAATAGAATGTATTTTCTGACACCCAGGGGGGGTCTCACATATTATGAAGCTACACACAAAAGTATCATATGAGTGTGTGTGTGTGTGTGTGTGTGTGTGTGTGTGTGTGTGTGTGTGTGTGTGTGTGTGTGTGTGTGTGTGTGTGTGTGTGTGTGTGTGGTTTGTTTGGTATTTAGAGTCATAAAAAGCCCACATAGACTCAGAATTTTTTTATTTTATCGCAATCTGTCAAGCGTGCCTCAGATGTCGTTAGATGGTGCTCAAGCTGCAAAGCTGCACTTGTTATATATGGTGTGTTTACATGCAAATTAATAAGATAAATCAAATACCACACAGGCATTAACATCCAAATAGATCTGTTGGTTATTCAGCGCGGTTGTATCATGCATGTAAAAAGAACATTCTCATGCTCTTCACAAAGCGCCCTGTTTGGTTGTCATGAGCTCGCTGCCCTGTGGCTCTTTTGTGCTGTAAATAAAGAAAGTGCCTGGGATTGCGTGGATCATAAGTTATTCATTCCCCATGATTATTCTAAACCTTTGGTTCAATGTATGGGTCTATGTTTCCGTACCTCTGAGACCTCATAAAAACACTTTTACCAGATCCGAGGCACGATAACGATGACACATCTTAAGCCGAGACAGATGTAAAGGACACACAGTCACTCTGTGGGTGGAGAGGAGGAGATGAAAGGGAGGAGCAAGAAGTGACACTTTACACTTTTTACAGCGCTCTGTTTAAGTAAACAGCGCAACCCTGTGTTTACTTACTTAGATGTTTGGAGCCTCTTATTGTCTAATTTATTGGAATGTAATTACTGTAATACATCAGAAAGAGCAGGAGAAAATTGTTACCAGCAAATATATGTCAGCTCTGTTTTTGTAACTATCATAATTGTGTTTTTCAATCATCCAAAGAATTCTGTGAATTTCAGTTACATTTTTATCAATGAAACATTTGATGGGTGGACACTGATGTGACTCTGCCATGAACTGTATTTGATGTACGTTGACTGATAAGTTCTGAGCCTATGGAAACTCAGAGATAATGCATTTTAAAAAAAAATCATAATAACATTTGTTGTCCCAGTTTCATTCCCCACAATCTGATATGATACGATGACCCTTTGTCTTTTTTCATGTTTGGCAGTCTGAGCAGGCAAATGAGGCGACGATGCCAGATGTTGAAGCAGTTCAAACTGATCTACATGTTAAGACATTGACATGTTGAATATGTTGCAGAGCGTCAACATTGCTGATGTTGAGTCACCCACTGCACCTCACTTAACATTTTACACTGCTCGATGTGTCAGACTCAGGATTTAACAATTAGCACCTTGTACACGTTACTGTGAAATGAATAGATTCCCCAACAAAGCTGTGATGACAAAAGTGTGTTTGAAAAGGTAAATAGAATCTGCAAAGGAAGAAAGAAGAAAGCAAGGCCATTTTTCTTCATGTCATGAATCCCAAACAAGGCAGCTTATTTATATTGGAAACAAGCATCTGAGTATGTTAGACAATCCAAATGCCTTGTGCTTTAGTGAGCTACTGAGACACTCCTTTAACTGGTATTGATGCGGAACAATTCTGTGAAAACCTGCCCTTTTGATAGGTAGGCAATCGGCCGAAACTGTTTTAAAAAATGGACTTTCTTGGCCAAAATGGGCTGAAAGGAGAAAGTGGTTAAGGTTGAAATGGCTGCCACCTTGAACTCCGCAGCTTTATTCTCAGACAGTGGGAAAATAGATGTTAAAGATTAAACTCTGCATCACCATTGACTGCCTTGGCAAAAACTATTAAATGATCGATAAGTTAAGCAGGGCTAGGATGGCCACTGACATGACAGTTCCATTGGTCTCGGGGTTGCGATCAATATATCGACACCGCTTGCAGATACTGTCGCCTTGTGCTCGGGCTCTCCTGCCATCACACGCTACGAGGCTCTGCACTGTAATATGATAGCTGTCATAGCATGTTTGTGTCCATTCTCCCCCAGCCAGGCAAATAACAGCAACATTTATTCACGCGACAGGAATATGTAAATAATTCATTGGTATTTGCTAAGAATTGTCTTGGCCCTGGCTGTGTCAAGCAATGAGAAACTCTCTCTGCTGAGCAAAGGAGGATTTTCAATTTTCTCATCCGCCTCGATACAAAGCACCACACTTGACATTTTTCCATTCCAATTCGAGACCCATCTTTGAGGAGTGTAAGCCTTCCAAACTGTGTTTCTTTTTCCCCTCTTTGTGGTCTGGAATACAGCAGTGGGAAGCTGGTTTGCTGCAGGGTAATTAGCACATTGCTGAGAGAGGAGAGATTTGAGATCCTGCTTCGTCTCATCAATAAGGATGTTTTAGCCTTCATGAGGTTTCTGGAAATGCCAAGCCAAAACAAGGATTTAAAATAAGCACTTTGTGTTTCCAATGAATTTTCAGACGGTTCAGATCGGCTCTGCACTGTAGCACAATGTGAAAAAAATAGCTTTAGTGTTTTTTGGATTATCAGATATCTCTTTCTTCACTATTGTGTGTGTTTTGACTTTTAAAATTGCCACTGTCATCATACAATAATAGCTGATTGAGCAGGTAAGATGACTCCATGTCTCTCCTGAGTCTCTACCACTGCCACCCACATTGGTCTCCATAGAAACAATGAATCTCAGGGGGTGAGTTAGAGATAAGCAGAAACAAACAATTTGCACATGAGTAGATTTGTTCTGCGTCTTTACCACATTTACTTGCGCAGCAGTGCAGTTTATTTCTCCATATGGTTATCTAAAAACTACTAGTCTGTGAGTGAACAGAAAAGGTTGACCAGATATTAATTATTCAAACCATGGCCCAGATAACAAGCCCAATTATTTCTAATTGGTAGTAATAAGGAAACTTTACAGAGACTATAATTCAATGGAAATCCAACTAAGCAAGAGTGACATTTAAATCATCATTTGTATCATAATTACATTTAAAACATATGGCGAGGCACTATTTTATTTTCAAGGTAACTGTTTTTCATTGCTAAATACACTCACATAAAACTTTAAAAGGGTGAACTCGGAAACCGTGACACAAAGTCCTTGGATTTTGGGAAGTAGTGGGACTGAGCTGAAACTCACTCGTTCATTTTTCTTGTCAGCCAACAGTGCACTTGCGACTGTAACACTAGGGTCACATCGTTGTAAAACAAAACATGGAATGACAGTGATCCCTTCATTAAACAGGGGTTAGTGGCCTCCAACATCTCCCTCGAGTCTCCAGGCTTCTTCCAAAACATGGGGTGGGATCATTGATTGTATTTCCTTCTGACACAAAACGAGTGAGTGTATCTGTAAATCGGGTCAGCTGACTGTGCTTAATGTTTGAGGAAATACAATACCTGAAATGTGGTGCATCCTTGATTTTTCCCATTTTTCCCTGATTTCATTGTGATCTGGCATGAAAAACAAACAAATAAGCAATCTATCTAGGTTGTATTCTTAGTCTGTATTCTTGTCAAAATTATTTTTAATCTGAATTTGCAGGGGACAATGGCAGCCACTGATTTCTTTTTAATGCACAGTGTAGGAGGAGTCCTTGATGCCATGCAAAGGACATGCATTTCACAATATGTCTTCCTTTTAATTATCAAACACAAAAGAAAAAAATGCATTGTTGAATTATTTATGTTATTTCCCAATTTACTTTTCATGGTGAATCCTTTCATGTAGAAAAACCATTATGTGAGCTCTGTGAAAAGTAAATGTAAATATGACAATGTGGTTATTCACACGTTCAGCTCTGGCAGAACAAAGACAATGTGAAGGAACCATAACATGACAGCCTGCTGTGTGCGGCGTTGACATGTAGGAATGTAATGCAGGAGCACTGTACAGTGACCGACACAATGAGAACCACTGACCTGACATAAAACACAAGTGTACACGCAACAGAACTATGCCGGCTTCACACTTCGGCCCCTTCTCTTGTTTTCAAGCTGTGCTGGATCTGCTAACGACTTTGACACACTGCGGATTTACACTTTCTGCATGTTTTTATATAATATATCCAGGAAATTGCAACTGTTCACGTATTAAAGAGAGTGGAGAGCGTTTCCGGTCAGCAAACTAATTTACGCGCTTCTCCTTCTCCTTTTTCATAACAATTGTCACCCAGGAGAGATGACCCAACATCTACTGAAGGTCAGTTTGAACACGAACACAGAGCAGTTATAGAGTCAGATACCATTCACCTACTCAGCTTGAGGGTCACTTTGGAATTTTGCATTGTCAGTAAAGCTACTTGAGCAAAGCTGATGCATGTCTGAAGTATGAAGATTTTGAGGAAGAGTATAGATTATTCTCACCTACAGTAGGATTTTCCATGGTTGAAACACTGATTGATGCATTTTGTTATAGAAGTCTGAAGTGATCTGATCTCACATTTCATCAGAATAATCACAACATTTCACCCCATTTAGCTCATTCAATGTTTAATGGATCCATGCGCCTACATGTTTCTATTGATATCCCTCATCGGAGCTGGCAAACCTTCAGCACAAAGCTTGTCATGGAAATGAAAACTTCAAACCGTGTTGTTTTCGTGCCCAGTTCATCTTCAGCAGCAACGGCTCATTTCCAACTGGTTTCGCTGCATGAATAATGTCACATTAGCACTGGCAGGTGGATCCAGTTCACACCGTCTGACTCCAACGTTACCGCACTTTGCCAACTTTAATCCTGCTCGCAATGACTCAGTTATTTCTTCAGCTGAGGCAATGCCAGACCACTGGAAAACTAGAAAAATCCAAAATATGTGCCAAGCAAATGATGAGCTGGAAGTGAATTCGCTAGTTTAAGGCCCTCCACCTCATATCTCAGGCGTTTCATTTAGTGTTGTCAAAGTTTAAGCAACTGTTTATTCTGCTAGGCACCTGACGATTTGGGAGACTGGCTCGACCTGCAGACAGCCTCTCAGACAGCCTTCAGGCCCATGCAGTCTCCTTTTTTGCAGGCAGAAGCGGTATAGCCTTATATTCTCAACTCTCAGCTCAGATTCAATTCCCGTGGGGGAGGAGACATTAGTGTTGCAGACCTTGCTATGAACCGATACAGAATGTAAACAATGAGGGATGGACTTTTAAAACTCTGCCAGATGGCTCCAAGGTCAAAAGAGTTCTTCTTACACATCATTTTTGTGCTGGCAAACATTATAACACAACACTGTTAAAGCGCATTAGTCAGCAGGGTCCATCAGATGTAACTGGACATGCTATTTCAACTTCCAATTCCAATTCCAAGTTTGTCAGTGTCATTCACAAAAATGGAGACGCGGCAACCATATACACTGTATCTTACTAACATTACAGTATCTGGTATGATTCACACACTTGCTCTTGGATCTTTGGCTATCTTGGTGAGGCAGTGAGTGTTCTGGCCCCACAGCTTTATCACTTCAGTTAGAGTGCTTTGTATGCTCTAGTTGCAGTATTCCTGCATTAGCACGCAGCACATCTGCAGGGGCTGTTGACGAACACTTGAGAAAAAGGTGCGCTTCTCTGGAGGAAACTCAAACTCTGCCCCTCAGAAATACAGATGAGATGTGAAACAAAGGCAGTGTTGAATATGAAATAGGTACACACAGTATTGCTTTGTTCGCATGGCTACACCTACATTCTGGTGCAATGGGGCAGGCTGAACACACACACATACTGATTAGACATATGTTTAATGTGTGGTTTAAGAGATTATTTGTAATACTCCACACATTTTATTATCATGCTTCCACTGTATGTTTGCTACGTGAGCATTCACCAAAATAGACCCACGCCACCAAACGCTGCTATCAGCATTTGCCATCATGTGAGGGCTCCTGACGCAAAGAAAGCATCTGTGCTACAGCCTCAAGCTGGAGGACACAATTCAAAGCAGACATTTCTTTGTTATCTAAGAAGATCTCTGACAACACTGTTGTGACAACACGTTCACTGTGTTAACGTCTCTGTTGTGCTGTAGAATGGATTATCCCCTATTCCCGTTGTTGTTGTTGTTTTTACATGGAAACACACTATTTGCTTAAATTGAAACTTCACAAAGCACAGATATCATGTGTCATACGTTAAGGACATGTTAAATAAAAAGTAAAAGCTCTTGAACGTCACCTTAGCATACGTTTCAGAGCAGCAGTCTGATTTACCCTCTGCTGAACCTGCTGTGGATCCATGTATCTTGATGAGAGATTACAGTATTTTCACGCTTGAGGACACAATCACAGTGCTGTTATTGGGAGGCCTTTTTTGTAAATTCCACAATGCCTCTAACGCTCGCATCTGTGATGATCGTGTTTTGCCTTTGTTCTCTTTTGTCACCCCCTGAGTCACTGCTTCTCACCTCTGGGACACCATGGGAACAACACAACAGAGTGGCTGTGTGTGCCTGGAGAGTTGTTACTGGTGGTGTGTGAGTGTGTATGCATGTGCCTCTTGCCTATTTGTGTTGGTGTCATGTTGAAAAAATGTGAGAAAAAAAAAAGTGTATATGTGTGTGACACTTTGTGCTATTATCTCTCCTGTCCATGAGTGTGTGTGTAGGAGGGACCAGTCATTTGTCTTGTGTGTGTTCTCCAGAGTTAAAGGGGATATAATGATACATATTTCCATGTTCTTATCATTTGAGTCTTCTGGAAACATTTGCATTGCAATGCTTCCTCTTACCCTCCTGAGGATGGGCACTTATACATCCATCTTCACATTTAAAGGATCTAACAAGTGATTTCTTCTTTCAAACGTGTTATAGGCTGGCTTTAAACTAAATCTAAATCTCTTTTTGGTGACATATTTCCTACATATTAAACATTTACTTCAAGTAAAACTGCCCTGCTTACTGAGAGCAGCTTGATGTGACTATCCTGGGCCTGTCTGGACCCAATTCAGACATAATTTCTAAGATTTAGGTCAGGCGAGGTTCAAGATTTCATGTTCGGCTCTAAGGGAATGAAGGCGGCTGATGTGAGAGAATGACTCGACTCAGGTGAATATAAATTAGTGGAGTCGTAGGAAAATGGGACAAATGGAAGTCATTTGGAGAGTGAAGAGGTTGTAATCCTGTTGGAGAGACACTGGCAACGATGTTGTGTCTGATGTCCTTTTTATTCCTATTGAAATGGAATGATGTAATTTTGTATGCCTGTTTCATTTTTTTTGCATCTTTCATTTGGGACTCAGCTAAATCACCTCTCAGCCGGCACTGTAAGCTGTGCAGAGAAACATTTATTGTGAAGATTAAAACTAACAGGCAGTTGACAGTAGATCACAATGAATAAAGTCGTTGAAGTGGAATTGATATAAAATTTTGGATGTGAATATTGACTTTGTTTACTGACTATGATAAAACAGCTTTTATAACAATGTTGTGTTTTCTCTTATTACCTTCCGGTCAGGCCAGTAAAAACTTTTTGTCAGGTTACAGTCAGGTTTGTTTGTTCTGCTCTGTTTCACACTCTCAGAGAATAAAGCAGATATCGCACACTGACTGATTTCCATCGGGTCCATTAGGAGACAGTGAAGCACAAACTCTTCACAACAAACTAGTTATAATTAAGAGGCCGACAAGAGCGCTGGTGTCTCACTGGTACTACATTGTAGCATACTGTATACTTGATGGATGAACTTGCCAGCCAAGTATTCTCACGCTAATTAAAATAACATATCTAAAACTCCACAGGGGTTCAGTCAAAGGTGTAAAGCGCCCTGTCATAATGTGGGTGTTATTGTTAAAAAATTTGAAAAGTAATTGCTTTCTGTGTGTAGAGTGAGTACATTATTTAAAAAAAATAATAAAATAAAAGACATTTTAGACACACTCAGCTGTAATGATGGAAAAGCTGAAGGAAAACAAGGTCTCGGGTAAAAAAAAACTGTGTAAATGTAAAAATATTAAATGATGTGGTTTTCCCCAAGTGCTTTATCCAGGAGCCTTGTAAATCCCATTAGTAAACCTCAAGACTCCACTGTGGAGGACAGATCTCCACAGTGAGTGGCCTGAGCTCCTGGGTATTTTATCACAGTCCATTTAATGTCCCCGTTGAGGCTCTGTGAGTATTTGGCTCATGGTCTCTAGCCGTGCACCTACTGTATACCATTGTTATAGTTTTTTTTTTTTTGTGGTGCTGTGTACATTGTGGCAACAACTTCTCTAAACTGTCTATATAGAAAGAACAGGACACTGCTTGTTCATATGCATTAATACTAGTCTAACAAGTTTTTGGACCTTTGGTTGTGTAGACTGCAGCAATGGCCTCAACCCTCAAATGGAACTTTAGATTGCCTCCTGCAAACAGTTTGCTGTGTCCCTCAAAAGCACTTGTGCACAAATAATCTATCACATCAGACAAAGCCAAAATGCTGAGTGTAGGAGATCTGCGTTCTGCAATCTATGTTTCCCTTTGCCTTTTCTGCTTACTTTTACACTTAATCTGCATATAATATTAACCCAGGAGATGGGCCTCCATGCCCACCATGCAGACAAGGAGATAGTGGCCCCTGGGTGGATTTCTGTGTTTCCAATTGGATCTGCACTTGATTAATATCAGTTACACATTGCAAAACCTATCCATAAAGTGGTCTTTGATGATAAATGGGAGCCGTGTAAACAGGAGATGTGGGATATGTAAATGACTTTGTCTTTGGTGCGCTGCTGATATCACATGGGAGGTTTCTCCACATGTTGGATGGAGACGAGAGGGAGGTTTATATGAAAGGAATTCCTGGGGGTTTTTGCTCATGCAAGCATGTTACATTGGGAATTAGCCCTCCAAAATGCAGGCAGTTGTTATATCAAAGGGAACTGCGAAATGAACCCAACATCCAGGATGATGCTACTATGGGACTGAATCATTGATGTCTCACATAGTTTTGTTAAGCTGGTCATGTCATTGGTAGGGCAGAGCAGCATTTTCCATTTTTTGAAGACTGACAGGTTCTTGAAGCAATGCTAAATAAATAATCAAATCAAATAAATCAAGAATTCCTTTAGATTAATAGCAAATGATGCCTGGAGATGTTAGAGGCTGAGGGGCTGCCAGTGCTGTTCAAAATAACATGTGAGTGAGATTTTCAGAGATTTTCACAGAAACATGGTAACACTCAAAATAACCACTGATAAAATGTTCTCTTCAGCAGTTTCAGATCAGACAGTGAGATAGATGACAAATGACAATGCAAACATTTCAATAGATATTCCAACACCGATTGTAAAAGTAATCATTCATCAATCAGCAAACTCCTCACAGTGTGTTCACCCTTAAGGCTGTGGTCTTGTATTAGCTGTTCAATCTCCACCCTATTCAGTGTAAAGCAGACACATTTATCAATAACGCACTGTGGCTGACCCTGATTAAACCTGAGGGGAGACAGCCACTGGCATGGATCCAAAGCATCCAACATGACTCCTGAGAGGAGCCGCTGTCCATCCACTCTCACCCCACTGATATAGAGTAGTTTACAATCGGCATCAGGACTGTGGGAAAGGATATGGACTTATTGATTCCTACAGGGACATTTACAGGAATTCACAACCCACCACAGACTAGTATTCCTTAGTATATGAAAGTAAATTTATCGTCCGTGAGCAGAGTGTTGAAAGTAAAGATTATGATTGACTGTAAGGTGATGCCATTTGGCTACGATGAGAAGAGTCCAGACGGGGAAACGAGTTGAGATCATAAAAGTGATATAGATACCTTGCTGAAAAATCCATGCTAGTAAATGTTTTATGCACATTTTATGCACATTCATGGTACATGTAAACGTGTTTTCCAATGTTAAATAAAGCCCCACTGGGAGATGTTTAGGTTTTTACTTTGAAAAATTAAGAGCAATGGCAGAATAATACTTAATCTCAGCAAACACTTTCTCTTGTTTATGACAGGATGTTAATATTGATGAGCAAAGCTTGATGGCCACATCATGAGCGTGACAGTGGACCAAAGAGAAAGAGGGAATAAGACAGTGAAATTGAAAAAGCAGTGATTAAGAGCATGTAAACCAAATAATTTGGCTTACAAAGAAAGAATGTGGTCCGGTATATTTTCAAAAATTTCTTTCTGTAATCAGAGTAGGTAGTCACAGAGCTGTCATCACAGAAATATTGTGTTGATGACAGCAAGACATAACATTCGGAGGTCATCCTGAGTTTCTCTATGGGAAATGTGTGTAATGGTTAGAGGACATTGGTGAAAGATAAACTGATGACCATGTACCCTACTACCCTCATTTAATATAACCTTAATATATTCATCACAACCACTCTACAGGGTCATTACCACAACCCAATACAATGGCTGGTTGATGTGTTTTGAGCCCAATCTCAAAGGTTTGCAGAACCTTGCAATCGCTCCACAGAGCTATTTTGCAATGAGAATGCAACTGACTCAAAAAACCGATGCAACTCACTTGCTGTACTGTAACGGCTATGAACACGATTTAGCTGGTAATGCCTAGGCTCATGAATATTATAAACATCTAACCAAGCTTACCTGATGCATCTTCAGGAGTGAGATGGTTGGGTGAGCATGTTGTATGCTTCCGTCAGGGCAAGTCTTTTCCTGTGTCCTCTGATGAAATGCATCAAGACATAATAACAATAATAATAATAATAGTAGCCTGATGCCCGCTCAAAATAAATGCATTTTCGATATACTGAAAATGTATAAATCAACGAGACATTAGCAAGCAAGGCAATTGTGCACTCAGGCTGTTGTAGCTCTATTTTAGACTTTATGTGTGATTCTGACGTGCGTGCAGCACTATTGTTCTGATGAAAGAGCACAGCCTGTGTGACACACAGTTTTGCACCTCTGGGCTTTGTACAGTACGCCTGTAACCTTTTGGATAATCACTTACCAGTTAAATCATCATTATAATCATTTAGTAGAACTGAACACCGTTGATGAAAATAGTATGTCATCAAAGAACAAAAAGTTTGGCCCTGGCTCATTTCATGATGTGCTTGGCTAAGAACTCAGTGTTACCTAAACACTAGATGGTAGAACAAAATATTTTGATAGCAGATCGCATGCAGCCAACCATGGCAACACCCAACACTTCAGTTTTGTGATGTGTGTCTATTTGTTTATGTATAATTTATTAATTTTCTTCTGTTGGCTTGAGGTATTTTGCTTTGCCTAGAGAACCTCCAGGCCAAAGAGGACGTGGTCAGTCCACAAGTGTGTCTGCATACATGTGTGTACACTGTACCTTCTTTCTGCACCTCTTCCATACAACAGACGTGCACACTGGCTGGAGATTCTATTGCTAAATATAGGTTACAGAATTGCAGCAATGTGCATAATGCAGAGACATTCTCCCGCCCACACTGAGGTGAGGCCTCATCAACCACACTCTGCTCCAAACAGGATCTAACAGAGGCATGAACTAAATGTTCTGACCCACCTTGCTCCCTGTCTTTTAGTGAAAGGTATGAATTCTGAATATTATTCATATTTTTTATTGTTCTGTGTTAGGAGTAATGTAACCAATCCATTATCAACTTTAGCGATGAATGATTCAAATGTGTTTGTCCACTTAAATGGTTTATGCTGTAATAAAATATCTGATTGGGAAGCAAAACACAAAATAATGCTTATCCACTATCATTGGCGCTTTCAAAATGTATTGCCATGGGTACTATGTTGAAATATGACTTGTTATAATGTTTTGATAATGTTTATTAGTTTTTACCATACACAACTTACAATATTCACAAGTACTTTACAGTTTTAAATACATACTAGCAGAATAGCGATATCAGCATTTATAATGAACAATTGCCTGCATATAAAGCTTATAACATGTACGAAGAGGTAGCTTTATCATATCCAAACAACATTCTTTAGAAAAGCAAAGGTCAAGTCAAATCACGGTGGTTTGGTACAGAGAAGTACCCCAAATGACGATGATTGGCTCAAACTGCTTTGTGAGGAAAAGCTTTTCATTGTCTGACCAAAATCTTACACTGTAGTTTCTTCTGTGGGACTTCCAGCACATTATATGAGGGACAGGGACATTAACACAATAGACTACAGTACCTCAGGCAGCCTCACTAAACCACCATAATTAAGTGAATAAATGATGTGATACATTGTTGTGTACACTGTGATCATAAAACAGGAAAAAATATCCTGCTTGTTATTGCCATGAATGCACTGGTAGAATATGAAGCTATTTAGATGGGGAGGGAGAGTAATATTTTTTGAAATGGTACTTAGCCAAAACATGAGCCATAAAGCAAATATCTAAATGAATATAAATGGAAAGTGGTACTAATTGTTAATTCTGTTGATGTGCAACAAACCAAGGAAGCAGAACGTTTATTGCTATGTTTAATGCTGTGTTTAATGGATGTAGTATGCGGTTTGAGGTTTTTAATGTTTAAAAGCTGATTTAAGAAAATGGGGTGTTCTAGTATATAATAAAAACAACTAAGAAAATATAACCATATGCGATTGTGATAGCTTAAAAGTCGAGATTGATCTCATAACCATGAATCATCATCATCCTAAACTGAAGGTTTCCTTCCACCCTGAACTTCCATTAATATTGCACTGTACACTTTTATGGCATCCCATTTGTCATGTGTCATGGAACTGCCGACATCCTCACATTCATAATGTTTTTAATGCCAGAGATGCAGGCAACCACAAAAGCAGAGGTAGCAAGCCAACAAGGCTGTAAGATTAGACCTACTTACATGCAGACAGGCGATGGTGACTGCTCATCTGTACTCTAACATGGCTCTGTTTCTTTGCATTTTTTGTAAGGGATGCAGTAAGATGGGTGCACATGATGATGCCAATACAATTATTTAGATGACTCCACCATAAGCCTGACTGATTGGGATTTGCACCAGTTAGTGAAGGACATTAAAGCTGTGTGTTTGTCATAGCTGAAGCTTACAAAATAACTGTAAAATGAGCCTGGGCATAGTGTAGGCTGGGATACTGGGAACAGTGCATGTCATTCCTTCTTAATGAGCCCACTCCCACATGAAGCCACCATTGCCTGGTTTGAAATAGATCATTGTACTGTTTTTAGAAAAGTTATAATAAATTGGGAGGCTTCCAGGTTCACTATTCATATCTATGCTGATGATACTCAATTATACATTTTAGTATCATCTGGTAATGTGAGTACCAATATGAACGCTGCTTAATGCATTAATGCATGAAAATATCTATCAGTTAAAACAGACTCACTAGTTACTGCCAACGATAATGACGTGTTAAGGCACTGATTTAAATACAACTTCTACTACTAAAGTTTTAAGACTTTATACCCCTGACACCATGACCGCATTACTGTAGCTCTCTGTTTTAATGCTTAATTATGGGAAATTCCTCTGGGTGCTAACAGAAGTAGAAAAAGGACCCAGAAGTGGAGGCAGTGCCATGTTTACGGTGAGAAACAGGGTAGCAGGCAAGCTAATCCAGACCAGGGCAAATGAGCAACAATCAAAACCACAGGCAGCCGGGCGACAGAAGTCAAAAACACAGGTAGGCGGGCAACACAACAGAGGCGGGAACATTAGAACACTTGTTTCACCTTAGGAAGCAGTGCATAGCAGAGGCGGCATGACTGCAACTGCTGAGACTCGTTTGTTTTTCACATTACAGCATCACTGTGGGGCAGAGCAGCTCCCTCAATACTACAAATACACAATCTTTTAAACATTGAACATATTTTGGCCGGAAACAATGACATCCTTTCATGCAATAAAAACATGATTTAACCCATTGAAAAAGAAAGGTGTATTTATGTTAAAGTGTTTATAATAGCAATGATATAGATCTATTTAAAGGGTATATTTAAGTTATTTATTGGTTTGTTTACACGTTGAATGTGTTAGATTGCTGCATATCTAATTTATATTGATGGTGATATAATTTAGTATTCATCACCAAAAAAACAAAAAGAAGAAGGAGTTATATATTAGAATTAATTTGAATGTAACGGACTGATATAGTAAATGTAAGGTTCCGGAAGTATCAGCACGGATAGAGGAAACGGGACAAGTAGAGAAGGTGCACGAGCAGGTGTAGAGGGAGGAGCTGGGCAACACCCATCCATGGAGGTGTAACGGGGCTTATGGTAGACAAACTTTTACAACCAAGAAGTTGTGAGGTTGTCGCTACGAGAGCCTGAGACTGACTTGGCGGAGTTGGCTAAAACCGCGCTTCTTTACCGCGACAGTCGGAGCGACCTACGGAGGAGACACCTGCTAATGGAGGAAGCTGCTAATTGACCGAGGACGGCTGACTTCTAAGTCGTGTGGAGGACCCTGGGACTGCGTGGAGGACCCAGGGACTGTATGGAGGACCCAGGGACTGTATGGAGGACCCAGGGACTGTATGGAGGAGCCCGAAACCCAAACTTTACAGGATTACGTGAGTCGCAGTATTTTATTAATTTCAAGGAAGGCCTTTGGTTTTAGGTTTCTACGTCATCTTTCAGGCCTGCAGCACATTGGACCGTGGGGTTGACAATTGTGTCCAAAAGTGTTCGCCGGCTTTTGTGTGCGTGTTGGGCACACTAGAAGTATTTTGAGTTACGATGTTAGTTAGTGGGTGCTGGTATAACTACCAGGTGAAATATTTAGTAAGGTAGTACTTGTTTATGTTTGTTTGTTGTGCGTGTACGTATTGAAATATATTCATATACTTAAAAAATTTACTTTTGAACGGTCAAGTTAGTGTTAATACCACTAACCTAACCCATCACCATAACCTAACATATTTAGTAAAGAGAACCAAGGGCCTCGCCCCTCATGTTATGGGGGAACAAGGGTCTTTTGTTAGTCAATGCAGAGGACAGCTGGGCTGACTTCTGGCAACAAAATATTGTCATAACCACATAATCCACACACACTTCTCCGAGTGAATCAGTTCCTGCAGCTTTCGCGATTATGCCACATTTTGTCATGATGCTGCATAACTTCCAATTTTACCAGAAGGTTTGGCAAAATCATGTGTGAGGAAGAGCAGAAACTCATTACTCATGGAGCAGACTGGTGTAAAGGGGGCATGCTTGTCTCCGGGAGAAACAGGGGTGCACACAAAAGTGCCATTTGGGGTTTTTTTTCGTTGATTATCATGCTGTATTGGAATGTTAAAAAAAAAAAAAAATGCTTTACTAATAGATCTACATTTAAACAGTTTATTATCCCCATCACCCAACAGTCAGCTGCGTTTTACAACATACAGCTTGACTGCATTCAATTCAGTTGGATTAGATTTGGATTCGATTTGGAGTCGATCCAATTTTTTTTCAGTTCAAACTCTGCCTTTCCCTTCTCCTGGATAGCCAACATTGTTTCCATGTCAGATGATCATTTCTCTGTTGCTGTAGCACCACACACAGTTCAATCATGTTGTATGGAGGACGTGTGTGTAGTTGTAGTTTATAGGAAAAAAACTGTTACAGCACACATGGCTGCATGATCATTTTGGCAAAATGGAATCCTCATTTTTAAGTGTATCTGTCTCTAGTGCACTCTTCTTCACCTTTGCCACAGGGGTTCAAATGAGTATCATTAGTCTGCATGCAATGATCATACACCAAAGAGACAATCAACATAAATGAGACGCATGCAGAGAGGGCCCGGCCATTAAATGGACACCTGGGACTGTTTATTGCAAAACACCTGAAATATTTCAAAGGGAAATTGAATTTACTCCCCTGGGGATTTTTGATGAAAAGATCTTCGCAGGAAATCGATGTGCTTATCAAACAGATGATGTGCCTGGCAGCTGCTACAGAAGTTAGATTTAGGATGACCTCTCAGATTCCCATGGCTCCACACTTGGCTGGAAATAAGAGGACCTGATAGATAGACAGATGGGCATAGAGACGGGGGGCTGCAGTCACGCAGAAGGGTGAGCAAGGTAATGTCGAGAGGGAGAGAAGTCACAAGCAGTGAAGCAGAAAAAGGGGCACTAAACTCATTCTTATGCAATCTGAGAGAAAGAAAGAGTCTTACTGTTGTAATCGCCTTGAGATAACGAAAATTCCATACGAGTCCTCAGATAAAATTTACACAATTTCTGAAAATGTAATCTCTGTTGTCTGAAATCTCCTGACAAGAGGTTACAATTATGCATTATGTTATTCAATTAATTGCTTTTCCAGGAGAAGAGTCTGATCTCTCCCGGTTCCCTGAAGCAGAGGGCGACTCGGAAATTCTACACATCCTTCATCCCCGTAATCAGCAGGTTTGCATCTAGAGAGAGTGCCCTGAACGCTGTCGTAGAGCAGAGTGGATTGACAGCGTTGTCAAAAAAGAAAACCAGAGCATACATTTCTTGAAGGGCCATTGGCTGTGTCTCCTGGTACGCACTGGTCCATTCATTTCTTCAAGGGCAACACCAATACTTGCGCTGGCAGATTGTGAGCGATCACCCTGGCCCTCCATCATCTCCAATGCCTTTTCAGAACCTCCCGCAATTCATCTGACATCGTTTCTGCGTATTGATGAGATAACACGTTGTCATGCCTTCCAAATCACTGGGTGAAAAGGGACATTGTCATCCTGGAAAACACCACTGCCATCAAGACAGAAATTCATCATGAACTGAAAGCAATCTCTCTGGGTCATTATGTAGCGATTATAATTTTTCTGGAGGATGGCTGGATTGATTCTATGCCAGGGGATGTTTCCAACAGCAACCAGTCTGAAATATAGCTACGAAACTCAGACTTTTTTTTCCCCCCAACGGATTCACAAGACAGGGTTGGCAAACAATGACATATTAACACCAGTTAATCAATCAGTCAGTTAATACAATGAGGCAGAATAATCTAGACTATTAAATCTTGCCAAATGTATAAATTTTTGCAGCTTAAATTGAATTGAATTTGATTTACAGCGGCACAACAAGCATACTAAAGAGGGAGACTTTTTTCCTTGGCCATTATTATCCTGTCCTTGAGCACATGCATTATTCCATTGAAAGCATACACTTTATATGTAAATGCCAGAAGTGATGATTATGTTATTCTAATCAGAATAGCCCTTTAATATTTTAGAAGTTGTCCGTGGATGGCAGAAAACAAACTGCGGCTGTGGCTGTCAACCTTTTGCCGTAACGTCTGCCATGACTACAAACTCGCTCCTCTGTTTGTTGCAGAGGTGTAGAAAATGCTATAAGCCATTTCTGATGTGACTTTTTGCTCCAGATAAGTGACTGTTACACTCTCCCAAATTAGCATGTTTATTGCTTGATGTTGGCCTGCCATGCCTGTTTGCATATCAAGCTCTTAGTCCACTTCACCCTCCTTCTGTTTGGTTTGAAGTGGGGGAATCGTCAGGCACACGTTAAGTGGAACGATCCTGGCTTACAGAGCCATAATAATTCTGATGAAATACTGAGCCTCACATTAGATGCTATTTATCATCTCTGCTCTCGTGGCCTAATTATAAGACACTCTCATCCTTAAAAACAATGTGACTTTATAATCAGAATGGTGAGGAATACTCATGGGAAAGTTTGGCTACCCGTATAGTTAGCGGAGAGTTGTAAATAAGGTGAAACTGGCAAAGACTTAGCATTTTAATAATGCCAAATATTTATGTATAACAACATGAAATGAGGCAGACCTGAACAAACTAATGCCAAACAGTATTATATAACTATTATTATTTCATTGTTATTATATTTATTGGGTTGTTTTTTTTTTTATCACTGAAGGGAAGAAAAATTCCATAACAAAATGCTATTTTATTGACTTTTCAAACCAATACAATTGTTTTAAGCACATTAAGTAAACAACACAAGAATCTTTCAAAGTCCTCTTTTTCACCTGCTGTTGACTGTCAGGCGATAACTTTTGAGTGTTGGTCTCCACACGATGTCAGGACTCACGCTGAGGGTGACAGGGTGAGGAGTTCGCACTTCAGTAGGAAGCTCGGAGTCAAACTGTTGCTCCCTCGCATTGAAAGGAGTCAATTAAGGTGGTCCGGGCATCTAATCAGGACGCCTCCCTATGGAGGCATGTCGAACTAAGAGGAAACCATGGGGCAGACCAAGAATACCCAGGAGGGATTATATATCTCATCTGGTCTGGGGACGTCTTGGGATTCCCCAGGAGGAGCTGAAGAGCATGGCCAAGGAGAAGCAATGCTGGGCTGCTTTGCTTAGCGTGCTGCCTCTGCTGTCCAAACTCAGAAAAACACTGGAAAATGGATGGCTGTATAGATTGATAGAGTTTTAGTCTCGTTAACAGCCTTCAACTTCTTTTATTGTGATATTGACACTACATAAATGAAAATAATCTTTAGGTCATACAGTCAAAGAGTCGGTTGCAAACTGAGCTTTTTTCCTTTAGTGCACAGTTTAGTACTTCATCACACTCCCTGCATCTGAAACAGTGTAGTGATTAGAGAAGAATAAAGGGAGGAAAAGCTCATTGTTGCATGAGCAGCGATGTCTAACAAGCTAGAGGGGATGAAGAAAAGCCCAATACGCAGAGAAAATCAAAGATGAATCATAAGATGTCAGAGGACTGGACTCACTATTTGACTTCCAAGTGAGCTCTGCCAAACTACCACAATAAAGACCCATTAGGATTAATAATGTAACCCACACTCCCATTCAAATTTGCCTTTAACGACCCCATAAATAATGCAGTAGTATAGAATTTGATACTTGAAATCAAATCACTTTTCCCTGACAATAATGATGTGAGGAATCTGTGATCTCTTGCCATAAATTAATTGCATTCCCGTTAATACACCAATAGTAAATTATCTATCACATATTGGCACTGACTTAATTATAAATGTGATTGGGTTCAAAGTTATAAATACAATTTCGACCTGCATTTTACCTTGGGTCATTAAAGAGCTCACCTCTCCATGTGCTGCTGTCTCCCGCAACGCTTCCCTGCTGCACCAGTATTGGAAAGAAAAGATGGGGGCAGGGGTGGTGGGGGGTTCAGATGCTCAGATGCTGCTGCTGCATCCCCCAGGTATCAAAAATTAGGTCACCATTTACCCAGAAATAAGAGATTTCTGTGTACAATGAAGCAATTTATGCAGGTTTCCAGGATCTCTCGCAGCACTTACTTACTTGGTGCTCAAACTGAAGATGTGTTTTTTTTTTTCTATCTCTGTAACAAATCAATCTCTGCAAAGATATTTTTGGCACTGCTGAGATTCTGTTAATTAGAACAAAGGAACAATTTCACACAGATATGAAACATGCTGTGGTCTCCAGGTCGACGGCCTTGATATGATAGTGCAGTATATTTTTTACCAAACCTGAATCAGATGTGAAAGTAAACTATTTCATATTAGAATTAGAGATGGCCAAAAAACAACAACTTCTAAACTGCCCTGCAAGACAATCAAAACACATAAAAAATGAACTGATTTTACAGCTATAGATTATCCCGTCAAGCGAGTCATTTGTCGTGATTTGCTGTTGCACAAGTACTGGTGCAACAGCAAATCACTTTTACTGCATGCACCTGCTTACTTACAAAATCTATCTATCTTGGAATAAGGAGGCAGAATTCTATGAAACATGCATTATGCAAGTGAGAAAACGATATTACTTCAAACAATTCCCGATATAAAAAGAAAGTCTGTATTTGTCCTAGTTTTTACTGTGGCATACAAACACAGTATGTGCCCTGCAAATAAGATAGTGGCATCCTGTGTGCTTCTAAAGAGGAAACCTGCAATCATGTCTTACTTTCCCTCAGATGGGAGGAGGGGTTTGCATAAACAAGTTTTTCAATAAGAATTGAGCTGGAATTGCAGATAACGCCATCACTTTGTTTTTTGGATATCACATTTTACAAGTCACATATTGAGATTCAAACATATTTCTGTGCTGCTCGGGTCAGGAGTTTTCACTCCAGTTTATGTGTATAGGCTAATCTCACACACAATGTCTGAAAGGGCTTTAATAGCCCAGAACAACAAACCAAGCCCAGAGCTCAAGGAAAAACTCCTAAAAAAAACCCTTCATGTATACAGTAGGGAAAAAGGAAAAAACCTTAGGAGAGGAAAATTGAAAAAAATGACAATTAATATCAAGGTCACCTCAGTATTATTTGATTTCTTTTGACTGCTTAAAAATACATAAATAATTCACGTTAATTTCAATGCAGTAAGGATGAAATGAGTACCAAATAATTTCACCAAATAGACTGTGAATGTGAATCCGTGTTTGTTTTTACCTGTGCTAGTGTAAGTCTGGAGACCAAAGGAATTAAATGTATGCTAGACAGCAAAGCTCAATATTATGAAATGTTACCAAATGCAAGTGAAGTATGCACGAGCATTACAACTGTCAAAATTCTGTTTCCTCATGTGTCAATTCTTACAAAACATGTCAAAAACATGTCTGAATATACGCACTGACATACAGTTGGATATCATTCCTTGTGGCTTGCGACAAGACTGACGGGGCATACGGAACATTCGCATTAACAAAATAAAGCTCGTTCTTGGCTTCACAGTCTGGGACATAGTGAAACAGAAAGAAAAGTCAAACGGTCAAACAGCTAGACAGAACCAATTCCAAGTTTCATAATGGACTCCCGCAGTAGTTTTGGTCACTTTGCTGCCTCGCAATCAAACAACAAAGAACTGTCATACTGACGCTATTGTTTCAAGTCTCCTGTGGTCAAAGCTGCTTTGTACTCGATACTGTAGGGAGTTTTCGGACCCATTATGAGCAAGCCATTCATAGAGCACATCAGAGAACAACAGTGATGAACCCCTTTGAACCTTGATGCAGGGATGACAATGATCATAGTATAGGAGATGCATTTCCAAGCTCCTTCAAGTCAGCTATGGAATGCAAACTCAATGTGCAGCTGTGGGAACGGAGCGGAAAAAAAGGCATCAACATAATGCTGACTGCACCAAAAATAATCCCATCAACTGAGAAGCTGTCTGGAGTGACTTACACGCGCACACACACACACTTTACTTTCATTAATGCAAGCTATTGTTATTTCAAAATGCAAGCCATTGTTTGTCACATTTATGAACCAAACAGCCTTTTGGGGGGGACAAATCCAGAAACACCATGCAAGATGTCGACATTTGTTGTGTTGTTGATTATTCCAATGCAAGTTTATCTACAGGATGATTGGTTGCCTTTTCACCCACAGTGGTTGATTGGTTTGATTGTAACCAGGATTATGCAGATAGCTGTGTACTGATTTTGATGAAGCTTGGGCCCATAAGATGTTCTGAGAATATCTGGATCCAGAGATGATGATCAATAGGTGCAGACGTATTAGGGGCATATTGAACTTTTTCTACATCTATTTCATTTTGTTTTTCTGAAGTCCTAGCTGCAAGTTGCTCTCGTGACAAGAGGAAACCTTTCCCGAAAGCTGCTCTCCATTTGTAGTTGAAAAGGCAAAATCTCTCTGGTTATCATCGCAGAGAGCCATTCTTTCTCTCCCTCTCTCTCTCTCTCTCACTCTCACTCTCTCTATCCTTCCTGCTGAGGTGAGCAAAGTGGCTTAGATGTAGTGACAGGGAGTGATTCCTCCGTGCGGCTATACAGATGCGGGGACGCCTGAAAGGAGCTTATGCACATTTAAGTACAGCAGGAAAATGTCGGGCGAGAGCCTGTGATGTCGGCACCGCTTCGTATCAGCATAAATACCTTTAGTGGGAATCCAACACCAAAAGATTCTTTCCATTCAAAACCTCTCGTGTCTCTCTGATATCCATTGCTTGCCTATTATACAGCTTTCATGGAGCCATTACTGTCCCTGTGATTTACAGTGGCAGATTAGGAGAGGGAGAAATAAGCATGACACCAGCAACTGCAATAGTTTACTATTACAGATAAAATGAAACACATTCCAGCTGTACATTGCATGGTAAAACAGATCGATTCTACTGCATTATTTATGCATGAGCTATTGTTTTATCATCAGGGGTTTCTAATCCACCTTCACCTACCACTCATCCCCTCTCTCTTCTCCACACCCTTCAGGAAGACTTACTAAGTGTAGATGGAGTACTGCTGCACTATTACTCAAGCCTCTCAGGCAAAATGTGTGTTCCAGGCCATCCAGCTCTGAAATTACTCACAATCCTTCAACGCCGGAAATAGAAAAGGAAAAAAAACAGCTTATTCCAGAGCTTCATTGCGTGATGAACTGTTGCACACATGTACTTTCACATTTTTAGCAGTTGCATTTGTATCTTAATGTTTGATTTGTTGTTCTTGTTTTCTGTCTCTTAACATATTTCACAAATAAACATCTATTTCATGATCCTGCATAACCTAATTCCTGAAATTTCCAGTGTGCCTGACAGAGGTGTTGTTATTTCCTTCAACAAGTCCATGTAAGAGAGGATGTTTTTGTTAAATAATGGCCTTACAGTGAAAATTCTGTGGGGGGCGAGTAAATCCTTGTAAATCATCATTTCCATTCTGCTGATGGATGTTCAAGGCCCCCCCACAGTTACTCTATGTTGCTGTGGGAGTAAAGGTTTCTCAGGAAATGTTATTTTAACCAGCCCATGTGAGGAATGACCCAGAGCATATCATTCTTTCTCTCTCCCCAGTGTATAACAAGATCACATTTATTTTGCAAGTGCATGTAAATAGAGTTGCAGAAGACACAGTTCTCCGAGAGGGGCAAGGCATTACTCTACATGTGGTCTAATGCACCCAAATATGGCTTTCTGCAGGTTATTTGGAGGGTTGTTTACTTCATTTCTGCTGTCTGTGCACATTGGACACATTTCCCGATCTGTAAGCTCCTATGTGACTGATCCTTATTAATCCTGAAAACTTAATTAGCAACACAAAAATGACTAATTTGCACACCTCTCAATGTAATTAAAAGTGTGAGATTTAGCAGTAACCTCACAGCGCCTCAGCTTAATTGGTATTTGTCCCAAAACTTATTATTTGAGTAATTTGTTATAGTTTCTCACTTCAGTGAAATTAGTTGACGACAACAACAGTACATTTACCACATCATCCACACACACACACAAGACACTTTTAAATATTTTGTTGCACTTTGGTATATCTTTAGTTTTGCACATGTGCTTCATTTTACATCATACAGCATTAAGGGTAACAAAACAACATGATCATGGGTGTCACTGCCTTTTCTCTTGTCCAAAATTGTTACTTTTGTTTCATTTACCTCCATGAACTCACCACACCTTACCTGCTGCAGACGTTCTTACCATAATCCTGGTTACAATCCAACCAACCAACTGTTTTTGTTTATTTTAACACATGAATACGGATACAAAATGCATTCCACTGGTATGTGGCTGGAGGAGTGGAGCGTGTAATTTGTTCCTTTTAACACATACGTGCAACAGTTCCAGCTCAAAAATAAGCTGTGTGGTAATTTCAGTGAGAACCACTGATCTAAAAGGATATCACTATATGAGAGTTGTTTAATTGTAAAAATCAATGACAAATCAGATGCATTTAACAAGGAATGACTTCTGGAATCGGAAATAGCTGATGTAACAGTGACGCTTACCTTTCAATGACACCTTGAAGTGGCCCAGTGTAACTTCAGCTCCTTAAAGCTGCTGAGCACCTCACCTCCACTTCAGGAGCTGGAGGTGAAGACGGCTCGCTACTCAAGGACTTGTGGAGTCTTTGAGGTATTCATGTTCAGGCTCAGATATTTAAAAGCTGCATGAAGATTAAACCCATCGTCATCTGCTCTCAAGCACATTCCTCTACCAGTTTGTCGATCAAATAGAATGTCAATTAAATGCATCAGTTTAAGGCTCTACTCAGCCCTTAAGGTATGATATTGTTACTAAATAATTACACCTGAAGGCTACATGTTTGTTCTTTTGATATTCATGCCGCCGTGTTGAATTATTGGCTTTCATCATTTATACACATGTCAAATCGGATTAAATGCTTGAAAAAGTAGCAGAGATGCAAACCTGCTGTATTAGTTCATCCTGTTGTTCCTCTGGAAACATTTTGGAAAAGCATGTTCACACGATATAAGGACGCGCTTCAATCAAAAGGCAAGGCAAAAGGCAAGGCAACTTATTCACATATCATACACATGCTTCCATTCTGATTTCATTTCACCCAGACTCTTTAAAGTAAATAGTTTGTTATTTCCAAAGTGTGAGTACTAGGAGGGATCACCCGTTGAAAATGAAGATAACCTTTAAAAGAAACCTAAATCTGTGTAAATACAAGTTTTCTCCACTCTAGCTTTTGCTTGTTTACTTCGAAGTTCTGTCAGAATTCATACTAAGACATAATCAATGTCTGTGCTTTATCAGCTGTACTGAGTTTACCAATGATGATGACTGATGTTGGATCAACTGTAGGTTATCATCTGCATTGTTACTATACTGCTTATCAGCTAAAATACAACAAAGCCACAGATCCACACACCTATGGGTGCTGCCATAATGTGAAACGTCAATGAAAAATTAGGTTAAGGCTTAAAATCTGTAAACGAATCCATGAGAACCTCATTCTATCATCCACTAACACACAGCAGTGCCGACTATTTCTCTCCAATCCCTTTTCCATTACAGACAGATAGTGAATAATAACCGCACAAAATAGAGGGGAAAATGAAATTCCTATTAGCTCTAATTACTTCTCCCATTTATCCTTGGGAATGACATGAAGATTAATGAAGCTCTACACTATTTTAAGCAAGGTTATTTAAATGAGTGATTTTGCTCTCCTTATATCATTGCATTCATCTTTACACAAGACAAGGATGTTTCACTTTTTATCATTTTTTAATTTAAGATCCCTCTGAATATTCCTCACCACGCCCTTTAGATCGCTTCCAGATGAAAATGATTTGGACAGCGATAGCAGTAAAGTGTTTGTTGGTGTTGGAAAAAATCCAACCATCCCGTCCAAATTTATTGGGACATAGACTTTGGCTCCTGTCATCTGGAGTATTTAGATTTGTCCGAGCTTATGGAGGTCCTGGCGGCCAGGTGTATAGAATTAACTATAGTTTAAATTATTTCATCCTTTATCCTTGTAAAATAATTCTTCAAATGCACTTTTCATTTATCACACAAAATATATAGATATATTCTCTTTCTCTCTCCGATGGGAATATGCACGCGTTATACATGATAATTTAGCGGAGTTGAGTGGAGCAGTGCTGGCAGGGAAAGTGCCCACTGTGCCCTCCTACACAATAACATTGTCATGTCAGATTACCCATCAGCCCGTTGGCACTGCCCTGCATCTCCTTGAACCTTCAACCATGCTGAAGAGCAGCCAACTGCTAATGGTGTTTTGGGTGATATCACAGCACTTCTGCCTTTCAAAAGCCTCATTTCGAAGTGTTTACCAGTGGGGATTAGTGTGTTCTGCACAGTATGTACCATAGGCCTTCGTGAGAGTCATCCACTTCAACACAATGGCCAAGTGTGTTATGGTGAAATTGAGAAATGTACAGTGTGAGCGTGAACCAGTTACTGACATCCACATAAAATCAGAGTTATATCGAAAACAACAACAACAACAAAATACATAAAAACATTACTTAATGCAATGTTTTGAGTCATCTGACAACTTTACTATTGTTGAGAACCAAAGCTCATACACCAGAATCTGAATCTGAATACCTTTCTCACCACAAAGAACACTTAAGGAAGGGCGATAGTATTTGCAATAGATTTACTTTTTAATGACATTTGTTGTGGCCCTGGTTTCTTGGAGAGGCGGATCACTGAAGTCATGTCTTTACACAGAAGTTTTTATCCAGAAGAGATTTGGCTTAATCGCAGTATAAATTCTGTGCAAAAATAGGCTTTATCGCCATGCCAACCTGCATTTTACACGGGCTGCAACTTCTGTGGAGTGTTTTGCCAGAGAGAGAGAGAGAGAGAGAGAGAGAGAGAGAGAGAGAGAGAGAGAGAGAGAGAGAGAGAGAGAGAGAGAGAGAGAGAGAGAGAGAGAGAGAGAGAGAGAGAGAGAGAGAGAGAGAGAGAGAGAGAGAGAGAGAGAGAGAGAGAGAGAGAGAGAGAGAGAGAGAGAGAGAGAGAGAGTACAGAGGAGCTCTCCCAGATATCAGGAACCCTAAATATGTTGTGTGTTATCCTTCTGTTTTAAGCAACATCCATGAATAATTAAGCTACTTAGTTTAACTTAGATTTTGACTATTGTGCAGAATAATTAACACACGCTCCTCCTAGTTTGAAGTTTTAGGCGACAGTTTGAAACATACATCATTTAATTTTAATTAATACTCTTAACTTTGAATCCATTTCTCAGTTGATTGATTGAAACTTGGGGAAATGATGCACCTTCCAAATTAAGGTAACTTAGTTGATCAAGCAAACAACTTTGTGTGTGTGTAGGTCTTTTCTGGATCTGTTCACTGTACACAATTCAACCCATATGAATCAATAATAATACCAACAATCAACTGCTCTAAAAATCTGTGTTGGCATTTAAATAATACATAAAATCTTTTGTTTAGTTTCAAATAAATAAGTCAAACTGTGTACTGAGATTTCTGGGGTCTTTGTTGATTTAACCAAACTGTGTAACTGATTTGTGGGCCTCTCCATCAGAAGTCCCAGGGCACATAGGTATGCACAGTGTGTATCCAGACCTGACAGCACAAATCTGCAGCAGTGGTAACAGCCACCAACAATGTACTGCTAAATGTACTTTTGATTGAATTGGTCTTTTACTTGCCTTATAAAACATTCTTGTACCCTTAGTACAAGATTTTGTACAAACTAAAATGTGTGTAGTACAGAGTTTTTAGGTGGCAATTGTACAACAAATTCAATGAAACGAATTGCACAAATGACTCCAGGGGATTTGAAGTGTGACATTTATACCCAAAGCACAAATCACAGCTTGTGTTGCAATGGGGTAAAACAACTGAAGGTAAGGCAGAATTTCTGAGCATATTTTTTTTTCAGATGCAAATCACAGATCTGCATATGTTTACAGTGCACTGGTATTATTGGCCACAGCTTTGTTATTTAAAGCAGCAGCCAGTAGAAGGACCATGTCATAGGTATCAAGTGATGTAGGCTAAACCACATAATATGGTCATGATGCAGACGTGTCGACACTAACAAAGATAGAATCTGTGAAATGTTGGCTTTGAATGAAAGAAGCTCATTTAGGACAAACAGATTATGAGCTTTTTGATAATCTGTACATAACACATTATTCCTCCCTTCTTTATTTTCCACATAATCCTCCACAATCCCATTTAATTTCATTGGCCTATGGATTATTCTGTGTAAGTATAATGCAGTAGGATTCATGACGCGTTTCTATGACAGAAAAATTAATAAAACTGTAGCTGTATTCAGACAGATGCGTATAATATGGACGGATTAAAGCGTATAAATGAATTTCCAGTAGACACTCAGTCAGACGAGATCATTAACTATAACAGACCTTTGATTTACTCTGTGTCCTATCTAATCAAGACTTTTTCTTAAATCACGTCATCTTCTTTTGATGAAGTCCAGCCCCCACCCTGTAAATGTGACAGCATTATGGTTTTATTTCCTCCGCCCCATGTGGCTAATATCCACTCCCCAGCACTTTCCATATTTTGTGATAAATTCATTTTATATTGCTGAATTTTCCCAGGCAGTGAAATAAGACGAGTTTTAAATGAAAAAGACAGACGGTGTCTGATTTGTGTTATCTTGTGGGCATTGTTAAATTTATTGGCCTTGCATTTCAATGATTGAAGTTATCAACATGATATTGCTTTTCTGACATGTGCTTTATCGTTGTATTTTGTTTGCCATGTGACCAAAAACAGGACAGTGAGGTGAAACAAAGACCATTCAACAGATTTATGATATAGTTTTGACGTTATTAATATGCTAGGAGTAATCCTGCAGTGGTGACTGACACCATTTGGATTCACAAATGTTTTATGTGAGATGCTGATGGTTTGTCTCTCCTGGTAACTGATGTTATATTCAATAAACTTTTCAGATGCACTAAATCAATGTGATAAAAATTAAATGGGGTATGCAAGATTGTGAATTATGTGTCTTGCATCTAATTAATATTGATAATTGCAGGATTTGAAGAGGGAGAAACAATGGTTTGGTGGACTAATATTTCACTGGGGAAATGAACTGTTGCTTTTTATAAGAGTTGTGTTTGTCATAATGGATAAACCAATAGATCATAAAACATAAATATATAATAAAGTAATATATGTGTGTGTGTGTGTGTGTGTGTATATATATATATATATATATATATATATATGTTTTTATAGATACATTATATCCAAAGCAATTGCATGAAGGTGGAGACAAGTTAAATAGTTGCCAGGTAACCATGGAAAGATTTGGTGTAATTCATCATTATACAAGATAATTCCCAGTGAACATGGAATTGTTTGTAGAATGATATTTTCCACTTTCGTTGTGACTGTCCATGAAAATAACTCAGCAGCACTTTATCATTAATCATTCAGAAAACCATACACAACAATTAAACAGCGAGAATACTTAATGATGCCCAAGCTTTTTTTGACTTTATTTTTACACCATTAAATGTTCAGGCCATTTATCAATCCCAAATTATGCTATTACCGCTGAAACAGATCTTGAAAATGTCACCGCTGCAGCCATTCATTTCTCAGGTGTGAAGTGGTTCATATTCCATTAAACAAATACATAAAGAGTGTCTATCTGTCTAAAAATAAATGATCCTGACCTTCATGAGATTATAAATGCAAATCACTTCTGTGGTGCAGGAAAACTTCATCTATAGCTTTGACATGAATACCAATGATGTATACAGTATGTCTGCCTGGAATCAAAACACCTATTTATATGGTCGAGGGAGGGAGAGGGGGGGCGGGGCGTGTAGAGAGAGAGATGGAGAGATGGATATTTGTGGCAGCCTCTGCAGCCATCTCTTGAAGGCGGTGGAGTTCAATGGAGTTCAAGGGACAAGACTAGATGATGGCACTAACCGGCAGAGGTGGCAGAAATGAGCAGCCTCTGGCTGTTGCTTAGAAGAAAGGACATGAATTGGGGGAAGGAAGCACAGCGAGATGTGGGGCACCAGAAGGCGTTTCAGGGTGAAAGGAGTGAAACACTGATGACTGGTGGTTCCTGACTGGAGACCCCGCTGCAGGCCACAGGGCACTGGTGGAGGTGCGTTAGGCAGAGATTCCAGGCATGTTTTAACACATTCCTGTGTATCAGTGTGCACAACTAAATGGCATTGACCCTCAGTCAATTATTCCCTGTCGAGATGAGGATGAAGACTACTGATTTATGACATTTGTAGGGTCATCTCTTGCCTCAGCAATACAACATAATCCAGCTACCCAAGACCCCCAAATCCATCACTGCTCACAGTGGCATTGCCAAGTCTTGCAACAACGACTGCTGCTGCTTTTCATGGATAACCCGAGGGGAAAACTGGGTAGTCCATCACTACAGGCCACAGGGGCAACATCTAAAGGTATCACTGTGTCTTCAAGGTTATTAATCTCTACTTATTATATGGCTCTCTGTAAAGCTCAATTTTGACTGGTCAAAGCAACACTCAATTTTGTTCCTAATAGTACTCGCAAAACATAATTACAAGCCGCTCATCAGGGTATCTAGACCATTAGCTCCATCTTAGGGCATCTTTGTGTAACTCCATGATACAGCCTCACCACAAGAATCCTCTCTGGCTGTTCTCCATGCCACTAATTAACTAGCTACTCAATATAAAGGTTGGTTTTCAGCCGTTTCATCCAGCTTTGTGACATAAGGCAGCAGACCGTTCGCTAACTGCTAGCCGGCGACTGGAGAATTATGTCTGTGCTTTGGGATAGAAGAAACGGCTTTGGAAAACTAGATGAATTGGGAACCTGTACAAGTGAGATTCTTTTCACAGAGTTGGGCAAACCTTTAGCAACTTTCCCCTGGATATAATGATTTGTTTTTACCAATTCAAACCCACTTTTCTATGTTAAAGTCCGGCAGCAGACAGTTCAGTGGCTGTGGGAGGAGAAGCATCAGAGTGTGGCTAAGTACAGCCCGGTGTCCGGCACTGTGGTTGAGAGGACTATTTTTCTCAGCCAAACAATGAGACTGTAAAAACAAACAAATGTGATAAACACTACATTTTCTTTAATTATCTTTTGTATCATTCATTGATCTTTGAACTCCTTATATAAACTAGGATGTGTAGCAACATTTGATGTCTTGTTGCCTTATGGCATTGTTTTCTAATGGGGGTTGTTGCATTTCTGTTTGTCCTAAATTCAAAATTAAGCCATGGCTCATTTCCACAACTATGCTTGTCAACTAGTTGAAGGCAACACACATTTCTCACATTGGTCTTGTGTTACACCGCTAACTTTGAAGCTAACAAACACCTGTTTACCACAAGTGACTCTGCTCACACATGCAATTTTCACCCTTTCAGCCCTTTGACACATTGTATGAAATATTGGGCTATACAAATAAAGTTTACTTGACTTGACTGGGAGCAGACCGCTGACAACAAATCAGAGCCACCATATGGTACCGTATGTCACCAAAAAGGGTCGTTAGCTTTTGACTGGAACTATTTTTCTAGTTACAGCCAAACCTAACCGTTACAACCGCTACAAATGTAACCTTTCTGTAACTTAAATGCTACATTAACATTGGTGGCCAATGTTAATGTAACATTTTAGTTACAGAGATAGGCTACATATACCACCTTACAACCCCTAGTAGCATCGTCTGACTTTTAACATTGCTGACTATCGCCTTTCCCCCTAGATTATATTGTGATTAAGTTTGCCTCCAAGATTCTCTGTCATTGTTTTTTCAATTCTACTAACGTCACATACTTCTTTACCCTCAGATAGGTCAGAGGTGAACTTGTAGGGCAGCAGGTACAGGTTGCACTTGCAAGGTTGAGCACTGCTGTTCAGCTGTATTAACAACAATGAGCTGTGCACGAACACAAATTTACCAACTCTGGTCTGAACGACAAGGTGAAGAGGGAGCGAGAGCAGCCATCACTCACAGGACGGCTGTGGAGCAGCCATTTTACAAAGCAATACAAAAACAGAGGCGCTACTTGACAGAATCATTTAGACACACAGACACAATGGGCAGGACGACGACGACTTGAGCGACAGTGTTGCTATTGTTTCTCAATGCGTTTTCTTGCACTGTCACTCTGGTTGACACTTATTTTTGTTATGGAGTCGTCAAGGTGTACACGAACAGCGTCCTCCTCCACAGGGGCTTTGGCTTGTTGACAGATAAATAATATAGTGTAGCTCCACTGATGTGGTTATAATGGCAAAGTCTCAGCTTAATGCAGTTCAATGTCTGTTCCATCTCTGTTCCCCATAAACTTGTAATGGGATAAAGTTTTTCTCTGCTGATGTACACACTCACTCACCAATTCCAGTATCTAATTGTTTTAGACTGTCTGATCTTGAGTTTGAAGCATCAATCAAATACTTCATTGCATTCTAACCTTGTCATATTGTGTTAAAACAAACATGGCAAAAGTGACAAGTAGCAGATTTGGTTGCTGTACTTGCTGGGAAAGCTGTGGTCTTTAGTGTAACAGAGGATTTATTCCTCCTCTGCGAAAACCTTGATACCGAGCTGAGGGGGTCGTTGGTGGACTTCTCTTTACTCAGAGTAAACCACCCCAAGCTGCTGACAAATCCAAAGTCTGCTGGGGGTATTGGCAGACCCTAACCCCATCATGTCCCCATTCTTACCTTAACCATCTCCAGTTTGTTTGGTGGCATCTCCTGAGGACAAATACATGGCAGGAAGTGTTGGTACGAAGCTGCATCTTTCAGACACAGTTTGGGGAAATATGTATCATATTTTTGAAGGGATCACTGACTTTGGCATATTTCCCATTTCTCCTCTCAGCATGATTTGCATAAACCCAAACATGGAATATCCACAATTCAAATCCAGACGAGGATCTTTTTTGTCCTTATATTCTACTTAAAAGATTTTTAGTGGTTTATTAGCAATGGTACCTGATTTACTTTTTTACTGATATTGCAAATATTGATGGACAACCGTGGATAGTGGTAGATGTTAGTTGTATTGCAATGATGCATTTCGTAATGCTTAATCCTGAATTAGTTTGTGCATTATAATTATTAAAATGTGATAGAAAATTAATAAAAAAAGAGGAATACTACCTTGCATATTTGATCATTTACCTGTTTTCCCGAAATCTGAAAATGCCATATTTAACACAACGAATTGGTTGGCATTTTCATTCAGCGCAGCACAGTGATCTGAAGTGTTTCTTCAGCAGAAATGCACCTGTAACACTTCAGCATGACTCCTTCAGGCATTATGTGGTTGGAATCCTTCCAATTTCACTGCACCCGTAATTATCCTTCTAAGTATTTTCTAAATAGATTAATTCTTTTGGTGTCTAATCAAGCTGGACTCCACTTGTGCTGGCAAATAGGTTGTTAGGAGCTGTGATCCTCCAACGCCGACCATGGATTCTGACCATCCATCGAGTAGCTCAAAATCAAAACATTCATTCAGTCTTTTCATTGCCTCCAAAATTGTCAGTCCTAATGTGCAACTTGTGAAGTGTGCTTTACCAGAACTATTGGAGTAAAAAAAGAGACCACAGCTTCTAATTCTGTTGTTTTTGTTATTGAATTGCCTTTTTAAATGTACCTTTGTTTCATTTATGCATTTGATTCTTTGATTTATTGTCTCAATCGAGCCTTAATTTCGCAACTTTCATTTTCGAGAGCAATTAGTTTCCATTGACAATTTTGTTCTTGCAGAATAACTTTGAACTATAGCTGATCAGCGTAAAACAGAAAGTTGACTGGGGTCCAGAATCACTTAAGGATCCATAAAGGTTCATTTAGGTTAGCCACAGATTTGCTTCCCAAGCAGAAACGGGGAATACTTCATCTCTTTCCTTATTATTTATATACTTATTTGTCTTGCCCTCACTTTCAATTCAGTTTTTGGTTTAATTATTCATGAATAGTGCATAATTTATTGGAGAGTTGTTTATGCATGACTTGTCGCCCAGGGGTGTAGTTGTTTTGTTTTTCTTTCTGACACGCTGTAGTTTGAAAGCTCGGACTGTAAAACACTCTTAGACAACTGCTTCAGTTGCATATCTGCCCTTCTGTTGGCCAGTGGAAGAATCAGAGTACTGTATTATGAAAAGAAACAGATCTTCACAGATACTTGTTCATATTCCCTGATTTGCAATATTTTTTACAAATTGTAGGGAAAGAAAATCAAAGACAATATGGTCGTAACAGTGTAAACACATGGTAATATACATGTCATTATTGCTATTGTGCTGCTGCAGACTGAGCTTTGTTGATTAAATCGACTGTTGAGACCACATGTTTCCTTTTTCCATTTCATTCAGGCCAATATCTTAAATGCATCTATCTTTTTTTTCACCAGCCAAAGCTCGTGCACACCTGCCTAAACCTAATAGAAGTGCATATAATGAGATCATAATTAATCATCTCCAGCCAAATTAAGTGTGAAAGGATGAGCTCCAGCCCCTGGGAAATCATATTGATCTGACAGCACTCGACTCTCCTGACCTTTGACCCTAGAGCTGCAGGTGCGGACATCCCTCTGCTGTGTGTGCTACAATCTGACATGGCTTAAAATATAACACACAGGTCTGCCAATAAATCACAAGTACGGTGACTTGGAACATCAGGGAATTCCCTTCAGCTGAGGAAAAAAATCTGATGTCAGTAAAAAAAATATTTCTACATTCGTGAAACAGTTTGACCTCAGTTGAAAGATTTTTGGTCGTATTTCCTTCCTTGACTCAATGTTTATTGGGATGGATAAAAGGAAGGAGTGGATTTTATATAGAGTACATATTAACAGACAAACTCCACAGAGGTCCTTCCTCCACTCAGATCTCCTCCTTTACTTGTGAAGTTCATCTTTAAGAAGGTAATGAGGTTTATGATTTTTTATGTCATGAACAATTACATATGGTGTTGATCAGTGGGGTTCTTTGAGGTCTGCTGCACAGTTTCCAATGAAGATATTCCCGTTTGATGCTCTCACACTCTTGATTTAGTAACATTAATTAACATTTTGACATTATGACTTCATCACATTTATACGTGAATGTATTAGTTTGTGCACACACTTTTAGATGTACCTGCACGATGTTGGAATGGGGCATCATCATTATCCGCCACATTCACACCCAGGGGCAATTTAGAATTTCCAATTCATTCGATTTGCATTTATTTGAACTCTTTGAGGAAACCAGAACATTTTAACCGTGTACACAGTACACAGTACAAGGTCATTTACCCGATCCAACTCTGGTTGAACATCCAAATGTGTTTAGTTTTCGTAGTTAGGGCGGCAGTGGAGAAGTCCATAGGGGACTCTGCTCGGGACCCGGAGGCGGGCAGAGTCCCCTAAGGGCCAAAAGTGTGGACTGGCAGCCAAAGAGTTGCCAGTTTGCCTCCAGGCCACTGCTGAGGTGCCCTTGAGCAGGGCACTGAACCCCAGCCTGCTCCACTGCTGCCGGCTGATGGCTGCTATATGTAAAACTGCATGAGATGTAATGCATGTATTTGAAAGACGAATTTCTCAGACTTCAGAGACGAATAAAGGTCTTTCTTTCTTTTATATAGCTAAGAAAGCTGAACCAGCCCTTGTAATGTAATAGTCTTGTCACAGTTTGGCCCCAAAGCATCACATACCATAAAGTTTTCTGTCGAACACAGAACTGAAACCGATAAGTCTGTGTTCTCACCTGGTTGATGCACTGAAAAACGTAAGTTCTGCTTCCCTTTCTGGGGTTGGGTTTTTTAAACATATTACACTTGCTATATTATCTGATTATCCTTTCAAACTCCTTTTATCTTTGATTTTGTTACAGCAGAGAATTCTTCAGATTAGTTTGCCCTTCCACTACTGTATATGCATAACTCTGGCTGTGGAGGACAAATCTTTCCAAACATTCATCTGAATTGTCACTGTAAGATATTGTTAGGATACATTTGCAGTTCATCTTCATTCTCATCGCACACACACACACACACACAGGTGTTGAGCTGCACTGAATGTTAAAAAACGTGTCAAAATAACAAATGTGGAGAAAAATGCTGTCAGGAATCAATTCATCATGGAAATAGTGAGCATAGTGGAAATATCCATCTCGCCTGAGCGGCATTTGTAAAAGTGCCATGGCAGTGCTGTTGCTAAAGCCTTGATCGATCTGCTCGGGGCTGGCTGGGCACGCTGCAGCAGGCGGCTCTGGGGCATCAGTCATTGCTCAGGCCTCAGCTCAGGGTCCTGCTCTCTGCTGGCAGGTCCGCCCTCTGTCCAGCAACGTGAGCCTGCCTTTCCAAATCCTGAGCAGGAGCAGAGGGAATCAGCGGAGTCAGGGTTTTACCTCTGTGCACGTCAAACAGGCTGAATGTTATAGATCTGCACCCTGCATCTGACATCCAGCGCAATGCAGAGTGCAGAACCCCTCCATTGGCTTTTAGTTCCATACAGCATGATGTTTAAGTGAATTTCAAGATAAAACATACAGTTTTGTGTGGTTTTGGATAGTATTGCCTTTACAATGTTTGCCTGCGTTAGTTTGTACTGTCTGGCTTTGTACATGTGTGCCTCTTTGCATGTTGTTCATGTACAGTATGTGCATGCACAACCTGACAGAGCTTGAGCTATGCTACATTTCTCGCAGATTCATTATAATTCTGACGCTCCAGGTGCTCCAATCTACAGATAAGGCAAAGCTCATAATCCATAAAGAAGATCACAGAGCTAGTAGTGCTGTATGCAGCTTTTGGCAAAATGACTTCCACCATCATCTTCCTATATTTAGAAGGAACATTAACACACAAACAGACGAGCCATATTAACACTATATTGATATATTATCTTATATTCCTGCTTCGTTTCCATTTTCTTAGTAATATCTGAACGATTCACTTCATTTCTGTCATTTTAGACTTATTTCCAACCTGTAATTTACAAGGTTAAATATTCAATTTCAGCACTTAAACTGCACAGTGCTACAGAAATTAGATGTGTCAGGCAATCAAAATAGTGTTAAATAAAAGTACAAAGTCTCATAAAGAGTACATACTGCCATTAGCCTAAAACTGCAATAAGAACAGCGCTTAAGTAAATGTACATCACAGTCCACCGCTGATCAGCTGTTACTTTGGTCCATGATGAGTACTCGGCCATGGGCAGCTCCACATGAAAACTCCAGCACATGATGATCTATGTGTCCGTAAAGATTGCAAATGAACATTCTTTACTCTTGTCAACATGTCAACAAACAGAAAACTATTGAGTGATGTTCTTGAACGCATCACCCGTGAGCTGTGACAGGTCTTCTCATATTGAAAGAGTCCTGCTGATCCTCTGGTTGAACATGGAGCATATCTCAACATGTGGATATACGTACAATCCCATCAAAACATTGCTCCACTGTCAGGGCAAATTATAGCTTGTGGGGGCTACGACGTGGAAAAAAAGCTTGAGAAATTGTTCTTGGGTCAGCCCAAGGGAGGGAGAGAGGGATAAGAGAGACTATGAGGAGACCTCTGGTGATAAGACAGACAAATGTTTCTATTTTTGTCTTGTTTGTTCACTTGGCAATAATCTTCAGCCCGTGTGTTCCTTCTAGCGTATATTGCAGGTAGCGGAGGAGAAAATGCAAAGTATAAATGAGTCTTTGAAGGGCTGGTGGGAGGGGAGTTTGTCTTGAAGATAAGCGGAGTACAACATCATTTTATTGTCGTAAACCCAACGATATTTATCCTAGTATGTGATGTTGTTTTATATTGAGGTATTACAGGTACATCCCTGTCAGATTAGGGTATGTAAATGAATCGCGACAATGAACAAAATATCGACTGCCGAGAAATTCTAAATCCAGACTGTTATTCCTCTTGCTTTCATTTACATTCTCCTCCCCAGAGGCATCTGTGTACAATCTGTTCTCTACAAACATAACCTTTACAAAAGTTTAACTTGGCAAAGGTTGTGAATTATTCAATTCTTATCTCAAACAAATACCTGCAGACAAACATGTAGGGCATTTACTCTGCACTCAATCATTGCAAATTAAAGGTGATTCAACTGTATCTTTGGAAAGTAGTGCTTTGTGTTGATACATTTCTCAGCCTGCAATAAAGTTGTGGTGTTTGTGTTGCAGTATTTTACATTTAAAAAAAAAAATCTGTTTAGCCCCTCATTCTCAGCTCTCTTCGAGCTTCAACAATATTGACAACTATAATAATCATAATAGATGAATGAGCGTCAATACTTTAGGGACAACGTTGTCAGCGCACATAATCAAAGTTCATGTAGTTTAATTCTGTGTATTCTTGTTTTCCCCTTGTGTGTTTATCAACTTGTTTGTTAGCTGCGAGGCACAAATGTATATATGAATAAACTGGAAAATTAAGGCAGATTTAAAGCAGAGAAGAGAGAGCGAGGGGAACTTCAAAGGCAACTTGTGCCCTTATATTTCCACAGCGTGTGGCCTTTTAAGTTCTTATATGCCACTAATGGCAGCACAGCGACACACATTGTTAAGAAGAAAAGCTCTACAAGAGACTCGGAGGCAGACTGTGTAGTGGAATGTCTTTTTTATTAATCCAAGCATGTGTTTCACTTGCATTTAACCATTTCTTTGAACCAGCTATTGCTACATTAGTGGTTCTCAATCTGCAAGGTCACCCAACACCGTCACACGAAGTGGTGATTTAATAACCGAGCCCCAGCAAAAATCTAACTTCTGCTTCTGTCTGTGATTCATTGCACCTGTTTCCCTCTTTCTGTTCCAGTCTCCTCTTTATTCTTCTTTTGCCTTGTTTTTACTGTAAAGTGCTGTGCCTGTGATTAAAGGCTGTATGAGTGATCTAAAACTTTCAGTCATCCATCGACCCTTTAGTACAGCTTATTCTACTGGGTAGTACTTAAATCTTTTACTTAAATATTTCCATATGAATGGTACTTTGTTCTTCTGCTCATTTGAGACAAATATTGTCTGCCCACTTTATTTATGCAGTGATTCAGTTATTTGTTTTTGTTGCGTTGAGCTTTACTTTCAAATACTCATCAAAGATAAATTCCATTTTACTGGAGTGATAGCTTTTTGACTTTACTTGAATTGAATTACACTATTAAACCCTTCTATAATTCCATTATTTTTCCATGCTGTACTTAAAATGCTTCACCCTGAACACATTCCTCACCTTAGCGGCGTATATCAAACCCTCACACTTCACCTTCAGCATCCGCCTGCCTCCTGTCTGGGTTCCAGGAATCTCTGTCGGTGGGTTTTGCCCAGAGACTACAAATCCCTAGATGCCAGTCACTCCTCTGACTCAACCTGCAACCTCCTTTCATCCACAAACTTAGCCCAGATGGACGGGGAGATGGCTGCCTTGCTCTAGGGAGCCCGACACCAGCTGGAGAAACAGAGGGCAGGGTTTGTTGGTGGAGTAGCAACCCCCCACTGGTGATCAATTCTATTGAAAATACATTTTCAGGTAAACAAACTCACCCTGTCTGTCTACAAAATGATAAATACAACTTGCTTTGACTGTTATATGTCAGATAAAAGCTAAACTTGTCTATCAACATGTCTATACATTGTGTGAAATGGTGTGTGTGTGTGTGGTATCTTTGTCTTTCCTTCTATCCTTCATTTTCTATTTCTCACTGGGGTATAATCAGCTTCTCAGCATCTGAGCAAAACTCAATGCTAGCTTTTAAACTTTTCTTAATCCTCTTCAGCAAATAAAATTCAACCTTTTAAACATTATAAACTGCAAAAACAGAAGCTTAGAAAAGTCTCAAGGTCATGTTTCCTCGTCCGGATCGCCAAATAAAGCAAATCACTGCAATGAACTGAACATTTTTCGAAGATGTATTAAGAAAAAAAACAGTTGGAAGTTGCTGAAAGTGTGAATCAGAAAAAAAATACTTCATTACAGAATGTGTTAGTTGTTTATAGTACAGTAACAAGCAATTTGCAAAGTCTTTACTATTCTTCATTTTATTGATACTTCTTTACGGTAGTGTTAATGTGCCATAAAAATTATAATAACCTTATTAATTGCACAATATAGGCCTATTAAAACTCTGTGTGTGTGAAAAAATGAACTCAAAGTGACTGGGACTGAGAGGTTTGGATCTTAATGACCCTATGCTGTGGAGATTCTCTTGCTCTCATGATCCCAGTATACACACACGCAGTGCTAATCATCCACCTAATGTTTGTTTGGGGAAACTGCCGCTTCTGTTTCATGCACGAACGAAGAATAAGCAAAATCGTTAAATAGTGTCACACTTTCTTCCTAGGTCTGTGTTGTTGTGATGAATTTTGTTAGTCATTTACAGCAGCTAAACTAACATGCTGGGGAATATTCATGTGTTCTACTGCCACTGAATAACTTGACTCACTATCCCCCTGAATCAGCGAGCGCATGGCCTGCCATGCTGAAGAAATTTTCTCATTCCCTTTGACGTCAGCCAAGCAGAAAACTTCATTTTATTTAATTATTTATTTATTTCAAGGAAATCATTCAAATCGGCCATGCAATTTTCTCTGTGTATTTCCTATTAAGCCTCTGGAGGGATTCAATGGGGTGAGAATCATTGGCTGTTGATGCAATCAGCAGGTAATAGAGAGACTAATTTTTCATTCAGTGACCAGATTTTTGCAAATAAATAGGCCATGTGTTTTGGGCGTGATGGTGTTTTTGTTTGTTTCAATTTAATTCAACTTTTTTTTCACTGCTCTGACATAATACTCAGAGGTTTAGAAGTTTTAGTTTTTAGTAGTTGACTAAAACACACACACACACACACACACATTTATACTTTTGGTTTTCTGTACAAAATCTTCAGTCAACTGCTCATTTGCTTGGTTTTCTACACAGTAGTCTATTTTGCTGATATGTGGATGAAAATATTATTATATCCTGCAATCAGTCATGTTTTTCAACTCATTTTGCCTGATTGTTGATTAAGCAAAATGGGGGAGAGGGAGGCTGATCCCCTGGGGCAGGAAAGTATGAGAGTGTTAGTTAGTTAGTTAGTTTCAGAACTCCTATTGGGAATTTCTTTCCAAAACCTCTAAGTGCTTGTGGAAACAAAGCAATAATGCCGACTGTTATCACCTCTAATCCATGTCATTACATAGAATTTTGAACATTGGAAAGAAAAACTGCCCTAAAAAGTAACATTTTGTTTAATTCTTGGCATTTGTACTCAAAAAGGCGACAAATCTTCAGTCCTACAGAATAATTATTTTGTTTTTTTTATCAACTTTGCCTCTCCTCTGCTCTATTTTCTCCTCTTTTAGTGTCAGAATAATGATGAATTATCCAGGCCCTCCTTCCCTTTAGCAGGTGTAAACTGCGCTATCTTATCTGTTCACAGGCTATTTGAAACTTGTAGGTTACATATGCATACAAATAAATCATTTCTTATCGAGCTGTGTTGCACAATGAGCCCTTGTGATCCTGGCTTAGAGGGTCTTCGCTCAGTTTCACCTCTCTCTGCTCAATGGAGGAGAGGAACAAAGAAACACAATTAGGCGCTCAGACCCTCAGCTACTGGATGCGTATGGCATCATTCTTCAATATCTGTCAAATGGCTTCAGAATGTGACGCAAATACACATGTGGAGGGATGACTTTGGACCCCACTGCTGCTACTGTCACATCTCACTCCTGTAGGACCAGATCACAAATGACAAAGCTCAAAATCTCGCTCTTGTTTTCTTTTACTTCAAGGCCAAGCTCTCTGTCCTTTTGGGAATATGGAGGAATCAACACCTGCATTCATCATCTGGTGTTAAATCGCTCGTTTGCCTGCTCCCCTCTCTCCTCTCCGGACTCCTTCGCATTGACCTTCCTCTTGGCATCATGGGTAAAATGCTGTTAGAGCTTAAATCAAGCTCATCCTGTGCAGACTATTCCAGCAGCCCCCAAGGCAGTGCCTGTTAGACATGTAATTAATCAGCTGCTAGATCCACGGCACCTTCACATCAAGAATGAGGCAGGCTCCAAACTGAGCGCTGCAGGAAATCAAAAGACACAACAGGAAGGAAGTAGAAATTTATTAAAACCTATTTAGCTTCATCTCCCTTCAAAGAGAACCTTGAGTCCATTCAAACACCCTTATTCAGCGTTTGCTGAGCAGGAAGGCTTGATGTATGTTCAGTGAAAAGGGCTCAATCAAGAAACAAATCACTATCAAACAAGGAAGCCGCAAGATCACAATCAAAAGCAATTTTGTCACTGTCACAGGATGATTTATGACAGAATTATCTAGACAGAGAGAGAAAGAGAAAGAGAGAAGGAAGTATATTGTGTGTTTGGGCGTATGTGCAACAAAGCAGGACAGGAAGACTGAGACGGGGACAAAAAGAGAGAGAGAATCAGCTGTAAAACATCTTGATTTAATACTCAGGATGTTGCAGCGCTGACAGAAACCACAGCTGCATCACCTGCTTTCATTTTGTCATGTCATTGTAATTTCATTTCCCATAGTCTCAAAAGACCCTGGGACATTTCAACTTTCTTTAATTTGACAGATGTCCAATAATTTTGCATTTAATCTGTACCCTGCGGGTGCAAAGAATGCGAGGCAGCAAATTGATGCGGCTGCAGTCAGTGTGATGGTGGATTGCCTGTGATTCGGAAATTGAATACTTACTCATCCAAATTCTCTGCCCTCATTAGATTGTCAGGACCAAGTTGGATTGCCTTTTTCAGTTAAGTATTCTCTGCCCGTTGAATAAGGAACAAGAATATTTGCACCTAGAAGAGGCAAAAAATCGATGCATAAAAAATCTTGTTAATTACAAAAAGTTAACCGTTGCCATAATACCGGGGTTCTGAAAAGACAGAGCCTTAGGTTAATTCAATGCCCATGGTGTTACTTTCTTTTATTGCGTGTAAGAGCGAACATCACAGAGAGTTGAGTGTTCAATAACGTTCAACATTCAGCTGAGTCTCACTCACTGGATCTGCGATACAGGGGTGAAACTATGGTCAAGCACCTTTTTGCTCTGGGAGTGCAAAGAAAACAACCTTTGAACATTAAAATCTAATTCCATTCATTTCTATACTATACAAATATATAATACTATATAAATGTTTTATTATTCCCACCATATGTCATCAAACATCCTCGATGCAAATAGATGGGTTGTAAAGGTTATGTGCTTGTGTGCAGCTCCTGTTGTGCTAAAGCCTCAGCCCTTGGTTTAGCATACATAATGTGACCATCTGGTTTTACATCCATGGTGCAGTATTGAGGCATGAAGAGGAAATGCTAAATAATTTGACCTTTAAGAAAATCTTCTCTTATAGAACAGCTATGGCGATTTAAAAAAAGGAAGAATGCAGAAAGTAAGCGCCTGGCTTAAAGCCTGATTTTTAATGTGTAAATGCACTTTTTCAGGAGACACTAAGCCAAACTAGAGGAATGGAAAAAGGGCGTAGCACAAACGCAAGCAGAGGTGATGGTAGTCTTGACAAACCCTCAATGTGCAGTAAAAACAATAACCAATTGGTTCTCCCTTCTTGAGATCTTTTTACACTTTTTATTCCATATTATTGTACAACGATAATGTGTCCTCTGCATCTAAGCCATCCTATTAGAAGCAGTGGACACAGCACAGTGCCCAGGGACCAACTCAGTCTGGAAAACCCAGCCAAGGCACTAATCCCTTATTTGTAAGGCTGCTGACTTGGCAAATACGGCGCTAGTCTACACATCGTCATCATCATCATCATCATAAAAACCAAGCCGTAACATTTTTAATGAATAAATATAATATAAAAATGGATAAGTATTAGCGTAACTGCCATTTGCTGGTGCTTGTGTATATTGGTAATCATTCAAAAGATATGTCAGCAAGTGGTCAAAAAAGGTTTCATAACTCGATCCCACTCATTGGTAAAAACCCACAGCGATGCTCCTCGTTGCCCAGTATCCTATTTGAGTCGGGGGTTGAGTGATTTTACATTTTGCAGGATAAAGTCGTTCAGTTTCAGCAAGTTCTATCGATTGAGACACACTCCAGTAACCACAGTGCTTCCAGTGATGCAGTCAACATTTCAGGCTGTCTCTTGTTGAATATGCTGCTTTATCTCAGGGTTGACCAGATGGGAAGTTATAGAAATCTACAGGGTATCTTGCGTTTCAAAATAAAAACTAGAACTAATGGAAAGTGAGGACAGTTCATCTGCAATTTGTGAGTCAGCACAGCGGAAAGCTCTGGCTGTAACATTCAGAGTGCTGGTTCGTTTGCCAAGTCTAATAATGTGATAACTCAAAGGCATTTCTTAGGCTGCTTAGGTGGTCTCTTTTCATTACTTGTGAAATCATATACAGTCCATTTGTTATTCTGACTTGAGGCACCAGTTGAGATATGTACATGTTTAAATGATTTATTGACTCTCGTCCTTGCTGTCTGCTCATGTCTGAACCGTTTGCCTTCATTTTTTATTCCCTCTGTCCTTTGGTCTTTCTGTGGACCTGCTTGCCTCAGATGGATTTGATCCATCTTGGATGCTTCAAGATGCTAGACGGAACTAATCAATGACTAATTTTCAATTTTGATTGATACTCGCCATCATTCAATCATCTGTCATGTCGTAGCTTAGTACCGGCTCCATTGTTAAGCTGGTGCAGTGCAAAACGAGAGAACACAGCAGGCAGAAGCCCATGACTGAGAGGTGATTTATCTGTAACAAGCAGGATGCACTGTAAAACAAGAGAGCGGGAACTTTTTAATGGATTCTCTGTGAAAGCAACTGGGAGCGTACCTGTTCATGTTATTGAATGGACCCGCAGGCTTCAGCCCCTGCCAGAAAAGCTGTCAAAACTTTAACAGTCTTAGTGGTTTATAACGCTTTACTTTGATCTTCTATTTTCATTTTCTGTGTTTTTGTCCCTTATTTTCTTTTGATAATAAAAAGGCTAATATCATACTCTCAGATTTATTCTGTCTTGTGTAGTTGGCTGCCTGGCTGTATAAAGCCTCAGAGAATATCAATGTGCAGGCACAGCCTGGCTAACAGCAAAATAAAGCAGCATCGGTACAGCAGGAGAAAATCAATAATACTTTATTTGTGCTGGACCTGAAATATGATATGAGAGAAAATGTCCAATTTCTGAGCAGGTTACACTTTTCTTCTCATGTCCACTCGCTGATTACCAGCCCACTTATTAGAATTCAGTGGGGTGAAGAAAAAACAAGAGCCAGTTGTTGCTTTGCTGACTAGCACTATTACAATGTACAGCATTGGCTTCATTTTTTATTTTACTGAACATATCCGCTGCCAAACTGCACTGGTGCGTTCAATAGATCCTGACAATGCATCCATTAAAGTGCAGTTTCAATCAAAAGAGCCAGACTGAACTTTCCCCATGGTGTTTTGGCCCTCTAAATGCTTACTGGGGTGCTCCTTGGCCCCATGTCACACAGAAAAATGATGAGAAAACCACACACCCTCCACTAGAAGTCTTAATATGTTTCCCAGCTCATCCCCAGAGACACAAAAAGATCAACAGTGGAGTGAAAGATTTTCTCAGTTAATAGCGACACACAGGATTTCTGCCAGATAGGCAACAAAGCCACGTTGCAATTACACAGTGGCATATGTACTGGTAGGTGTGCAAATGCAGTGTAAGATACCAGATGGTCCTGGTTAGCAGGAATATTCACATGAAATCATTCATTCCAAAACATTTAAAAAGAAAACCATTTTCTACTCTGCAGCAGCTCCATGAATAACGATTATTTCCACTATTCAATGTTGAAATTGTAAGTGGACTGGGCCAATGGTTGACAAAGATCTTGGTCCAATCTCATCTCTGTTGAGCTTTTTCGTCAGCAGTTCAGAATGCAATTCAGTCATCAGGCAATTCAGAAAATCATTTGATGCAGAGATGAAAGCTATTTTCAGCCGCCATCTATTTTGTCATGAAAGCAGCATATACTTCAGAAGCTGGCTAACAAAGTCAATTGTCAATACTATTTTTAGTGTTTGTTGATCATTACCAGTTCAATAAAGCAAGCTGGTTTATTTTTCCAAGCGACACTAATTACAGCAAATACACTTCTGTAAATGCCAGTGACAAGAACTGGCAGTATTGAGCATGTACTGTATGTTGGCAAAGTGGCCAACAAACAAACCCTCATTACGTCCCAGTAATGTGTTGGCTATTCCGATAAATTGAGAAGTATCTCCACTCAGACGTTTCCCCCTGATACTGCTGCTCGCGCCTGAGAAACCAATAAGATCAGCCTTCAAGGTTTGGTGTTTTGATTTTAAATCCCAATATGCACAAATCTCACTTGAATATCAGACATTGTAAGCTCTCCATCCAAGCTGCAGTGTCTGGTGTCCTTCATCATGGCACTCCGGCTGTTGAGCACTTAAGGTCCAGGCTCTGAGGTCTACATCTTTCTATTATGGCCACTAAACAGTGTAACAGCCCTTCACTTGTTTATTGGAAGTAGAGATTCTAAGGTATGTTCTCCTGTTCTCGTACAAAGAGCACATTAGCCTTTAAAGTGCTCTTGAGTTGTCTGCGTCTAAATACTTGACGTCTTCCTTTTCTGTGTGTAGGAACAAGAAGAACAGAAGCCCAATGCGAAACTTGAAGCATGGCAATGTGATGTATAGGGTGAATTTACAATATAACTCGGCTGAGTCATTATCATCCTCCATCTGTGATTCCATGTGTTCTCTATGTTACATGCAGAATCACAAATGCTGCCTCGATTGCTACAAGTCAGTAAGCAAATGACTCGCTGCTCCTGGACACGACAATCTGCCTCGCCTCCATTTCCTTTTGTTTGCAGATGCAGTGCTGCACATAAGGAGCCTTTAGTGCTAAGACGCTAACAACACAAAACAACATCATTACTTGTTCAGCTTTGTACCAAAGTCTTGCTATTCTCCTGAATTATTCCTCATTGATCTCTGTTTTCTTTCTGCTCTGTTAGCGTTGCTAAATTTCTCCCTCAGTTCTGAATAAGCTCCAAACCCCCCCACACACACACTTACATCACCTGTAATTTACAACCATATCCGGTCGTTATTCTTCCCTCCAGCCGTGTGACAGCAAGCATTAGCGTAGCTCAGTACCCTGCATCCCACAAACTGTCCAATAACACCATAAAACAAGATTGTGGGTTTTACATTTAAAATGACAATAGCACCTCCTGTTTACTTCTACAGATTTACCAACCTGTTTTGTACCTAACTGCAGTTCACAGCAGTCAATACCTACATGTAGACACACAGCAATCATTATTTAAATGAATACCATGGTCAGTTTAAGCTTAGTCTGGCTGAGAGAGATAGTCCACATATTCTGGGTGATAATATATCTCCTGCATAAACATGAACCTCCGCCTTTGCACGTTTGTGATGTTACGTTGAGCTTGTGGGCTAGCTGGTTCTACACGCTTGTAGTATCTTCCAGATTGAGCTTCATGAGCTAGTGTCAGAACCATGAATCCCTCACCTGGCAGCCACTGGTTTTGGTTCAATTATTCTCCTTTTGAGTCTCGTGTTTCCTTTAGTTCAATCTAGCCTTACAATTGGCCAATTCATGATATTCCTGAGTAGTTTAATCCACTTGAGTGCGATGAACTTCTGCTTGCTCCAATCTCGTAAGTCATTTCACTTTGTCTGACTGTATGAACGGTGTAATTTATTGATGTGCCTGTGGTTTGTTTGATTAGCAGATGTGCTGTCTGTATGTATGGTACGACATTCCTGTAGTTTATGAGCAACTTTGGAACAAAATACATTTTCATGTCGTTTGTGTTGGACTCAGTGTGAGCAGGTTGTAACAGATCAAGCTTACCTAACATGTCGAAGGTTGGCCTGTTGTGCCATGAAGCATGGAGAGAACGGTGAAGGCATTCAAAGCCTTCAATACCTTTAATGCCTTTACCTCATTGTTTCTTCACCGGTCAACTTCACCGAATTTACAGGCATCTACACGATTACATTCTCCAGTGAACAAACTGTGAAATTGAGCTGTGATTGAACAAAATAATGTTTTTTCTCTTTCTAACTGCCAGCACAAAAACTCCTTAACAGCCGTAACCTGCAGGAGAAGTTAGAAAGAAAAACGTATTTCTGAGGCGTCGTCCTGCTGCGGTTAATTTTGCCTCTGAAATTTATTTCAAACTGACTTTTTAGTACAACAAGCCCTGTTTAACCTGTTGGAGCTACATTGTTGAAAGAAGCTGAGCATATAGGTGACAGAATACTTGCTCTATTGAAACAGCCTCTGGTAAGCAAGGTGATGCAAATTTGGCATTAGGTTTAACAAAGTCAAGTCCTGGCACAAGCTGCACTTTAGTGTGCGTGTGTGCTTGTTTGTGTGTGTGTGTGGTTACCTTATCAATAGTTGTTTATTTCTTCTGCATGTGGATTATGTCCTCAGATATCAGGATAAAGAATATTGTGCTGTGCAAGAGCTGATGTATTTTTTTACTCCTGCTATTGCCGTAAAGTGATTTCGCTTTAAGAGTGGGAATCGGTTTTATTTATCACATTCTTAATTATTCATAATGGTTTCTGAACATTTACTGTTTAGTTTACTAACCATATTCAAGGTTATATATGACTGATGGATGAGGCTTGGAAGGCTTTTTTGTTTAATTGCCAGTCAGATGGTATTGAGCTGAAATGAGTTGCAAATATATAAGTTTACTTCTTAAAAGCAGGTGTCCATAACCGAGACATTATTTCTAGATGTGTTCCAAAAGTAATAATGGTGGATATTTGTTGTTTGAGACATTACTGTATACAGAATAACACAGTTTTAGAATGCTGAACGATGAAGAAACCCTGGGTACCTTATCTTCCTCAGCCGGTGGATCCAGGTTGGGATAACATGCTGGTCACGACATATGAAGGTATGAGATAAATCCAAATTGGCCCAGCTGAGTCGGCTGGGACCAGGGTGGTATTGTATGGTAATGACACGCTCGCTGGCATCCTCAGCCTCTGCATTGTTACCCCTGAGCAAAGAGGCTTTTCTCCCAACGTATGAAGCATGCTGCCATCTGCCTTCTGTTCATGTCCACAGTCAGAATGCAGGGTGGTTTAGGTAATGCAAGACACAATGTAGCATTCTGAGGAATGAGTGTTCATGATTGCTACTTTAAAAAAAAAATCTACTTCATATACAATGTGACTCGTTTACCTAAATTGGTTTGCTGGGTTTGAAAGCTGCTATTCCAATAACATGCTGGTCTACAAGGTAACAGACATCTTAGCTTCTCCAAGCACACAAGGGAATCTGATCTTTTTTCACTGCTCAGCAAAGCATAACTACACCAAAAACGTAATTATTATCCAGATTAGAGTGTTTCTGTAAGTCTAAAGCATAAAGTGGAACATGCAAAGGATTATATTATATGTTTTGCTGCCAACATTGTGCTCTAGGAGTTAATTCTTGGTTACAGCAAATTAAATACTGTATTGTCTGTAGAGGAGATTGTAGCATAACTGGTCATGGTTGGAAAAACACTAAAGACATTCTGAAGTAAGTTTGTTTTGCCATTCAGAGGTTTGTTGAAGAAAGGAGAATGACTGTTTATTAAATGAATGTATATGTATTACACACACACACACAATATAAGCACACAAGCAAACAGAATATTGGCTTGATGGAAGACAGTCAAGGCAGATTTCACTCCTCTGTGGCGACTCTATAGGCTGCATGTAGAAGTTAACCAGAGTTCAGGGGTCAGCAGTCTGTAGATCTGACAGTTAGTGCAGGCACAGGTGCAGCAGGTCTCCTCTCTATGCAGGAGACGATTCTGAAGGCTGGTTGGATCTTTCCCAACAGTGGCTGGTCTGTCAATCACAGTGGGCGAGTTGTTGATCATTTGGGAACGACTTTACTCAGAGCTGTGACTCAATTTTAGATGGAATCTTTTCAGAATTGAGGACATAGGTTGGAGATCTCATCTTGTAATCAGGCGATGTCATCTTGCAGACCCTCTTCAAAAGTAAACTTGGGTTTTAATAGGATTCTGTAACTACGGGGTGGCTATAGTCACTGCAGAGCTTGTCAAAAAGGTCACAGTTCAACATAATATAAAAGAATATTCTCTATTTGAATTGAGGTAACATTAATTCTTACTACTTATATCCAGTCAAGTGTGTTAACTTACACAGTGATCGAAACAAACACAATACTGAGAATGTTATTTCGCACAATTAGGAGCTATGTTGATTCTGTATAACCAGTTTGTAATCTGAGTCTGGGTCTGAAAGGTCAAAAGGTCACAAAGTAAGTAATGCCTTCCCATTGACATCTTCAAAGCATATCAAATCCAAAGTGAAGTTCCAAGTTTTTACACGGCTGAGTTTTCTTGTCCGTATCGAGATACATCTAAAAGATTAGAGGACCCCTCATTTGTCACATAAAATCCACATTTCGATGCCTCCTTCCTTTCATCCTGTGAGCTGGAACACACCATGGCTGTGCTGACAGATTGTGCCTTTTCCTCTTGCAAATGTAAAAAGCCCAGGGGCCGAAGAAACCCCAGCCAGTGTTTTACATGCTAATGCTGCAAGTTAGCTGTGTAAATAATGCAAAGGTGCAGCAGCAGCAGCAAACTTGTGTTTACAAGAGCAATTATCAGCTCAGGATCTGTCTGGCTCCCTGAAGCTTGGAAGTGTGCTTACAAATGAACCCTACAATATGTTATTATACCAAGTTGCAGGTTTTGACCCTTTGAACACAGTGTAAATCTACTGGTTTATGTATTGGGTGTGTAACTTTTTGAGGCAGAGTACACTAATGAAGATTCACGCTGGTGTTTACATGCTTAGAGGCTGTAACATAATGTACAACATGAAAACAGGTACAATGTTCATTAATGCAGACTAATGAAAGGCTTCTCCCTGTTCGCTACCTGTAGCAAGAGACAGAGAATCCCATTGTTCCTGTTTACCTCCCAGTGATCGGCAACGCGCTGATTAGACGGCCACACATTGTGTGTGTCCTTTACGCTGGCAGGCAATAACACAGATTGATAGCAGAGTTAGGATGGCCATTTGGGGCCTTGATTTACAGCATGGGATCCCCAGGGATGAAGCCATCTCAGCCACACTCAGCTGCCCAGGGCCTGTGGTCACAGTAATCGAGAGGAGATGTATTTATAAAGTGCCCTGCTCAGCAACCCTGCTCATTCCAGTAAATCTGAAGGGGAGCTGAAAGGGAAGATGTCACAACCCAAGGACGCTGCAAGGAGCTGCCCCTGCCATTGCCAAAAGGTAATTGGGGTGTCACTGTGTCCCAGAATGCATTTCCTGCTATCCCACCTTTTGGCTGTTAACAAGAGTACTACCTTCCTGCCACTGCAGTCAAAGAGAGGCGGCGAGAGAAGAATGGAAATGGGCAGAAAGACTGTGAGGAGGAAAACAAAAGTGATATTCTATTAATAGCAGAATGAAATGTCCCGGCTTCAGTTTGTCGTTAGCACATGTGCATAAAGGAGAATGTTAGGGAATGTGTACACTTGTGAACGGTAAAATGAATGAATATAGCCGACATTTTAGTATTTCAATTAGAACTTCACTTTTAGACAGTTCCCGTGTACCTTCCACGTGCATATGATGTAATGCTCATGACCTGCTGTGCTGGATACCTTTTAGAAATAACTTGAAGGGATGTTTTCTTCAGTGCCGTATTTCTTCCCTCTTTAACACTTCACTTCAAAGAGTCTGACGATGGGCTTTGCCTCTCCAGGTAGCCATGCCTCCTTGTGACTCCAGAGTGAAATGCTGATGCAAGAGCAGGAGGCTAAGATGGGCTGAAACCTCTCTTGTTTTATTTTGAACTACTATTTCCAAACAGTGCTGTCAGACTACACCGTGATCCATACGCAATATCTTTGTCTGAGAGCGGCACATCAACATTGAGCTGAGAGAGTTGAGAGTTTTTTTGCCTTGGTGCAGTTTGTGTTTTTTAAAGTGTTAGTCTACCTCTGTTTTTTGATTCCATGTGGCATCAAGTATTGTATATCTGGGTTGGGGGAGTTGTGCTTGTGAAATGTGGTGGGGGACATAAGAAGTCAATCCACTGAGTCTGAGTAACACTTTTGTGGACTTTTACCTCCCAGATGTCTCTAATACATGGTCCATTCCAAATATATACAGCAGCAATCATTGAATGGCCGTTGTAGCCGTAGCATTTGGCTGTGACCTCCAGTTTGTGAGAGACACAGAGAGAGATTTAGGACATAATGATTATTAATTCCCTGAGAGCTACAAGAATGCTGAAAGTGCACCGCATCTTTAACGTTTGTGTTTATAGTGAGAGGAGATAGCAAGCAAATCAGATTAGGCACGGAAAAGGAAACACTGTCAATTTACTTTTAAAAAAAAGAAAAATTTCGGTTCTGTGCAAAACTGGCAATGAAAACCCAAACAAAACAAGGTAACAAGCTGAGAGATCTGCCTGCCACGGTCGTCATGACATAGTGAAGCAGGAGAGGGTCTATACACCACCTGAGTCGAGTCTAATCAGACAGCATAATCCAAACAGTTGTGGTAAGCATGAATTAAGCATTCTTATACATACAGTATACACACTATGGCTATAACTCTATAGGTTGACATGAATTGTGTGTGCAAGTTTACTGTGTATCTTGTATAGCAACTTTTTGTGCAAATTCAAATTGACTATAATTGTGTCCTAATTTCACAATTAACCTTTTACTGCCAGCTTGCAAGCCTGGAAAGCTCTGACAGCCCTAACTGAGTCCTAACTGAGTCTTTTTTTTCCTTGGCCTATATGGATGAGCTTAAGCAGCAAATACAAATCATGCGTGGAAGTAGTGACTGGGGCTTATGACAAAATCCATATGAAATACATTGAGGTACTAAAATGAAAGCTGGGGGAAAGGAATGGAATGACCTGATGTATAGAAAATGAAGCAATCTTTGCATACAGCTGCCCGAGTGCCTGGTTTAACTGTGTATATTCTTAGTGCAACCCAAACATGAAGAATTGCGCTGACACAGTCATTAGCATTGGTGGTAGTTAACTTGAGCCATGAAATTAAAGCTAAGATTATACAGAAATTGCAGTTACTGCCAAAGAGATACCAGGATGAACTGATGTGGTACTAGTGCCAAAGTAAATCCTCTGGGATGAGCTAATGTGTTGTAGATGTTACACAGATGTCCTTTCAATTAACTAATTAGACGGAAGGGGAAAGGATAATGATATATATCTACATGTACTTAAAACCATCCGTGTCTCTTCATCCGCGGACCTAACGCCAAGCTGTCACTTTCAACTCCCCTGGCTGATGAGATCAAACGGATACTGATGTGTAAATGAGGACAAGAATCTGCACTGTAGAAGCAAAGAAAGTTGACTGTGCTGATAGTGAAGGCTGTTCCCATTCCACACACTGCAGTGCATTTCAAACATCAGTGTCTCTCCCCTCCAGGGGATTGGGACAGTTTAAGTCAAATAATTTTATTTTCAGAAACGAAGCCCTCCTCATCCCCCTCATCAAATATCACTGCTCGCTTCTATTCAGCTTCAAATATCTATCAGTTTCACCCACAGCTGTTTTCGAATACTTTCCAATATCTGATACGATGCGTTTTACACCGCAGTAAGATAAGGTGTAAGTGCATGTAATTGTGAATTCAACACAGAAGAAAACATGAAAAGACAGCAGAGAGGCACAATAAGAAAAACTAGAAGGGCATATTCATACCCAAATGTGATGATTCCCTTTGCCAATGTTGTCAGTCTAGTGGGGCTGCGGCTGCTCTCATACCTTTTCTGTAATTTGCATCCACAAAATCTCTCCTCAAGCTCACTTTGTTGTGATGTTATTGCTCCTCACATGGCAAAACAACCAGCTGATGATGCAGCAAATGTACCAACATTATGTTACTGTACAACACTGAAAACATGCAGTTAATGACTTCACATCACTGCCGTTTTCACCCGTGATACACAGTGTAAAGAAAGTTAATTGATACTCCCATAAACAATCAAGGTTATCCTATTTGCGATTTTCTGTAATTTCATATAAACAAACAGCAATTACGTTAGATTACATAAATTATATGACTTCACTGAATCCAACAAAGTCATGTTTTGTAGCAGCATGTTTACTTCTTAGCAGAAAATAAAACGGATGATTCATTAAAGGGAGTCAGCCGAGTGAAACATAATCAAGCGGTTTATTTAGTGCCAAATGTTCATCATTCTTTGATTTAGTTAATATGAGGTTATGGTTATGAAAATTTCCCTGCATTTATCCTGCATCCATTTGAATTCGATTAGAGGAAACGGGGAATATAAGACATTTAAACCAGAGTATGATTAGCGGATCGGAATGAGCAGCTGAATTACTTCACAGAAGACTGAGGCAGCATGGCTTCATCCACTTAAGATGCCTTTTGTTCCATAATTCAAAAGCTTTTGTATTCCTCGTGGGGGCTTTATTACTAAATATGTGGTCCATTCCAGCGTTATAGAAAGAGGGGGATGCCTCTGAATGCTCGTGGCGGTTGATAAGAGCCGTGCTCGACCTGGAATCACTATCAATTTGATGATTTATTCTCTTGTTGCTAACAACGCAAATTCCACTTAACTGTTGGCATATTCCTACAGAGTCACCGCCAATGAAGCCACAAGGAGAGGATAACATTTACTTAAAGTATTGTCAACAGGCTATTTCTTTGTAACTCAGCCATTACATTGCATTCCGCAGAATTAGAATTACTGTTCTGTTGTGTTAGTGCTTTTATACATATGCAGTGTGTGCACTCATATGCCTGGGCCTTAGACTGGCAGACATCTACCCATACATTTGATTACACTAGTTACTGAGATTTAACACCAGATGCCAGCATGACTTGTGGGTTTCTCTTGAGACACTCTAATGTCTTCTAATTACTGCAGAGACGGGCCAAGTGGCTATTGTCCTCTTGAGTCCATATCCTGCTGCCCATCTGGTGCCGCGCAGCGCCACATCACAGCTGACAGTTCGGAGATTGTATGCGTAATCAAAGCCACACGGCTCAGTTTCCCCGAGGCCTCTCTACAGCGGTAATGCCAAAGATAATGCCATGCTCTCTGCAAGACAACTTCACGACTTGAAATTGTAATGTAACGACTCACTACACAGTGTTTTAGTGGATACAGAAAGGATTTACGCCACTAGGGGCCAGATAAAGGCAGTCAAAGTAGGGTTTTTAGGTTGCTATCAGTAATATATAAGCAAACAATCACCTTCCTACACATCTTTGAGACGTCTCCTTATTGTCCCTGCCCTCCTCTCCTGTCTGGCACATGTCCATCTTTTCCAAATGCTTGATCTGTATCGCTCCAGTCAAGACTACCATCCTGCTGAAATAGAACCTTGGATACATTCCGGCTGAGTCTGGCAAGTGTGATCTTGATACGGTATCATTATCATTGTTTGTGGGGGTTAAATTCATGAGCTGTTGGCCAAGGAATATCCATCATGATTCATTCGGCGGACAGACATAATAGGAAAACTGTTATGGCAAAGAAGGCGGGATACGTTCATTGACAAGAGTCGTTATCAACTATAGGCTTTCTGTGGTTGGTTTAAGTAGTAGCCTAAATGGCTTGTCAGGGATAAATCTCATTTGCAGGACTCTGTCAAGCATACAGATCAGGAGATACCGCTTGCTTCCATTCTTGTCTCAGATCGTTAAATTCCCTATTGGTCATGGTAAAAGTGGTTTATTGCTCCCCAGGCTCCCTCAGGAGACTCCCTCAGATTGGCAGAGAAACGAGTGGTATTATGCACTTTAAGGTGGCACACTGCTGTAAGATTTAAACTTCTGTACCTATCCTAACGTTGGAAACAAAATCATTGAAATACTACCTTTACTCTTTGTTAATGAGCCTCTCGTACATGGAAAGTATCTTTCCTTCGCCTTTACTTGTTGAATGAGGTGGAAAGGCAAATGTGTGTGTGCAGCTTCTGGAAGAAAGTGACTTCTGTTCAAAGGGCGAGGAGGGAATGATTCAGGCCTTAATTGTTACCTAAAGTAAATGACTGTGACAGTATTCTTACCAAAGTTAATGGCTCACCCATAAAAGCTAATATTATCGCTACATATTGTACATTATGGAGAGGCTTACTTCTGAGTAGTAAAACTTGTGTAAAGAACAGAAGAGATATTTCAAGTACATGGAGAACTAATTTCACATACAAGGCAGAGGAATTATCCAGGAAATGGAACAGCGGGAGGCAAGGAGCTGAATCACCGCAGTCGAGAATTTCTGCTCTTTCTCAACAAGCTGCCATTGTATAAACCCTCCTGTGCCAGCATTTGTTACTCACAACTTATAATTTCACACTTTCAAATATTTTTCTGCACTGACTCTGCCGCTGCAATTACGTTGAATTGTGATATAATTTCTAAAATTACACAACGGGAACCGTACATGGTCTATTTCCGGGGTGTGGAACCTGCGGCTCTTTGCCGACTGACGTGCGGCCTGGCTCCAGCTCGAGGGCTCACTGATTTTTCTCTTGTTCTAAAGACTTTTCATATTGTAAGAGAAACCTCTAATGCATATGCTATATTTGGCAATACAGACAAAAAGCTGTCTGATTTGTGTGTGTGTGTGTGTGTGTGTGCACGTGCGTGTGTGTGAGATAATATGTTTCATGCCCCTGATGGTCTGGTAACAGTGTGACTCTTTGAAATGGTGTTGGGTTTTTGTTGCGGCTCCTTGAGCTGGACTGGTTAGCCACCTCTGGCCTATTTGTATGTGAGGATGTAGAGTTGGGGGGTGTTTCTGGGTGAAGCTGTGTGGCATTGCTGACTTTGAGCATTAAGGCCTATAGACGTGTTTGTTGTCATACATTTTCAAGAATTTCATTATCTTTGTATTTTATCAGCATTAATCTAATGAGTTGCCCAAACTAATTCACGGAAACAACTGGCACCAGGTCAATCTGAATATTAAACAGTGATTTACCCAAAATGCAATTTAGCATCTAGTGACTATCACATCATATGGCTTAATACAGACCCTATCCCACACAACAAAGGCAAACACTAACAACATATTTATACTCTTTCCGAACCACAGATCGTCAGATAATCCGCCCATAATCATTGTGTTTTTATTTCAGTTGCAGCCACTTGTAACATATGCAAACACAGGCTCATATTTTCCTGCTGTAAAAGAAAATAAAGCTTGCAATGTTTGATGAAAAGAGCAATAATGGTTATGTGGGAGTATCGGAATCTGATATCTTTGCCAGAGAACAAAGTTAAACATCTGCCTTTTGCCATCAAGAAACTATACGGGTCACCTATGAAAAAAGCAATGATACGATTATATAACTTTCTTTTTGTTTGGTTAAATCCAAATCAATGTCTTTTTTTATATAAATACAAATGGAAATGCACGCTTTTATGAGCGAATAAAGAGTGTTGAGCAGTTACATAAGGTTCTGGTTCGCTCAAAGTAATGAAAGTCACATAGCTGTTCGTTTTATTTTAGCAAGTTAATCTGTCTACCGTTAACGGCAACACCTTCCATAACCTGTTAAAAGTTTTCATCAATATATTTTGAGTTGCATCTTTCAGAGTTCAGGTTTGGATTCTGCCTCCAGGAAACACAAACATTACATTACATTACGATCATTTGGCAGACGCTTTTATCCAAAGCGACTTACATTACATTACCACCCTTCGCAGAGGGGGGAGCAGCAATTGAGGGTTCGGTGCCTTGCTCAGGGGCACCTCGGCAGGGGCTCGGACCGGCGATCCTCCGGTTCCCAAGCGGAAGCACTACCCACTGAGCCACTGCCTCCACACAAACATCTTTCCATCATGAGGCTATGAGCTTAAAACCTTATTGATGTGATGGTATTGACGTGTTAGTAGCTTATCTTATGTAAAACAAAAGAAATATGCCCACATGAAACATTGTTGTTGGTGCACAGGTTGAATCTCACTCTCCAGGAGCACTTCCATCTTGCAGTGACCTTTCAGAAATGACACAGTGCCATACGTAAACAGCTGACTGCAGTAATGACCTGCAAGTGCATCACTCGCCCTCCTCCCTTTGTCTGTTTTTGCCCCAAAGGACCAGACACATGCACAAAGACACAAATATAAACCCTAATAATACCCCGAAATAAAAGCTGATTATTGGTTTACATCAGTATCAGTGGAATAAATAAACATTTTCTTGCATTTCGGTCCCTCTGTGAGGATGAAACAGAGCATCTGAATGTCCCACAGTATTTGCATACATACAGCATCAAACCTTTGAGCTTTCTCTGAAGTGTTAAGCATGTGATGTATGTATGTGGGGTACGGAGTGTGCTGTGTGTGCACACTGAATCTATTATGTGTATGTGAGCACTGACAAAGTCAGAGACTACATTGTTAGTTAAAGACTTTAGCAGTACACAAGACAGCAGTTGATGAATTACCTGAACCTTCTCCTTTCCTTGCTGCGAGGATTGAAAGAGGTAAAGTGAATTGTGCCAAACTCCTAAGTCACCTTACCAACTTCATTTACATAAATGTCCTAGTGAATAACTGTGCTCTTAGCTAAAGCAGCAGAGTTGTAAAAATGTGCCAGTTGCCCTAAAAAGGCAGTTTTAGTGATACAGTACATTGTTAAAGTTTTACATGACATAAATGTTCAGAATGAATAAAATGGCAGTATAGCTTTATTGGACAATCCATCGATTTCAGACTTAAAACAGGATTCTCTTTTAGATTGGGATTTTAACGGGCCCTAGGCTCAACTGAGACTCTACATGTACATTATCAATGTGAAAGTCTGAGCTCACAGCTTTTCTAAAACGAGTTTGAACCATTTTTAATTCCAATTTGGCAGCCACTAACTATTTCTCAGAGATGGGCCAAACCAGTCTGAGGAGGGACATAAAGAGTTTTGTCAGTTTAATGAATTTTTGGATCGGAGAGCTGATAGTTTGGCTCATTTGCAGTCTCCAGGGTCCATTTCTCAAAGTCATGCTTGGATTTCCTGAAATTCGGACAACAAAAAAACCCAGAAATATGTCGCAGCATTCTGTCGATGCAGAATGGAACCAAGACTGGAGATTATCAACAGGGAAAACCATCTGGAGATTTCGTTCATGTCATGACTGTCTGCGTAGAAATCACAGCAGCTGATTCCAACACTCAGCGCCACAAAGAATTTACGTCTTACAGTGTTGACATACATGCTGCTGCAACCCCAATTACATGCACTGTTTAACTTTTTTTACTTGATGCATTCTCACAGAAAAACAGAGGATATGGGGTTAAAAAGCTTGAATAAATAAATAAATCCATCTCCAAAGCTTTGTGGAAGCTGTCAAAGATTCACTTCTCCATATGACAAATTCTGCAGTGGCTCTCGAGGGGCTAAAATAGAACTCTCTCTCTCTCTCCCACTCTCTCTTTTTCCCGCTCTCTCTCTCTCTCCCCCTCTCTCTCTTTGTCTCTCTCATTCAGAGTTTTCTGTGTGTCAGAGATGAATATGTGAGAAGGTAATTTTAAACTGGGCTGCAGATGCTGAAGTGAGGTATTAGTTCCTTAACCAAGGCTGAGCCGAGCGCAAACGCTTTAAATCCACACAGCTCAAGCCCATATACAATTACCTCCTCCCTCTGATGTGCTTCTCCTTTACTCAACTCATTCACTCTCTCTTACGCTGATTTTCCACAGCTAGTTCATTCTACCACCCTGCCAGTTTGGTTTCTACTGAGGGGCAGCGTTCCAAGTGTGTGGGTCTGGGTCTGTAACGAAGAAGGGGAACCGATCTAGCAGACCAAACAATCATCACATTTTCACTTATATAGTAACTTGTGGGTTATCAGCAACAATACGCATTATAGAACAGGACAAGTGGATCTTGATCTATGATACGTATAGTATGCTGAATGTACGGCTGATATACTTCAGCTGGGCTCGGGTCAGCTTTGAGTGTAGTAGCAGAAAAGCACGCCTGCATTCCATTTACTCATAACCATTACCGCCTCAGTATGCATCTATTCAAACAAAGTGCCAGTTGGAGGAGCTGATGGCGTTTCAAACTGCTGTCCGTCTTCAACATTTCAGAAGGTTGTGAGGTAAACAATGCAAAGACGTCCCCTATGGAGCTGAAAGCCCTCAAATACTTTTTAAGATTAAAGATGTGCTAAGTGTCGTGCATTTTAAACCCAACACTTAAAGCATGGCGATATGATAAATGTACTGTATTTATTTGTTTCCCAATCGCTTGAAAGCTTTTCTGCATCTCAGTAAATAAAGAGCACAATTACACAACAAGTCTTTCTGTGCATTCAGAAACCCTCTTCGTAATTTAAATGGGATCAGAGGAGCTTAGAAGGGCCAGCTCCCTTAAACACTTTGTGCAGTCAAACTGATAACTCTAAAGGTTTTGAATCCACTGTTTGTGTGATAACGCCGTCCCCTCTTCTCTGTTCACTCTGCGGGGTGGAGAGGAACAAGGATTCTGAAGCAGGGGTTTTAAAAGAAGATAAAACAGTAATTATCTCAGGTACTTGAAATGAATGCTTTAGACTTTTCAGTCCCTTAAATACAAGTCTGTGACTGTGCATTTCGTGATAAAACTGTGAAAGTAATTTTGATTTCAAAGCATGAGGATAAGTGAGATGTTGTTGGTGTGCCTGTGGTGCACTTTGTAGAAAATCCTGCATGATATAGTCTGTGTTTATGTATGTATTTGAGGTATAGGTTGGCACTTGCAGCATAGTTTGCAAGTACGTATTTTGGTTTCTAAATATGGAGCTTAAAATATATCTACCAAAACATGTTTTTTGGGGTTTCGTCTTTATTCCTTCAAACATTAAAAGGATTCAGTCAGGTTTGTCTCATTTGTCAGCATATTTTCTAATAGTGCGTCATTGTCGGAGTCTGATTGAAGTAAACTTTAATACTTTAACTTTAATTTTTTAACTTTAATATTTCCAATTGGTGTCATATTGGATAAGAAGAGAAAATTAACATAAGAAAAACATTTTTGATTTATTTTTCCATCAGAATATGGGAGACGTGTGTACGATGTGGGATTGTTCACTAATTGTCTCATTATGTTTGTACTTTGTTCTGTGGCATGTTGGGTTTTTTTTTTATCCTCGAGTGTTCTCCTTCACATTTTCCTTTTTTTGTCCAACATTGACAAAAGATTTCACAAAAAAGGATTTGTACTTGTGTGAGCAATTTAAGTATGAATAACATAAACACAATTTTTAATTGCTTTAAAAAAAAATGAAAGAGTTATTCCACATTAACACAACAGAACTCTTTTCATTATTATACTCGGGCTGCGTCTCTTTTTTATGCTTTCTATGTACTTCTCAGTCAGTTCAATCAACACTATCCCCTAGGTGGACACAATAATTAATTCATAGTTGGCTCACAGCCATGGGTGATGCCACAAAAGGAAACGCAATCTTACAAGAGGGCGAGCGTTAAAAAGAGAAAAGCAGAAAACGGGGGGAATGGAGTGGTGCTGTGTGTTAAAGTCTACAGAGGCTCATTGATGAGGTTTACATCCATATTCCTGTAATGATTGACTGGTGTGCTGTTGGTTTGGAGTAAATCTGACTGGAGAGTATTTGTCGTTAAAACTTAAAGAGTATTGAGCGAAATATTTACCTGCTGATCAGCATGCTGGTTCAAATTCAAGTCAAACCACTCTGAGGCTCTGAATAATACAACATAACAAAACAAAGTAAAAAATGCTGCGAGATGCTATACTGGAGAGGAATGCTACTGTAACTTCTCAAAGCATGACTTTCTGCAACTACAGAGAGGATATGGCCTTTCCTAGAGAAATGCTTTCCCTAGAGGAAATTTGTATTTTATAATATCTGGATGTTTGATCTGCTTCACTTTGCTGCTCCACTGCAGTTCACAAGACGAATTTAGCACTATCGACTGTTCCACATTATTCTCTCTAACGCCCAAACCCTAATAATCCTCTGTTGCAGAGTTTGGTCTTTTTTTTGTTATCATATCCTGGAGTGGCACTTTGCATGTACCTCCTCCTCTTTTTTCACTCTGAATAGATATAGATTCAAGATTCAATAATGTATTAGCATTTCAATCTAAACACTGATTGGATTTTGTCTTGGTGTGTGCCCAAGCAGACAACACAGCAACAGAATACAAATACATGAGTTACAGTAAATCATAATGTACGATTGAAACGGTCAATTCATAGTCTGCGTTACAAGATGAGCAGTATTACATTTGGTACGGTGGCAGATGGCGGTATGTTTCTCTCTCTAAATCTTCCCTTTGCTATTGTAAGACACTTACAAATAAATCATAGTTTGCTTTGTTGATAATGTTCAAGGACAATGATCAGGAAAAGTATTACAGAAAAATACCTGAAGTCCCCCATGAAATGATTATATAAAAATATTGCTTTAAAACGCTTTCTTCATATGAAGGTGATTAATGCAGGACAGAAAGCACAGGGTGAGATTTTTGAACACTCGTCTGTAAAATTCACAAGATAAGATACAGATTTCTTGTAAGGTGCCTTGCTCACGCGCACTCTCGGCAGTGCCCTGGAGGCAAACTGGCAACTCACCAGCTACCAGTCCACTTACTTGGTCCATACGGGACTCGAAACGGCGACCCTCCGGTTTCCAAGCTGAATCTCTATGGACTGAGCTACTGCTGAGCTGTTAAATAAGAGAATAATCCAGTGACTATCTAGAGTCATTTCCGTAGGGCTGCAGTTGGGCTGCTGCATGGGTCACCCGATCCCTTTAAAATAAAAGCCTCATCCGGTATAAACCAGGGTAAACCTTGCTTGAAACCTCTCAGATATGTTCCAAACCTCTTGGACTAATTGATTTAATTAAAGAAATGTGATAAAGTGCACCCTCTAACCCAGCTTGTTTTTCACAACACCGGATCTCGTTGATTAATTCTGGTTTCGCTTTAGATTAAAGGGTGAGCCAGATGGGGCAGCTTAGGTGTGCAAAAATCCCTCAGGCATACAGATAGATAATATGGTGTTTAATTGAATGATAGTCCACCAAAGAGGCAGAAAAGGATGGATATGGAAATGGCATATGAAATGAGGCAATGTGCCTAGTTCCTTTATTTATTCATCCCCAGATTGGTTGCATTATGAATGCTTACTCAAGTGGTGTGTGTGTGTGTGTGTGTGTGTGTGTGTGTGTGTGTGTGTGTGTGTGTGTGTGTGAATAATTGATTATACAAACCTCTCCAAAAGAGTAATCAGAATGAAGGAAGTTGGAGCACAGCACATCCTTGTATACAGAGGAAACGTTTAGCCATCCGAATATGAATATCAATCTTAATCAGTTTAGTTTACATTCATTCTGACACCTTTGATCAAAATGTCCTCATTGAACAGAAACGTTCAAAATTAAGCTAGAAGTCATTAATTCCATGAAGAGAGACAACTAAAGAGAAAGGCCTCAACATGAAAAAGCAAATGTGTTGAATTTCTCATGACTAAATAAAGTAGCAAGGACCTATGGGTAATAAATTTCCTATATCTTGGAATGCTATTGTGGACTGCGGAAAACCTAAATGTAGCGCAGTAGAGACACTGATGATCAATTTTACTACAAAGCCTTAAGGCTAAAAGGAAACGTACATAATCTAGGTGCTGCACATAGACTGTTGAAAAAACTAAGCCTGCATTATTTATGACCCTAGAAAAATCGGAAGAATTAAGTATAGAAAGCCTGACACAGCAAAAGGTCACAAGTTCACGGCCTCTCCATCAGCAAAACAGAGGAAGCTCCACTCCTGATGTCTGCTGCCTCCAGATCAATATGCTTTCATGCTGTTTGTGTATTTCACCTCAGCTCCCCTGTAACGGATTGGCCTTGACTCCCAAACCGCTGCGCTGCTCTGCAAAATACACATAAGCCAGCGTGAAACATGTGCGGGAAGGTAAAGCTCGGTATAACAGGCACTTTTCCTGAGGGGAAACGCATTATAAAGCATTTGTGAGGTACTTTGTTACTCCTCCAAGAAGATTTGAATGCATCCACACATGTTTCAGCATTGGTTTCTTGTAAACCTATACCTTTAACACTTCATTGCCATGGGACTGCAGTGACTCCCCAAGGTTACCCCAGACACGAGAAGTAATTAAGATAAAGTTAATAGAATGTGGTTATAGTTCAATAATCCAGTGTTTAATTGAAATGACCGAGCCTGACTTTGACTTCCAATGTGCAAAATAAAACATAAACACCAATTCCACTTCTAGCTCTGTAGAAAGGATTTCAATAGGTCGCAGGGTCGTGCTCTGGAGAATAGGCCAGCTGAGCCAGAAAGAGTGTGTCCTAAAGAAATACTTTGTGCAACGAAAACCACACACACACACACAAGCACAACACATGCAGTAGCCTTGTAATGAACTCACACAAACAGTTTTTATGTGGCATCGAAATCATTGGAAATTCTTCGAAGGTATGTAGAGTGGAGAGCTGCTGCTAGAGGACCTCAGAAAGTATTCAAATCAAAAGCCTACAATGTCAAAACATCCTAACGTCTGATTGTTCTGTAACATGCTGGCACAGACGAGATGTGATGACTCATCCCTTGCGGGGATTCTGAAAACAAAGGTGTGAACACAGAGCAGATGGCACCTATGAGATCCAGGCAGGAATGAGATTGGTGCTTGACTGAATTGAATTATACTAAACAAAAGTCTGGTGCGCGTGTGCGTGTGCGTGTGCGTGTGCGTGTGTGTGTGTGTGTGTGTGTGTGTGTGTTTACAGTTCAAACAACATGAAGTCAATTTGTTTGCACTGGAATTCACAGGAATTAATGATGTGCTCCAGGTTGACGGGTATAAGATACAGTGTAAATATGCCGAGATGGATAAGAACACAACACAACTTAACAGGTCTCAAGTAATGAATTGATTCCTGGATTAGTTCCTGGTCAAAATGCATAGGTATAGTGTAAAACGCGAATTTGAATCATTTTGGAAGGTTAAGAAAGATTAAATAATTATTTTCTGAACAATTTCAAGTAAACAGAGGCCACTGCCAAGGAAAGCAGGCAACCATTATTCAAACCTTTACAGGCACAATTAATGACTTCAAGCTTTATCAAGCTCTGTCAAATATGATAATTGGGGCAGTGTAGCACAAATTACTGTACATAGAGTTTTGGTCCTTTAACTTGAAATATATGCTTGTTGCCCTGCTGTGTTTAATGGGATTATGGATGTAAACAAACCTAAGCAGCACCAGAAGACATGAATAATTTACCTTTAGTGCTCGTCTGTCCTCTTTTAGTCTTTATTAAATGGCTTATCCATCAATGAGAGATGTCTTGCAGTAGTAGTTTAAGGCAAGTGGACTTGGTTAGTCCACTTATCAAACTAGCTTTTTCAGGCCGGCATCCACACATTCTTGACGAGGTGACACACAGGAGTCACATGATGGTTGATGTGAGAGTCATTACAGTCATTCCAGTGCTGAGGTGCTAATTGCGCTGCGATACACACCAGGGCACAGACGTTGGGACAGTGTTGTAAGTGATAACTGACGCCGCGGCCCATCCCCTTTTCCTTGATTCCACTTTCAAGGACCCCAGGAGTCGGCACAACCTGATCCCTAGTTTTTCCCTTTTCCGCCCGTGGAACCAGCCTTTTTTGTTTACGATCAGATCACAGATTGTGCCTACAAAACCAACTGTTTACATCTTTATAGTGTTTACTGAATCAATATGTGAGTTGCAAAATGTCCCATCACGATTTCAGTAACGCAAACTTTGTTTTTCGCCATGGTGCAGATACAGCATGTGAGAAAGCAACTGCGCATTGAGTACAGATGTGAATACGCCCTCTGTAAAGTGTATTTGGCCAGTGAGTTGTGTTGCATAGAGTACCAAGCGAGCAGCATGTTGGCAGGGTTTGAAAAGAACGGAGGAGACAGGCAGAGAGAACCAAGCTGCCTCCCTGTGCTGCTGCCCCTTGATGCTGTGCTGAGTGAAGAGCAGAGAAGAGTGCCTGCCACGAGTCACCCAGGGCAGGAAGAGGAGGCAGCCCAAATACAGGTTACATGCTTCATTAACCAACACACAACTCTGGGCCCCTGACAGTTACCTGTCAGGTGAATTACCTGAGGAAGACGAGACAGAAAGTGAGAGAGACGGGAGTGGGTGAAGGATATACATAGGGTGAGGCAGTGGCTCAGTGGGTAGTGCTTCCGCTTGGGAACCGCAGGGTCGCCGGTTCGAGCCCCTGCCGAGGTGCCCCTGAGCAAGGCACCGAACCCTCAATTGCTCCCCTCTGCGAAGGGTGGTAATGTAATGTAAGTCGCTTTGGATAAAAGCGTCTGCCAAATGATCGTAATGTAATACAGTATGCACAAGTTACACGTGCCGCTGTAATTAATTTCTGTTGACAACTAATGCAATTCCATGTTAAACCCTTTTGTATTATTAATAGCATACGGAAATGATACGGCTTGTGTTCTCCTGTCTTCATAAGAAAAAGAATGAATGGAAATAGAGATGCATGCTATTTCTTGAGTCCTTTCATTCTTTTCGACATGTGATGTTTCAATCAATTCTGACAGTTTGCCTGAGGCCAAGAAGCCACAATCCTCCCTCTACATCGATCGCACCTCTTTTTAATAACGCACAGCCAATATTTGCTGATCACGGATACTGTATTTCAGAATCGATGTGTGCAAATATGAAAAAAAATTATAGCCTGCATTTTTCTGTATTTCATACTAATTTAATTTCAAATAAAATCATTTTACTACTCCAAATGAGCTAATTACAAACACTGTCATCTCTAATAACACATTTGTGTATCCTGTCCCAGTGGTACAGTTGTTTCAACTCCTTAATAACAAATTTGCAGGGATCCATGTCAGTTTTAATTTATTTTTGTTTATTAAATTTGGCTGAAAGGGGGCTTGGGGTCTCTGCGTTGTGAGTTTCAGTGTGTATTTGTGCTGCAGTCTTTTCTGGGTTGGAGTTTGACTCTGTGTTAAAATGCAGCCATGAGCTGACGGGTGCCAGCAGATAGCAGAGGCATATCTATAATTCCCTGTCTGCCTCTAAGTATGATGGAAGAAGACATGTCATGACACAGTTAATGGGAGTCTTCTTTACAAATACGTTTTGGAAGATACTAGGAGAACTTATTTCTTATTTCACTCCTCAATGACAACGCAGTTAGTTTGAGATCCTTCTCTGCTGTGCACTGCACCAACACATCTTCAAAGACACTTGTCATTCAGCGGTGAAATCTGGATGACTTCTGAAACTGCATTTAGCTTACATGTCTTTGTAATCAACAAATATGACATCTAAGGCCATTCAGTTGATTAATCAGTTTTTTTCAATATAAGAACTCGCACATATTGTAGTGTCAGCCAGTGCTCTGTGGCTCTCTCTCTCTCTCTCCCCCCTCTCTATCTCACACACACACATCACCCCCTACCCCCCCATTTGGTTTCGACATGGAGTCACTGCAAAGACACAGGCAGTTTAAACATCTTTCTTAGAACTCGGAGCTCTAAACCTCAGAATTAAACTTTCCTGTTATGACATGCGTGTCTTACATATGCAGCAGCTCATTAACATACCTGTTTTCATTGGCTTTCAGCTGCTACACCACTTACAAGATGGATGTTAAATAGATGTTAACCCAGTGTACGTCAGAGCAACTTTTTCACATTTTCAAGTCACATATTTTGCATGGCTTTTTCGTGATTTACCTCAGTATTGTGATTTATTTGCATAATCGTAAGACAACAGCACCAAAGCTAAACCAAAAAGACCTGGTTTGGATCTCCTCAAGCCAACACTCCATAGTTTATTTATAACTGTTCTGAGGCTCTCTGTTCAAATGAATCAGAGGTTTTGAAAATCATTAGTACCATTAGTATTAGTGGAAATGCAAGTGAAATAAAGGGAGTTGTTGATCGATATTTGTTGTAGTAAAAGGTACAAACACACACAGAACACGCATGCACGCGGTGTGAAATTGGTGCTGGAGTGCCGTGTGAGGTCAGAAGCCGTCCTGCCACACACAGTGCCGGCAAAGTCTGAGTAGTCGAGCTTTGTTAGGGTGATCAATCTTTATAAAATATACACTTATTTTGACCTTGGTGCGGGTACACAGATAAGTCTGAGAGAGGCTACAGAGGAGTCAGGGAGAAAATACAACCATCCCTCCCACTCCTTCTATTCATAAATTTCTAACAATGTGAGAAGAGGAGCATCAATTATTTACCCTTCCAGACAAGGCCAGTGATGGAGGGAGGAGGAAAAAGGGAAGGGGAGGGACACACACTCACTCTCACACACACACAGAGAAGAGTTTTAAGAGGGGTCAATTAGTACCACTGAGTGGGAACATTCACTGAAGGAGTTATTTGAGATAAGAGTTCAATCTGATTTATGACAGGGCAGCACTTTGATCTATAAAGTGGCTTGACACATTTTAAGTCAATCAATTAGTCCACACATGTACCACATTACACATAGAAGTCCTCTGTAATCCTCCTAAATGTCCTTTATTTAATCAATAGACTAATTTCCTCAAAGTATAGATTAGATGTAAATTGCATGAAGTCGCACAGGCATTACTGACTGGAATTAAAGTATCATTTGTACCATGGCCTTTAATATTGTGTAATTTATCTCCCGCTGTAAATATTAAAGCCTTGAGGAGGTTAATTAGATGTAGTCAGGAGCGACAAATTAGTTTTGTGTTATTCCACTTCGTCTCACCTAAATTATCACATTTCACATAACTATTTATCAAGCACGGAGCCCATTCAGGCATTTGCTCTGAACTAATATTGGCAGTAAAGTGTTTACAATTGTAAATCAAGCACATGATTAATTTGCAAGTGACTTGTCGTGAATGAAAGGGCAATAGAAAATGCTCCATTCACACTGTTAATGTAATACCTCCTTTTAATGGAACTTGTTATGGTTCCGTACACATTTGTGAAATATGATAACATAGGTTCTGTCCTTGTCTGTGTCCTTTGTTTGCCAGAGGACATGCATGGAGGATCACCAGGAGTTCAAACTGACACTAATACTATTCTAAGAGCCAATCCTGCTGATTTTCCAAATTGGTGTCAGCCTGCACCTGTTGGAACTGCTTAAACACACTTGGAAGGTATGCACCACTGCATTGCTTTTGATTAAGGTCCTCAGGTTAAGAAAATGTCATTTGCACCCCACATGGTGGCTCAGGGGGCAGCATTTCAACAATTAATTCTCCCTGTGCTTATGACAGTGACAAAATACCCTCTGCACTGACTAATAACTCCAAGCCCATTTGGAATGGAAATATGCTCCATCCTCATCTGGTGGAGAGAAAGATTACTTCTTGTTGGAAGTATAGGCTAGTTTCTCCTCCTTTCTCCCTCTTCCTTTCTTCCCTATTGAGCATAGTCTTTGAAAAAATTGGGTTATGTGACAGAATCAATAATCCTCTAGGGAAACACTTAGATGGCTATGGAGACCAGATATGACCTTGTGTCAGTGTCTTCCAGAACGAGGTTTAGCTTAGACATAGCGGTTAATGTGTGACATGGCAGCATCTCATAACAACTCGGTAATTCAGCCGTATGGATGTTATCCACAAAACCAGTTTAGTCAGTTTAGTACGCCAGAATCTTTATTGCTGCTAGTCTAATCTTCATACATGGGCAGTGACATTTTTATTCCTGTAGATGCATTTACGCATCTTGTCTTCTTCTAACTCTTAACATTTCTATGTTCGTGCTTTGACTCGTCTTAATCCATCAGAGTCAAAAGTGTGTCACACTCATTAACACCTCTTCAGTCGCATGTCATTACAATCAAATGGAGGATGGGCATCACACCTGAGTTAAAGTCCATATACCTCGGTGCTAATGAGATGAATGAGGAACCATTTGAGAAGCTGTGGGAAGAAGCGTTTCTCACACACCACCAGAAATAAGAACCAAGTTCTTATTACAAGATTTCTTTCCTTACACAAAGACCTTGTTTGACATTCTGTTAAAGGCCTTTTCTGCTCAAGAAGTTTAGGGGGAAAGTAAACTTAATATTAGGTTATATCTTTTTTTTGGTAGGTTTCTTGGGTATAGAAGCTCCAGAAAATCCTCACTTTGCTTGTTATCCGCACAATGTTCAGTGATCTCTTTCCTTGTTTTGTCCAAGAGGTTGTATTTGTCATTGGACACACACTTACACTTTTACTTTCCTTTCCTTCTGGTGAAATGTCACCGTTCTCTCTCACCAAATTCAAATGGCAATTCCAGCATCACGATTTTTCCCAATTGGCTTACATGGAGAAAAAGCCACAACTTATCCCGTCACGCTCCTTTCTCCTCTGTCCTATCGAGTGGTGATCCCCCATCACCACCACCACCCGCTCCACACATGTCTGTCTCTCTCTCTCTCTCTCTCTCTCTCTCTCTCTCTCTCTCTCTCTCTCTCTTCTCCTGCGCTCTTTCATTGAGAGTAGATTTTTCTTTCCTCACAGGCGCTTCTCTGTCCCTGGCCTGGTCCCTGGTTATTCCCTTTCCTGCCCGGCAGCCGTGCTAACAGATTGCCAATAAGGTGGGTGGCAGGCCTCACCAATGTGGGCCCCCCTCCACCCCCCCACCCCACTGTAATGGCCTCTCTCTCGGGAGGGAGGTCTTACCTGTCACTGATCCGACTACCCTTATAACCCTTTTGCCATCCACCTCCACTCCTCTTCTTTTCTCCTTCCTGTCACACCATCCACCCTCCACTCGCCTTTTGCCTTCAGAGTGTTCCATCATAGGATCATCCCTGTCTGCCACACACACATGCACGCCTTCGTGAACAAATCAATGGACACATAGTCAGTAAATCAACAAAGCTACCTTGCAAGTTTTTGCTTTGCTCTCAATCTATTCATGTCTCCCACCCTCTCTTTCAGTCCTTTATTAATTTTGTCTTATTGCCCTTTTAATCATTCTCCCACGCTTCGATTTTTGATTGATAATACACCCAGTGGCAGGATGAGGTGTCACCTGTGCAAACCTTTTAGAACAGAAAATGTGGGGGAAAGATCACTCACTGACCTAAACCCCATTTAGCCGGGATTTATTTCTCCTGGGCATGTTGGGTAATTTGACTATTAGATGCACTTATAAGTGATTTTATTCCTGTCTGCAGAGCGTATGTGATTTCCTCCCCATGCCTCCGTAGTAATTACCGTTCAGCAGACCTCCTCTTGCTTAAATCCACTGCAGACACACACCTTGTATTGTTTGTTTTGTTTTTGTGCGAGGCTACATTTCCAGCTATTGACTTTCCTCAGCTCAATGCACACTTTGAATTTTGAGAGAAATTGGAAGAAATGCATAAGGTTTGACCACTTAATCTACAGTGTCCAGCTCCATCTAGGAACCAATAAGATGAAGGGGAAAAGAAAAGAAAGCCTGAAAGATCAACAAATGTTCTAACATCAGCTTTAAGTAACTGTAGTATCCTCAGTAGATATTCTTATCAAAAGCCCTTTGAGTATTTGTTCCTGTCACATCCATTTAACAAACCATCAAGAAGAACAAGAAGACACCTTCCGTAACACTACGTTTATTATTTAAATCACTTCTCTCTGGAATATTAATTCTGCCGTCATGGAGACTTAGACTGGAGTTTTGTACAACTACGAATTAAAATGTTTAGATCGATCGTTCTGTAAGTAATAGATTACTTTCGTAAACATTCAACAGAATAATATCCATGATCATTCATTCATTGTAATCCACAAAAACATGTAATGTTTCCATAGTGCCATTTGTAAATTGATGTTAAAAAATAATTGTGTTAAATTAAGTTTATTAAAATAAAGAAATGGAAATTAAATTAAAAATGAAAATATGATGCGTCAAACATTTCCCTAAATAACCGATCATTATAAATGATCGAATCATATTGGCTTGGCTCCTTCACCATAAATCAACAGTAAATTTAGAATTTTTTCCATTAAAAATTGGGAATTCCTCTAAAAAATGACCATGAGAGTCCTCATAAACCGAATTGCTTTAATAGTGACAATTAATAGGTGCTCTGCTCAGGTAAACTACAGTTATAATCCTGGCGAATGAATTTGTTGTACTTCAGAATTAAAGTGGATTTCGGTGTGTGATGTGTCAAATGTAATGAAGATGTCAGAGGGGCTTAACTTTTATTTCAGCTGAGGGGGGTGGGGTTCAGCCTCTTTGAACAAGAGCTTATTCCCATCAAAAGAAGACGCATTACTCAGGATAGTCAGGCACAGCAAAGGCACTTAAGGACCACATTTCCCTCAGACTTACAGTAAGTGTGATGGAGTAATGAAGACATCTCAGTCTAAACTGGACCAATCTGTTGGTTTGGGTCAGAAAATTCACTTATTTTAGAGAGCAAAGTGTGTGTGACATACAGCTTCGTGCTGGTGCTTCAGGACATTTAACTCTTCACTAACCACTGCACAGAGCTGGTGATGTCATGAAATCGCAAGAACATGAGATGTGAAGCAATGTTTAGAGGTGTCATTTTTACAATTGTATCTTAAAACACGACCGCCACTGCTTGTGTTGCTTAGAATATTAGGCTCTATTCATTCTATCCTCCATTCCAAGATCTCGGCAGTAAAATCAATGCGCAAAATGTTTTATAGTAACTACATAGGAATGATGGTGAGAACTATAAAAATAGAACAGAAGTCCTTACAGACAACCTTTGATAAAGTGAAAGTTGACGTTACTATTGGGATTTACACATTTACGCCGTCGCCAACAGTCGGTGTAATAGACTTTATTTGACAGTATATCATATGAAATGTAATACAGCCACAGTTAAAAAAGCAGATCAACAAAGCTTCCCCCTGTGGTTTCAAATCCACTTATTGATTCTGCAAATGGCCTGAGGAGCTCAAAGGTGTGTGTGGTGTGACTAAACTGTGCTTGTGGTGTCCTGTAACCTTTGGAGTGTTGCTCTGTCAATGATGATTTAATGGTTGGGATTACTCTTTTGCCAGGATATGCCTCAGTGTCAGCCCCCCAGCTTAGGTTGGACTGCAACAGGGCTAAACTTGTTTGTGGAAATTGTGTGTGTGTGTGTGTGTGTGTGTGTGTGTGTGTGTGTGTGTGTGTGTGTGTGTGTGTGTGTGTGTGTGTGTGTGTGTGTGTGTGTGTGTGTGTGTGTGTGTGTGTGTGAAAAAGCAAGTCAGAGACTTGAAATCGATTTTCTTACTTTGACAAACTCATGATACCAAACTACACAGGATGACATTTAGGAGAATAGTTCTTCTATTTTCTATACTGCTCCAATTACAAGTGTTTCAATTAAGTGAAATGTGTTCCTTGAAGTGATGTCCTGTTCACTGGGGCAAGATAAAAAATCATTAAACCGGTGGCAGCTGTGCATTGGATTACGCTCCTCCTCTGCTGAAAGAAATTAATTTCTTGGGCATGTGCTGTCATCCACTCCACAACAAATAAACATCAAACCTCTGCGATTTCTCTCCGTTGCGTCAATGTTGCCGCCTTCTTTCTGACAGCTACAACAGAATCAAAGGCCATGCGTTCATTTATGTTGCGGCTGCAAATCCATTATTTCCTCCGTGCCCGCGAGCACGTGCGTGTAAACACACAGGTTTTACTCGCGGATCACTGTGCAGGTCTAAGTCGATCAGCAGGCCAGGTGTGCTGCAGGTCTTGGCCTACTTCCGAGGTCTGTGACTGATTTAATGTTCAACCTGCCATATAAGAAGCAAAGGGAATACAGCGAGAAGCTGGAAGGGAACGGCGTGCCCCTGAATAAATGAAATCACACCTGATTATCATTTTAGTCTCTGGGGTGTTTTTCTGCACATTTCTGCACGAGACAACCCGCACTTAGACGAATCTATCTCTCATTTTTCTTTCCTGCCGATCTCAAACTCCCACTGTTTTTTTTCCCATTTGTATTTATTTTCCCCAACACTCATTTCCTCCCCTTGGTGCGTCTTCCTCTCCTTGGTGCAATTAAGCAGAATTACGTCTGTGCTCGCTGTCGTTTCCTGCACACCTGAAGAGCAGATCCACCGCCTGGGCCTGACAGGATGAAATATTCAAAATAAAGATGTCACACTTTCTCATTTTCTCATGCAGGCTTAAAGATTATTCAAGGTTTATGTTCACTCTCTCTCGCTCTCACTCTCTCTCTTTCCTTCCTTCCTTCTCTCTCTCTCTCTCCCTCACCGTGTGTGTGTGTGTGTTGGCGAGTTGGGGGAGGTTTGCTGCACCATACTGTAGGTAGAAACAACTCCGCTGCAGTACATGATCAAAGATTCTCTTATATAAAAGATGCAGCTGTCCTTTGTTGTTCGGAGCTCTTTCTCCCTCCATGCTGATGCTCAAGTAGAGATGAATCCTTCAGACATTCCACTGCTACACACAGCCTGTATTTCTATGCAGTATTTCCCATATGTGTCAGAATGTGCCTCATCTCTTTCTATTATGTTTCAGTTGCTGATGTGTGTCATCCTTCTCTTTTGTCTGTGATAAAGCCACCTTGGATAGAACAGCTGACTAATCTTTAATTTGAGTTGATAAAGTGAAAGGACTTTCAATGCAGCCGAGTGTAACAATTAATTTGGAGGATCACACAACCTTGGTTGTCATGTGTATCTCCACCACGGAGGTTATGTTTTCATCCAGACAAATGGATTTCAGGACATTTTGTAGATCGATGGAGCATTTGTGGAACTCTTAGACGATCTCCCAATAACCGAAAAACAAATCATAAAAATTCAAGCATGTGTATCCAATTCAAGTGTGTCAGACAAGGATTCAGTGGTGTTGTACTAGAAGATGAATTTACTACAAATCTATCTGACTAAACAAGAGGATCTGCAGGCTTGACCAAAAATGACAAAGAATGTGTTTTTTTTTGGTCATTTATTTCACTATTTAAACCACTTTGGTGCTCGATTTTGTAAATTGTATCTCAGCTTTCCATGATTTGGAGAAGGAGACTTCAGACCACGGATAAAGGATTTGGGAGGGAAAAAGGAAAATCTATTCTTGTGATTTTTCGCTGGTGTTTACTTCAGAGATGACAGTGAGGAAGATCAGGTTTGCTTCTTATCATGTGGATTATAGAAAACCAACAGGGGGCTCAGAGTCATAATGTTGCAGTTATTGAAAACTGATCTTGTCTGAAGCTAAAGTGATTTTAGACTCTGAATTTTCCCCTGAATGAAGACCATTAAATTGCCTCTTTTACGACTTTACACTCTCATGGCTTTCAATTAGACCCAATCAGGCACCCATGTATTTGTAGTAATCCTACATCTACAAGCCACGAACACACAGGAATCACATGTATTATCAGATACTTCTTACTATTTAAGTCATCTAAACATCCTTTGCATGATATTTTACCTTTTCTCCTGCTAAGGTAGCAGTGACAAAGACAAAGACTTTTGATCTCAGCACCGTTACATTGACACTGCATGACAGTGCCCGCACAAAAGATCATTTCATGCTGTTTAAACAAAACGGCGCTCTATCTTTTCCCACACCTCCTCTCCCACGGCTCTCCCCCAACCCCTTGGGAGCCCGAGTTACTTCCCGCCCTGCCTTATTCCAGATTAAAGCTTCAACCACCAAGGTCTTCATGACCTCAGGAGAGCGGCTGGATCAGACTGCTCTTGCTTCGCTTGCAGTTCAGTGGCGGTAGCTCGGGTGTCTTATCTGTTCCATTTTTTATTTTCAGAATAGATTCAGCTTCCTCCGTCCCCTTGGGCTCCAGGGGCACGCCCACTTTCCTGGCGTTAGTGAGGTTTTTATGCTGACTGAATGAACATGTAATATCCCTTACAGCAGTGGGGATAACACATAGACTCATCTTCACACTTTGCTGGTGTGCTAATAAAAACACCGCAGAAACACTCACACACTCACACGCACACGGTTTGCCACAGGGCCTTTGGTTGCCTGAGTGACGGGAGAGGATGACGGGATTGGCAGTGAGTGAGATATGGCATCGCTTAGGGCAATACTTCTTTAGATCACAAGACCCAAGTAACTTCACACCTCCTTGCAGACTCCCTCAGGACTCATACAATCTCCGCGGTGCAATTGCCCTCCATTTGCAAGGTAATTGCATGCAGATGGTTCCAGAAGCTTAATTTTAGTGCCGAACAGGTGAGAAGTCATTTTCAAGTGGCATTTCTCCAAGAAGAACAGGCAAACAGACATTATTAAAGGTTATACAGCATGTATGTGGGATCCGCACAGCTGCAGTTACTGTGATATTACATGTGGTAAATGATTGGATCCTTTAAAAATTTAACTGGGAATGAATGTTTCATTGTCTTACTGCTCTGCTGCTGAATCACTGCATAATGAGGTGGCGTGCGATCCGGTGCATGAGGTTGAGGTACTTTGCTCCAGAGACATTTCCTCTTGGCGGATATTGATGCAGATACTTTGTTTCACATTAACCCCAACCTTCATCCTTACATTATACAAAGCAGAGCTACATCGCTTCATGCGTAGCCTGTATCTGCTGCACAAATACAGTGGAAGTGATTGCTTATACACACACACACACACACGTATAGTAATTAGAGCGTGTGTATTTCTAAACGCGATCTCAATACAATGAAGTGCGATATAGGGAGGCAGTGGCTTAGTGGGTAGAGCTTCCGCCTAAGAACCGGAGGGTTGCTGGTTCGAGTTCGAGTCCCTGCCGGGGTGCCCCTGAGCAAGGCACCGAACCCCCAGTTGCTCCCCCCTCTGCGAAGGGTGGTAATGTAATGTAAGTCGCTTTGGATAAAAGCGTCTGCCAAATGATCGTAATGTAATGTAATGTAATGATATGTTGAAAAAAAATAGTTCGATTTAGCACCAATTGGATTCAGTTTTGACCGGCTCAGATCAATATTCTGTTGAGTAAGCTTGTTGATTTGGACTGTGATTATAACTTAAACATTTTGAAATAAAGAGTCACTTATTTTAAACAAAATCACTGCTAAGAAAAAAAAACGTCCTGTTCTACCTGAGATTCTTTTTGAGGGACATTAGCCACTACATGGCACCGTTTGATCTGGCGTGTCCTTCTGTTGGGCTCGTGGTGACGGAGGCCATTTTCTTCATTGCCGCCACGTTGCCTAGCCCTGACTGACCATCTGTGGCCAGTTATTTCACCAGACTCTCCTGACCACAGCCAGACTGCCCAATGACCTCCTGCTCACCTGCCGCTGTTTACAAACTCTCTGGCTCAGGCAGCTGTCACCAAACGAGTACGCGGCTTATTATTTTGGAAGTTATTTACGTACTAGTCCAAGATATTTTTGTACTAGCAGAGTTATTTATGTGCTTCTGTGTGTGTCTATGAACTGAGATATTTATGGAATATTGAGACATTTATACTTCTGTGAATTGATTTGGCGCGGTGGTGAATGTTGTACTTGCCAGTTATTCAGTTTTACTCCACTGATTTTTTCCGGTCAAAAATTCTACAGAGGCAAAACTTCTTCAGTTCCTCTTTCTGAAGGCATTTTGATCTCTTTTTTTTTTTTACTGATTCAATTATTTCATAAGTCAGTAATAATAAACTCCTCCATCTTGCTGTGTCTTGTGCCAGTTTAATTTCACTGGCCTACAAATATCTCCTTCGGTGATAAACATCCTCTGTGCCGTCTGTGATTGCTTTGGAATTTTAGAATTAGGAGCAAGTGAGGTCTGGAAAGTGAAAGTGCTCACTGATGCTGTGTTCGCTCCGCTGGCTGCCCTCAGTCACACTGATACCGCGCCGTGTTTCAAGGTGTGCTGGCATGTTAGTAGTGGTACTCCGAGTGTATTCCATTGGTGTGCTGCTGTTGTTTGTAACGTTTGTCACGTCTTTGTTGAAATTGTGTTTTTCCACATTTTTGGGAGCATTGTTCTCTACGTTTGCCATGTTAGATGGGGAGTCGCTGTGGTAATAGCATGCTAACACAAACAAGCAACCACACACAAAGAGAGATAAGGGCTGTATCATTTTCCTGACATCCAAATCGACTGCTGGCTGAATTCCAACTGAAATGGTGCTGGGTTATAATAATAAAATTGTTGAATGGATTTGTTGATTTGGGATGTTTTTTGGTTACACCACTAACGATACATAAACTTTCCAAAATGGCAAATTAGTGCTTTAACTGTGGTGGTCAAGGGTCCATTCTCTCTGTGCATCACACTGTATCATTGCTCTCAGACACCATTAAACCAAGCTCTTATGGTATAACTCCCACAGATAGGATAATAAGTGTCTCGCAAACAATTAAGTTATGTGGGAGCAAAGTTGCTGATGCTTAAATTAATCAGCACTGACATGACTAAATGGACCATGATAAGTTTCCCTACGGAGTTCAATCAAATCTCCAAACGTCTTCTAGCTGCTGACCTTATCAGATTTGGAGAGTCAGTGAAACAAAACAAGGGAGGCAAAGTGAATAATCTCATAAATAATTTAACATAACATGACACACAGAATTAATAGTAGAGAACAAAGAAAACTGTAACACACATATACTTGAATTGCAAACCTCCTACGGTATCATAATCCTGTTCTGATCCTGTTCTCCCTTGTTGATGTAGATTACCTAAAACTCGTAAAATTGAGGATCACATCAGTCGAAAATTGTAAAAACTGTAAAAGTATGAACAGGAGCATTTTTCTGTGGATCATAATATATTAAATTCTGAATTTACTTCAGGTTTAGAGTCTCAGAAGAGCAACAGTCTCCGTGTGGGCCTGTTTGTAGCCCTGTAGGTTGAACAGAAACGCTCTGTTGACCTCTCAGCTAATGATGCACCTCTTAATGTTGGGATGTCTGGTACAGTGCATCATGACAGCACATAAATGCCCATTGACTAACCCTTAACGATTACTAATTATCCCAACGGAGGCAATTACACTGGAAAGAATAGGTGTAAGGGCTTCTCTCAACCGGACTGGGTAATTACCTTACTTAATAATATTTTCCCCAATATTAGATACAGTTGGCAGCACAACCCTGAAGGCTGACTGGAGCATTATTTGCACGATAAAACATCACAATACCAGGACTATCTATAATGTGCTGAGGTATCCTTTTCTGCAACAAGCTTGACCAGGAGTATTGAAGGAAAACAGCTGGATTTCCTCCCTATTATTGCCATTAAGAGACTGTACACGGTGCCTTATTCTCATAATCCGTCTCGACGTTGCCCAATTAGAGTGCAGGCAACTGTGGAAAGAGCTTTGAGCGCTGAGAAACCCTCCTGGGACGACTCAGTCTGCACCTCTGAATCTCAGGCAATTGCACGTTTGCCTTGTCTCCTTTTCTTTTGCTGAATGAAAGTCATTTTCTTATTCAATTCGTACGATTTCATGTGATTCCAGCTTGCTTAGAGACACAAAAGGAGGAGTACGCTCTGCACTGCGCCGTTTTGGGAGCATTGTTCTCTACGTTTGCCATGTTAGATGGGGAGTCGCTGTGGTAATAGCATGCTAACACAAACAAGCAACCACACACAAAGAGAGATAAGGGCTGTATCATTTTCCTGACATCCAAATCGACTGCTGGCTGAATTCCAACTGAAATGGTGCTGGGTTATAATAATAAAATTGTTGAATGGATTTGTTGATTTGGGATGTTTTTTGGTTACACCACTAACGATACATAAACTTTCCAAAATGGCAAATTAGTGCTTTAACTGTGGTGGTCAAGGGTCCATTCTCTCTGTGCATCACACTGTATCATTGCTCTCAGACACCATTAAACCAAGCTCTTATGGTATAACTCCCACAGATAGGATAATAAGTGTCTCGCAAACAATTAAGTTATGTGGGAGCAAAGTTGCTGATGCTTAAATTAATCAGCACTGACATGACTAAATGGACCATGATAAGTTTCCCTACGGAGTTCAATCAAATCTCCAAACGTCTTCTAGCTGCTGACCTTATCAGATTTGGAGAGTCAGTGAAACAAAACAAGGGAGGCAAAGTGAATAATCTCATAAATAATTTAACATAACATGACACACAGAATTAATAGTAGAGAACAAAGAAAACTGTAACACACATATACTTGAATTGCAAACCTCCTACGGTATCATAATCCTGTTCTGATCCTGTTCTCCCTTGTTGATGTAGATTACCTAAAACTCGTAAAATTGAGGATCACATCAGTCGAAAATTGTAAAAACTGTAAAAGTATGAACAGGAGCATTTTTCTGTGGATCATAATATATTAAATTCTGAATTTACTTCAGGTTTAGAGTCTCAGAAGAGCAACAGTCTCCGTGTGGGCCTGTTTGTAGCCCTGTAGGTTGAACAGAAACGCTCTGTTGACCTCTCAGCTAATGATGCACCTCTTAATGTTGGGATGTCTGGTACAGTGCATCATGACAGCACATAAATGCCCATTGACTAACCCTTAACGATTACTAATTATCCCAACGGAGGCAATTACACTGGAAAGAATAGGTGTAAGGGCTTCTCTCAACCGGACTGGGTAATTACCTTACTTAATAATATTTTCCCCAATATTAGATACAGTTGGCAGCACAACCCTGAAGGCTGACTGGAGCATTATTTGCACGATAAAACATCACAATACCAGGACTATCTATAATGTGCTGAGGTATCCTTTTCTGCAACAAGCTTGACCAGGAGTATTGAAGGAAAACAGCTGGATTTCCTCCCTATTATTGCCATTAAGAGACTGTACACGGTGCCTTATTCTCATAATCCGTCTCGACGTTGCCCAATTAGAGTGCAGGCAACTGTGGAAAGAGCTTTGAGCGCTGAGAAACCCTCCTGGGACGACTCAGTCTGCACCTCTGAATCTCAGGCAATTGCACGTTTGCCTTGTCTCCTTTTCTTTTGCTGAATGAAAGTCATTTTCTTATTCAATTCGTACGATTTCATGTGATTCCAGCTTGCTTAGAGACACAAAAGGAGGAGTACGCTCTGCACTGCGCCGTTTCCATTTGCCCTTGTTGAAGCAAAATGTTATGATTCTGCTATTAACCAATAAATACAATTTGTTGACTTGAATAGCATGATAGGTGAACTAAAAACCCCTTAATAGCCGATGTTGCATGGAGCTATGTGTTTTTCCTGGAGCTAAAAAGAGCCACAAGAAAAACAACCCACCTCCCCGCTCCACTTGTTTCACCGTTATAGAGAAGTGTGGAAATTTCAATCACGCTGATAGAAGAGGACAAAGATCAGCAGAGACTTGAAAGGTCACAGGTAATGGATGTCAGCTATGAGAGAGCCATATTTCCAATATGTCAGCTTACCTCATCATTACGCTTTTGTGTTGCTGTTTTTCTACTGTTGTACATGGATGGCAGGGACACTTCATCATGATAATATTCAAATGCCATCTATCTACCGTGACGACGTTTACCGCATAACAGCAACATTTCATAGATATGTTCTGTCACCGGCGTATTACAAAACCAAAATGTACTCAGTTACCAGTTTATTATGCAATCCAATGCAATATCCCAGCAATAAAGTGAAGCTCATAAAATTCAGCTTTTAGAGGGGATCCAGATCCACTTTATGGTTTATTTTTGATGCTGTAGTTGGAGGTGATGTTCTATTGAGCTGCTCTCCTGTTCGCTTATATTCTGTCCCCTCATTTATGTGCAGTGCAGTCCTGTTTAAAGGTTAGGCCTGTTTGCAAATTTTTCTATTTTTATGAATACCTGATTTACATAGAAGGGCTCTCTATTAGGAAGGCCACGATTAATGTATTCATTAGTTCATATACATTTTATGAAGTAAAATAAAATGTATTTTTTACGACATAAGCCAAAAGTCTGTCATGGGCTTAATGTGTGTTCCAAATAAGCCCGCATTGTGATTTATTGATGCAATATAATGTTTTATTGTTTTCAAATAATTTAAAACAGCAACAAAACGCTTGTTGGTCTCTCTTCTCTCCACCACCTGAACCATAAACCCTAAGCTCATGAGCAAGGCATAAAGTGTTATTCCATTTTCATGTCGTCATTTTATTGTTTGGCTATTTTCATTGGTTTTAGTTTGTTTCTTTAATTTATTCTGTTAAACTTTGCCTATATTCAGCAAAGCTTAACTTCTTGTTTGTAATCCACCTGAGGACACTCGTAAAACTCCTCTCAGCTGCTTTCAGGAAGGTCTCGTCTCTGGTGAGATCTTCTCTGATCTTGGCCTTCGTTCTCTCCCTCTAACATTTTCTGTCCACTCAAAGTTTCGTACCAAGCACAGACTTTTTAAGTTTATTTTATTTTTTCACTGTGCCTACTCCTGAACAGTCTGCAGTGCATAATGTATTTATCTAAATATATTGGTGACCTAGCTCAAATAGGTTAATGATTACGAATAAATCTTTTATCAAACACTTTCACACAAGAGCAGTGTGAAGCTAATGGTTTGACCTTGATATTGACTTAGTGTATTCGCTCGTAAAACCCGCTCATCTTTCCATATGAAAGAAAATGGCATAAATTGGCAAAGTAACATCTCCTAATGCATTTTAATCCCCAAGACTATTTCCTTGCTACATTGATGAGAATACTGAGTAGAACAAAATACTGTTTTCTGTTTATATTTGACTTTGAAATTGAAAGTGGGTTTAAAGGGTACATGAGATGGATGGATACAGTTACCCTACATGAGATTGTGCACATCAGTGGATCAGTGCCATTCATCAAATAAACAACCATGGCCCATTGTTGACCTTTATTTCCAGTTATCACAAAATTGTACACTCTGAATGATCAGATTAACCATTTCGTGTTTGGATGGGACAAGCACACACACACACACACACACACACACACACAAACACACTCAGAGAGAGAGACACGCTTGGTTTACTGTGACTGTTTGAAAGTACGGGTGCTTAACTGGAACAGAGTTGTCGGATTAAAAAATGTGCCTTTTTTGGCGCAATCAAGTTACACGACCAAATACAATCAGGTCACACTGGCCTGATATCCTCAGAGGTCATGTTGCACTTTTTAGTCCCTTTGATGGCAAAGGATGGAGCAACAAATGTGTATGTCAGTGTTCACATTGTGTCTGACTTGCAGCACTTGCAACATATGTTCAACCATTTGCATAAAATGTAACACACTGATTCCTGTCACATGAAAAAAAGTTCCACACTCAGTATTAATAAACCCCAAGTATATACTATATAAAGCTGTGACATCTGAGATATAACAGATGTAACGATATTATTAACGTTCTATGCTTCTATGGCAAGGTTAACACATTTCAATGTTCTGTAATGCAGGAATGGAAGTAAAGGCACCATAGGATCATTGTAATAATCCTTTTTTCTATTACATAAAACTAATTTTAGAGCTGCCCTTCCACTAAAAAGCCACATGAGGCGTCAAAATAAATGAAGAAAATGCCACGTTAACCCCTTGAGATGTCACAATTATGAAAGGTTTTCCACAGCGTATAATCCAGCTGCTTAGAGGCAGTGTAGAAACAAAGGGGGGGGGAGAAGAGAGCGTGGGTGTGAATTCTGCAGCCACAGTGGAGCTAAAGTAGCACGACCAACCTATTCAAAGTAAAGGGAATTCCCAATAGTTTGATCTTCCAGGACTATGGGTTTGAACTCGGAGACAGAGCATTGAGGTCCACGGTTTCCCGGACTTAATGCAGGTCATTAAATGAAAGTGGTATGAAGATCACAAAGGCTCTCCTGGCTTCATCATGCATGAGCTTTAGGGCGTCTGTGCACAGCATCTCTGGGCTGTTAAGTATTAATTAAAATGAATGAATGGGGAAAAATGGTCTCAACACTTAACACAGGGACAGGGACCTTTGTAAAATTCTATGCCAATGAAAGAAAAGATGCATACCAAGAGTGACAAATAGATTCATATTCTACATAGGTTTGCTTGATAGATATATTTTGCCGGATCGTATCGCTACGACAAGCAGAATGAAAAACTGTTCAGACAGGAACACTTCATTTGGTCCTCGAGCCCTGATACTGTCAAGAGTTTGCTGTCCATTTTTAACTTCAGGCTGTTTTTGGTGGCCACAGTGCTAAATTGGTGTCTCATACTGCCACCTTTATGAAACCAAGTCCAAATTCACTTGTTATTCTTAAATTTCATCCAAGACAGCCCAAACTCCCACCGGCTGTCAAGCACATGACGTCAAGCAGGACTGTGATGATAACGTGCTTTAGAGTAGCCCATCTAACACATACCAAAATCTATATCTATATACATCAAAAAAGACACAACAAATACAACCAGACACTTACAATCACCAAAACTCGAATCTGGATTTGTCACACAGTACTCTGCCACTGACATATACGGTTTACTACAGTGAACAGATACCTGGAGGATTTTGGGAACCTGTGTCAGTACTTTGCTTATTCTTGGTTTACAACTGGAGATAATTGTGAGCAATCCTTTATTCCAATAATCTAACATTGGCTGTTAGCAGGCTGTAAAGGGTTAAAATTTGCAAAAAGGCTAGAAAGTAGAAAAAGTTTCCAAAGTATAAAAGGAGTCACACACTTGATTGGGCTTTATGGAGGAGTTTGCTGGGTGCCCTCAGGGTTACACCTTTGTAATTCTGCTTTTGATTTTAGAACAGAGGACATGTTTCATGCCGGCGTGTAATTGTTTATTGGGTCTGCATCATGGTGGGCACCAGTCAATAACCAATTTTAGAGGTCACACTGAGCGCTGCCCTCAGCCCATGGAGGCCAAAGCAATTTGTATCCAAAGCAGGATTTTGCAAGGCCAAATTTATTTTTTCTCACTACATCTTCTTTACGGTGTGCTTTCTGACTGTGTCCCAAAACTGCAAAGCGTGATAACTGTGTGTGTGTGTGTGTGTGTGTGTGTGCGTGCATGCATGCATGTGTGTGCCTGTGCGTGTCTTTATGCTTATTCAGAGAGAGGTTGGTGTGGTGAAACAGCTGTTCTGCCAGGTGTAACTATCTCACTATGGGTCTCTGATGACTCCTAGGATGAACATTTCAGCTTCAGCTCTTTACTCGCTTCATGAACAAAAATGGGGAAACTAGTTAAGGATCTGTTCCCTAGGAGGAATTGGACTACCTTAGAATTTTTAAAGTCGATCACAATTCATTTAGATTTAAGTACCGCCAAATTACCTTAGCTAAAGCTATCGCGCTCTCAAGAACAAACGTTATCTGGCGAAACCTGCACGTTGGCGTGAGAGAATGGATGAGGAATGACAATGAGGCGCCAGATGAGACGCCATCCCATGCAGCCGCAGCGAACCAATTACAGAGGACATCTCAGAGGATATCGCTAGCTGTGTCGCCCCATGTTGGCTTTGGTGCCACTTTACAATAACTGCTGATTTTACCCCTAATCTCTGAATAAAACAGAGTTGGAGCAGAAGAAAACTTATCTAATAATACGTACAATCAGTATAGATACTTCAAAAATATTTCATTAACTCAAGTAGTGATGATGGACGTGTGGTACTTGCTTATTTATTTTAATGTTACCGCACTTATCATAGGTGAGTGGACCACATGCCTGAACTGTGAATTGTGAAAGCTCTGTTAGTGAGTGCAATCAAACCCAATAATGACTGTGGGTTCTGGTAAAGAAGCAACAATCAGCCAGAGAAAATGTTAGTCTGTGCACTTTCCTACTGTAGCACTAGTCATAAGGATCGCCAGCTGAAATGGACAGTTGATGCACATGTTGACATAATGGGACTCAGTGCATGATTTACTTAGCCAGCCAGCTGCAAAATGGAACCATCAAAGAAGAGGTTTTGTCCTGAGTCAGTCGTGACAATGCTGTGTTTTTGAGGCCATACAGAATGGTGATGATGCATGGTGCTGGAGTGGTGCTCTCTATCAACATACCTTGTGCTTCTGGTGGTGCTTTGTCCAGAACAGGCTCTTGTTTGGGTTGCTGTAGCGTTCTCAAGGTCCCCCTGGATCATGTATCTGGTCTCTAAACTCTCTTTTTGCCCCAATTCTGCCTCTGGAACAATGTTTCAGTCTGGCGCTGACCTCACTGACATGACTATTTAGGCTCTGATCATTTCTCACAGTGAGCCTGAAAGATTCTTAATGGTTGCTGGAAATTACTTTTGGCAGTATGAGGAGTTTCTTATTACCTCAACATTTGGAGGTGCATAGCTTGGATTTTGTCTGGCGGTAATGGATCAAAGGAACATCTTAGTCACCTTGACATTGTAATTTCTGCATGGCTGCATGGCAAGTGTCACTTTTCATTTTCGTAATGCTCTCCTTTATGTTTTTGCAAGCCTATAAAACCATGCATGACATCATGCCTGTGTTGGCTGTCTACCGTATATGTCAGCGTCCAGAGATCCAATGTAATCAACACAAAACCTTTACTGCTGTGACTCAGGTAAGTCCCATAGGTGGAGGCGGAGCAGCAGGTGGAAGCGGCAATTGTTTGGGACATTTATAACACATTCATAACACATTCTACTTGCTGGTCCATTCCCGGCAGCCACAAATAGGGCCTGGGCAAGCCCTTCAATCATAGACATGCCTGAGTGGGCCTGCTGCTATAGCTTTGCTCCTCCCCTGTGGGCACAATAACTGTGGATCTTCACAACAATCAGCCATCTCACATGAGGCTCCAACCTCTGCTGCAAGACATACAGTATATAGAGCATAGGTACACACACAACGTCTATATGCTTTAATCACTATGCCACACCACATCATAGTATAATGTTGTGTCTAATTACGACTATACCACATCATTCAATATGTGTTAAACATCAACAAATACATTTCTTCTCTTCCATGAGGTGCATATTGTATACACATGTTCCTATGCTTGCCTGCACCTGCACCCCACAACTGGATTACTTTGCATGTACAACTGTCCATTGCAGCACAAAAGCAGGATAGAATGTAGAGGAGGGAAGCCAGCGAAACACACTAGACTAGAATTGAACGTAAACAACAGCTGAAGACACCCTTGTGCCACAACATGTTAGAAACGCCAACTACATTATTTCATTTCCTTTACCTTTTCATTTACCAAAGGATGACAGAACTCTAGCATTTACACCACCATCAATACATTTTTTTTACATCTAGTGCCGCCTTTTTCTTTTTTAAGGGCCAGCGCACAAGGCTTCTTACAGGAACATGTAAAGCCGTTGCAAACACACCAGATAGGAAGGATCACAGGGCATGACTAACAAGAGATTTCACATCAAATGGCATTTCAGATGAGGAATCTGAAAAGTTTGTGATATATCTTGCAGTGCCCGCTGGACATTTTATGTGTTAGCTTTTTCTACTGGTGACGTGGGACTTTTATTTTCATTTCATATTTTTCGTGGGTTGTTGACTTGTAGGAGCTTGACTGAGCCGTCGTCAAAGAAGAGGTGCAGTGGAGGAAGGTGTAGATGTCAATCAAGCTGTGCATTTGTAGCGTCGAGGTATAAAACTATCTGGGCTTAAAGGTGAAATGTCAGCAGTTAGACAGAGCTGCCAGGGCTTATAAACTGCAATAAACACCAATGCTTGTACATTTAGATTTTATGTCGGCTACATCCAAAGCTAATGGTGCTGCCTGCCTCTTGGTTTGGCATCAGCACTCCTCCAACAGCTGAGCAAGGCACCAGAGCATCCGGTGTGTAGGCAGCCGTACGCAAATTACTCACTGCAGCCCAGTTTTACTTCTACAAGTGTTGGAAGGTAATTTAGGGTTTTTGTGGTGATTCTAGATTTGATTGACAGGACTGATTTACACCTGCTGCTGTTACCTCCCTCGCGTTGTTTCGGATGGATCGGCACAACTTCCACTTTAAAACTGGGTCTCAAATTAGGCTTCTGTTCCGTTGCTTTGTTGAGTCTCTTGAAAGAAGATTCAAAAGGCATTCTTACTCTCATACGGAGAAGGAAGCACTAATAGTTATGCACTCATTACTTTTGGTGGTGTCCCTTAAATAAATCAGAGTTCAATAAATAATTTCATTTGCATATTGTGCATTGATGAAGACCACAGGCGGGAATGTTTGTGTCTCCCTCAGCTCCTCATTACACTGACTGAAAGCCCTTTGGCTTCTGAGGATTAGTTTTTGAGTGAGTACCTGAAATGATTATTATTATTTCACCCTGTGATGCTCCTCAAAAATATAACTAGATTTTTCTCATTTCAAGAACAAGTCTCTAAATTTAGGAAGTTCACAGAACGCAAGGCCTTTACACCGCTGCAATGGAGATTTGAGTTTAATTGGTAACACCTCATTATAGGGAACTACACCAAAATATGTCATAAAAACACCTGGATTCATCACGACTGGCCACAGTATTTCTCTGGATATCATATTATTACCATCTATTTCTGGTGATCTATCAAAAAATGGTAATTTAGGGGAGAGGAAATTGAAGGCCATACTTTTCCTCTCCTTTTTCATTAGGCGTGTAATTAATGCCAGCGCAGATGGATCTGCTGATTAAATAATGCTGGATTTCACCAGCAGAACGTACAGCATGTTTTATGGGAAAAGCCTCTGTTAATATTCCTCCCCTGAAATCAAATTGAATGCATGGAATGAAAGCGAGATATTCATTGTAACACTTATGTTAAGGTTTTAATGTGGAATTATTGTGGGTTGGTGGTGATCCAATTATCAATTATAAAACAACATTTTACAGAAGCAGAAATCATTTGTCTATGGACTAATTCATTTCTCTGTGAAATAACAGCGATGTGAAAATACAAGAGGAGGTCTGAAAACATAAATGCTTTCTCCTTCTCTAATTGGCAATGTGGTCAATTATACATCATGATGACCAGCTACATTCAATCTAATCCGATTTAGATGGCTAACGGGGTGTGTGTGTGTGTGTGTGTGTGTGTGTGTGTGTGTGTGTGTGTGTCCGTCCTTGGTTTTCATTCACTCACAATTGGTTTTCATTCACCCTACAGAGGGCCTTATTTTAGTTTGATGTCATCCACCGCTGATTATGATAGCAAAAAGCTTGTTAGTTATTAATCCCTTTGAAAGCCAAACATTACTCCAGATGATTTCACCGATCTGCACAATCAGAGAGGAGACTTTAATTTCATTTTCCATGTTTTTCCGTTAGAGATGTCTGTTATAAAGCACGGAGAAAGACACAACCTAATCACACCACACACACACACACACACACACACACACTGTGCGTATCTGCAGTTTTTAATCTTTTCCCCATGATATCCAGATAACACGCATCCAGTAAGCATATGAAGCGTTCAGTACAAGGTGTATCTGATTGTGAGAGAGATGTGAGGAGACGAGGCTCTGTTTGAAAACCTAATCACCGTGCGGCACAAGCAGAGTCGACGCAGCGACAAGGACGAAAAGGCAGAATGCAATGTGTTCTAAATCTGTAATATATACTAACTCTAGGTATATGTTTTGCATTCATCTTGACTTTATTTCTTTTGCTTTCTGTCACCACAGCTATTGCATCGCCTTGCAGAGTTTTATAGTATTTTCCAGCTGTGATGGGTTTTCTCTATTTCTCTTGTGTGGGAAAACAGTGTACATAAAAGCAGCAAAGTGTATTCATTTGCGTATTGTATATTTGCTTCTATTTTTATGTGCGTTCCTTTGTGAATATGTGTGGGTGTGTTAATAGAAATCAGGAGTTATTGAGATAATTAATAAAAACTTTGGAGAGCTTCAAAGGCAATTGCCGATTCCCAATAACCAATTCCTAATAACCAAGTCTTTGAAGGCGCCATCTCTCTCCCTCCCCCCCGCCCCCCCCCTCTCTCTCTCTCTCTCTCTCTCTCTCTCTCTCTCTCTCTCTCTCTCTCTCTCTCTCTCTCTCTCTCTCTCTCTCTCTCTCTCTCTCTCTCTCTCCCCCAAATCCACATACACAAAACACATTCATTTGTTATTTCCTTCGTTGTGAAGTCTGCAAGGAAATGTAGTTTTTAAGCGCAGTGTTTTTTTTTTGTTTTTTTTTGCCAAATCACAATTCCCTTTTCTCTATAGCTGTATCTTCTGTCATGAGTCAGGGGCTTTATTATTGGAATAGAGTTTTGGTTGGGGGATTGACTTGTGTATTTAGAACCATAGGGCTACATTCCTGCAACAAACTAGAAAGAAGTATGACAGTATGTGTGGTGTGATACCACCTGATCCACTCTTTTACATAACCTACTGTACCGAGTCTGAAGTTAATGACACAAAGTGTTTTTGTATTAGACCTTAAAACTGATCTTGAACTTTTAACACCCCCATAAAAACACAAACAGCTACCATATTTTCCCCATTGTGTTTCTATGACAACAGGAATTTGATGTCATAGATCCCACGGGACTTCCAGTTGTATTTTCTTGGGTTAATTGGCTTCAAACAGTCAACAGGTCTTGAAAGAAATGCCATGCCGCCAGCCACATGATGTGATGTGACGGGGGAGTCGCAGGGAGAGTGACACGTTTGTTTATAGTGTGTCTCATTTATAGCAGCGTACTAACAGACCATAGAGAGGTACGGACGCGTGCAGGATACGTGTCAGTGACAGCCGGAGATGCGCTGCCATTAAAGATGGGGTAATGCGAGTGTGGAGGGAAATTAGAGAAGGACAAGAAGAAGGAGAGTAGGCAAGACTGAGGTAAAATGGAAGGAAACATCGTCATTGTCGCTCAAAACCACACAATCTGCGCACATCTGCTTATATTTCCTTGAGATCTCCAGAAAATGATTTGGTTATTTTGAGGACTTATCTCAGCAAAAGCAGAGATTGAGAAGCAGATATTGCACGTCCTCTCTCTGCGTCTGTATTATCCAACACATGAATGTTGCAGGTATGTGCACATGAGAAGTTTTTGTCTCTTTTTCCTTCTTCTCCTGCGCTGTCTGTCATTCTTCTTTGGGTTGCTGAGTTGGGATATAACAAACCCCTACATAACATGCTGTTTTTCGACATGCTGTAAAAAAATGGATTAGGCAGGGAGTCTTCAATACCGATGTCTTGTTTGGGTCGAAGCCTAGAAGAAGTCGTATGGACTGTGACAGAAGAGCTCACAATCATCCACATTTAGGTTTTGATGGAATAAACAGGGCGAGTTTGCCTCTAAAAAAGGTTCTGATTGTTAAATGGGCCGAACAATTCTGTCACTAATTACATTTATAGTCACAAATGAGTTTAAAGATAACAGATTTTTGTAGGAAGTGTTGCTTTTCCTATTAGCCACCCTATATTGGGAGATGGTTCATAGCGGGAACCCAGCACGTTAAGACACTTGGCACACCCGATGAGTCAACGCTTGCCTCCACAACTCCCAGGTAAAGTTGGATTACCTCGGCTGTAACTGCCAAGTGACTCACCGCCCTAACACTCGAGATGTCAGAGAGAAAGGACTAATGATCCACATCCACAGCAAAGTGTGACGTGTGACTGCATATATGGATGTGTGTGTCGGCCCGGAATGAGCATTCCAGCAAGGTGATAAGAGAATAGTCATCACCATATATCAGCATGTCTCTTTTTTTCAGATATAGCACAAGTGCAGCTCCATCTGTCTGTCTATCTATCTGTCTATCTGTCTATCTATCCGTCTGTCTGTCATCTCTTAATCTCTCTATCTATATCTATCTCTCTATCTATCTTTTTCATCCATTCCAATTTTTAGGACACATTTGGCATTTGTGCGGCAGAATAATTCTTTTTTTTTTGCCTTTAAAAAATAAATATTTGAATTCCACAAACCCTCTTGACAGTACAACGTGGGAGAATGATGTGTTATTATGCGACGGTGAGAAACACAATAGCTGGGAAAGAACAAATGAATCCATTTGGAAGTCATTTGATGAGGAGTGTTGTTGCTTATGTGTTTGTAAATTGAAACCTTGGGAAGAAGAAGAACAGGGCGGCGGCGTTATCACTGGTGCAGCTTTTATTCAGGAAGTGTAATGGATGTAATACCAGGAAAGACAATTGTATTTCTTAGGTATGATTTGTTGTTTTGCACATTTCTTTTTTCTATTTTATGATTGGATCAGTTTTGCTCGTGGTCATGGATACGATAAGTAGACGTTATGTGAGTTTATGTAGTTTGAAAATCAATACTGATTTGAAGCTTGCTGATGCTGCATTTTGGAGATAATACAATGATGTATGAAGTGTTTTATGAAGCTAATATACAAAATGATGTCCTGCAGCTATAGTGAGAACTTCAAAATCAACAAATATGGTTTACATTAAACCGCAACAAACACATTCATAAGTCAGCTCAGCGCCTTTGCAGGGTGCACACTATTAGACGTACACACACAACTGCAATGTTGACATCTTTCCTGGGTGGGTTGTCATTACTTTCTCAGCACAAGGAGACAAAATGTCAGGTGTGCCCATAAAAAGGGTGCTGTGATCAGCAGAGCATACACTCTCACACAAGTGGACCATTTATAAAATACAGAGCAATGTCAGCTTTCCCATTTGTAAATTCAGAACATCACCCTGAACATTGAGAATACACTCAGGGTGCAGAGGCTGCATGGAGGCGGTGCAGCATAGATCATCTCAAAGTTTAAGCATATACAGTTTCAAAAGTGAGACTTTACATTGACATAACTCTGTAGATACTTTTTTTTGTGCTATTTACACAGACGTGAACCTTTTTGCTCATGTTTATCTTTCATATGCATTTTTTCAAAACAATACAATCCACTCAAAATGATAGATTACATCTTTGAAAACACAACGTTACATTGACTCAACTTTCATTTGAACTATCAATATTTGATGGTGGCCTTTGAGTCCGATTAAAAAGCTGGTAACTTTTCACTTTGGCCCCAGAGGAGGGTGATACTTCAGACACCTTTAATAATTCATCCTCAAGCAGACATTGACTTTTCGAAACCCCTACATATGGAAGAAGATCTATCCATCCAGTTCCACCACAACATAACGTATGGATATTTGAACCGGGCCCAGTGGAGATCCTTCCTCTCTGGATCAAACACTTTACACTCTTTGGCCATGAGTTGTTCTTTAAGATCGCTCAAAGTGCATCGGATGGTGATTTTAAGACCCTCGGAGATCAAAGTAAACCAGCTTTGGAATGCAAAAACACAGTACAGGAATCCAGAGTAAAATGGAGGGCAGAGTCATTTTGACCTCCAGTCTCCCAGGAAACAAGCTGTGGATCTATGACTTTACATCTGCAGGGCAAACTGGTGCATCTGTGGCAGTCACAGAGGTTACGTGAAGGTTCTCTGATGAATCATTAAAGAGAGGACAAGGCACCGTCATATTAATTCAAAAACATGTTGAACTTCACATGAACTGTACATTTTCCTCACAACAATACTTGGGAGAGGCTGACAGGCGACAGGTGACTGGGGAATATTTTTTCCTCGGGCGTATTGCCGATCTGGCATGACACAGACGGTGCTGATTCCAGGTGGCACCATTTTAATACTTCTTGCTTGAGAAAGAAAGAACAAAATGCATAGATGGAGCCTGTGATTACTCTCACTGGACCAAAATACGGGTTCACCTCTCTGCAGGCTTATCTTGATCTTTCTGCTCAGGGTTGTTGAGCAGAAACGGCGTAGTTGACGCCATCTTAACATTTTGACAATTGCTTTGTCTGAAGCCAAATGGAAAACTGAAAATGAACATTATGTTCTACATGTGAGTGGCTCTGCATGCATCTCCTGCTTAGTGGAGCGTCAGTCTGGTGCAGTGATACTGAGGAGAGGACACAGAAAATCTGCTTTTCCATTGTGGAGCAGGTGGCAGTCCATCCCAGTGGCCCTCTCAGTAAAGGACAAGTAGCAAAGAATTGGTGTTTTCATCAATTTCTTTCCATTTCAAAAGTGAACAGTCTATATATTTTTTCAAATTCCTATTTAGTCAATAATGCTGCATCACAAACCTATCATGTTCCATTGAGGAAAAAAAAAAACATTTGTGAGGTAAATAATTGAATGAACTCTGCGCTGTTCTTTTTCTCATTATACGAACGTTTTATTCCTCTCCGCAGAGGCCTGCAGAGTGTATTAGCTCTGGGATAATAATGACTGAAAGAGTGGAAAACCATCAAGGAAATGGAGGCACCAGAGGACAAGCAGGTCGTTTCAGCTGGAGGTTCGTGTAGCTATTACAAGCTTCACTGTATCCCCGCAGCAGGAGATATACCTGCTATTTAAGAAGAGTACTGCAGGACACAGCGTGTTTAAAGACCACAGCTTTCTGCCCTCCAAGCTTCATGGCTCTTAGGAAATGGAAACATACAACAGCCGTGACTCTTGGTCTACCTCCTCTCCTTCTTGTCTGTCCCCTCTGGATGACTCATCTATGGCCAAAGAGCTGTTAATGGTCATTCATCTTGGGTAAAAGGTGATTACAAGGAGACAAAGCATATGAAGGCTTTGTCCGCTGCTTCCCAAATGCCACAGACTAATAAAAACTGATGAGAATCCTTCACTCATCTCATTCCTTGTTGGGGAGAAAATAGACTGAGAGGCTCTGAGCATTTTTGAGCACTTTTGACTCCAGCAGTATTGACGCTTTTCAGGTCTTAAGCTCAATGACTGAAGATCAGATGCTCAATAACATTAATGTATCATCACACTGTGGTATAAAGGTTTTTAAGCTTTATGGTTTTGTTACGAATGCTGTTATTTCTCAAAATATGAAAATCCCATTGCAATGATTTAACCCTCTGGAGTGTGAAGTCATTCTGCTGTTTAGTTTTCACTTTGTTTGGCTCTAATTTGTCACCTAAAAAGCTGCATTCCACAAATCCACAAGCCTGCTACTTCACAACATCAAAATTCATGATCCTGGGAAGAAAATGTTGTTGGTAAAGGTGCAATTAAAATTCAAATAGGCCTTTTTTGTGTTTTAGTTTTGTCAGAAATGTCAAAGGTTTCACAAACTTTTTTTCTCTCTCTCTCTCTCCCTCTCTCTCAGAAAGTACTTCTGTAATTAACTGCAGGGGAAATTAAATTAAAATTCAATCAAAAAAAAGTTAAATTGTAAAGGTGAATGAAACCATCCCACATTTGAGAGTTTGATAGTATTGTTGTAAAAATTAAATTCAGTCTTGTGTGCTATCGGAATTGTTTCACCTGTTGGAGAGCCTGAACTCAGCACACAGTGTGTGAGGCTGATAAGAAGGGGGAATTCTATTAAACTATTCAGCATGAAGGTGATAAGGAAATCCAATCACAGCCATTATAAAATTATTTCATGCCATTGAAATTCAACTTTGCCAGGAAGTGATCGTTTTATCATCAAAATAAGCTCCTTATTGCTCCTTTATAGCAAAGATGGCTTTCAAATGTCTGTCCAAAGATTTGTATGTTGCCAGGAACTGAATCTGTCTCTCTTAATGCGCACACAGTAATGCACCCTGTCCTATTTATTCCTGCAATTCCTATACTTTAATTATTTAAATTGCAATTTTACAAAGAGATTTTTCCCAATGAATTGACTTCACCATGGCTTAAAACTTCCGAAAGCCCAAATTGGATCCAACAGCCCTGGTAGTTATCCAATTAAAGGTGGAGGTGAGAATGTGCTCTGTGCCGGGGCCCTTACACTTGTTTCCACCTGAGACATTGAAGGAATTATCATTGTTATTTTCTACCTTCAAAATCAATCAGGTTCCAAGCGATTGGATTGCACAGTTAAGGTATAGTGTGTCGCCTAACTGCCAACTGTAAATTAGGGTGGTGAAGAAAAACTGCTCTATTTTCTAATAGGAATTTTTCACAGTGCCTGGAATAAGGGGACCTATTTCTCAAAGGGCTGATTTTTCACTTTGAATTACTCCTCTGGTGTATTCATCTCTTGGCCAATAAATTCTAAGATCCTGTCAGCGCCTTGTCATTTTGGAGATTTGGTGTCAGGCCTGATGAATTAGACTTCATCTCTCTGTTAACATGTTGCTAATACCCACAGCAGACTGCTGCGGGCTGGGCACACACTTACAGGCCGCGGGAAGATCAACAACCCTGCGGAGTAAAAAGCAGATAATAAAGGGAAAGGAGGAAGTATATTCAAACTAGCAACAACACTACAATGGCACAGACTAATACATCTGTTTGATTGTTTTAACTCCAGGGCACAACCTACATTTGAATTTTTCAAATAGGGTTATTCCTCTTAGCTGAGTAAATCGATCTTGGGTGTTTTGGAGCAAATGAAAGTCATTTGCTGACATAAGCTAATGCAAAGTGCACTGAATGTGTTGCTGATTTGTGGCTGTAGAAAGAAATCAGTCATAAAGGAAATTCACAGTAAATATCAACAAAAACCACAGGGTATTTTCTACATAACGACTTAGGTCTTCACCTCTGCATATAAATGTATGTGTTGTGCCAACAGAAGCAAGAGGAAGAATCTCTCAGTGGGTATGTTGGCTGTGTAGATGGAGCAAATCAGCAGGAACACCATGGTCAGTTCCTCTCTCTTCTGTTCCTCCGTTCGTACCCAAGGAGGCGAGCAGCAGCCCATCACTCCTATGCCCTCCAGCTATCAGACTTTTTCAGGCTGAGAAGCAGGATCAAATACGGTTTTGTTTGTTGCCGTCTCGCCATAGATGTTGCTTTGAGCAGGTGAACCCAACCAAACAGAACCAGAGGGAAAGAAGAAGAAGAAAACCAGCAAGTTTCCTTAAAAAAAGCCAAAGTTTTGTTACGGAGGAGATTTATGGCAGAATCAACTACAAAATAGTGAGAGTGTAAATCTGTGTGGTTTGTTAATAGAGATAAACCCGTCAGTCACTTACTTTAGCCTCCATTTCCTTTGGGTCTTAGTGGCAATTGTTTTTGTTGATGCCTCATACAGTTCTTGTATTTTAGGCTGCACATTAGAAAGGTAGCAGACAGAGCAGAGCAAACACAAGAATCAGGGTATGATCTTTGATTGAGAGAATTGGCAATGCATCAGGCATTAGACAGCCTTTATACACTTGTCTAACAAAACTAAGTATTTCCTCTTATGTTGCATTCACCCTCATCATGCTTTTCACCGTTGCCATCTAATAGTATTCGAGTGGTCTCTCCACATGCCAGATTACATTAGTGCTCAACCTCTCTGAAGAGTCGAAATAGATCCCAGCTAAATATGACAAATGAACCCAAGTACAGAAGAGACACAGAGGTGATTATACTGTGTCTTGTTTTTTTTCTCCCAGGCTCTGTGGAAAAAAGAATTGGAGTATCTGAGTCTGTACTGTTTATGTGTCTGTACTCTCGGGTGTCTTTCCGTCTTTCTGTTGCTCTCACACTTTTATCTTGTGACTTGCCCCAAAAACAGCTCCAGTTTTGATGTTCAGGTTGACAATAAACCTCAAAGTCAACAGTTTTGTACAGTGGAGGATCACGTCCCTGAGGCCTCTGTGCTCGCCGCTCTGAAACTTTTGTTTATTTGTCTCTCTCAAGTTCTCTTGTGAAGTCCCTGGAGATATCAACATTAAATTGCTTTTTGGTTCAGAAGCTACTCCGATGCATTAGAACTTGTAATGGACTTTGCCTTGGCGAAGGTGTCAGGCGGTGTATTGATTGTGCCTACTGGGTACAGCTGAAACTGCTTCACACCTTTGAATTATTCATGTCTCTATTACAATTATTGTCCTAATTGTAACAATGTTTGGATGGCAAACTGCTTTGAAGAAAAAGGAGAGCTTATTTTGTCTCTGTCTGCCTGCCCTATATTATTTGAGAATGTGAATAGTAATGTGATCATTTTTCATCCTGCAGTATTACGGTATCCATTATGAAGACGATAACTTGTGTTGCCTGAAAGGCAAACAAAGTTTTAGATGGATCACGCCTCTTAGTTTTAATTAAAAATCACAGACAGCTTAATTGTGGTGCAGTTTTGCTCTGCTGGTCCGTGATTGCTTCAGAAACCAAAAACAAGATTGTAAGAGGAACTCGCTGCAGATATTGCGCCGCAGTTCTTGCCCTTTGCCCTCCATCAAGTTGGGACACTGCAAACTTTTTTACGCAAGTTTCTTATCAAAGGGTAATGAAGTCAGCTCAGAAGAGGATTCTTTAAATTGTACTTTGATAGGTGAGAACTACTGGGAGGAAATGTCACGCCAACTCATTCTCTATGCATCTGAAAGTCAAGTGAAGCAGTTAAGGTACTTGTGCTCCTTGAGACTGTTTTGCCATATTTGCATCTCATTAAGGATGCCTCTTCTGAAATGTACCTCTGCAGAATTACGTAGTTGTGAATTGATAATGCTGATCTGTAATTCACTGCAGGCTCTTAACAATATGCAAGGTGTCATACATATTTATGAAAAAGCTCCAGCCTCTGGCTTACATTCAGCTGATTGGGCACTTCCTGATGCAGTCTAGTTTGGTCATAATCCATCATTATGTCTTCAAATAGCATCCCACCACCCCTCCCCCTCTGCCCGCAGCCCATTTTACGTGCATTCTATTATCACTGAACTTTGTTGAAGCATGAAAATTAAAAAGAAAACTGAATGAAAAGCTGTTTACACTGGACACTTTGCTTTCATCACTTTAAAGAGCATTGTAAATGTTTATATTATTTACATAGTAAAAATATCAGCGTTTACATCTCTACACATTTCTGTCTTTCTTACTTCCTTCATTCTATCTTTTCTTCCAGGCTGCTGCCTTTTTTGTTTCTTTGCTGGTCTCATATCATCCTCACATCCTTAGCAATGTTCCACGATGTTTGTTTCGAGTTTGTTTCTCCTCTTTGCAAAGCTTTTATCTGTCGGCTGCAGGCTCCTGCTGCTTTTGTCTGCGTCACTCTCTTTCAGATGGAGACATTTGTCCCAGAAAGATTTAATCCTCAGCAGTGAAGCACTATTGAAATGAGTTGAAAGCCTCCTGATGACAAATGGCTCTTTTGCCATTTGGAGAGACACAGACATGATTGACAAGACAAAAATATCTGGCTTAACAAAAGCAGAAGAAAAGAAACTTCTTCACGCTCGTTTCAGTTCACAGTCGTCCATTTAAGTAGTCTGTTCTTGATAACAATTAAAAACATTATACAATTTGGAATCAGACACCAGTGAAAGCAAAAGCACCTTTCCAAGCAATGTTTGGTTATTCTGAGACAATCAAATTCCCTGAACCTGAGTTTAAATGAATGAGGGTTATTGATTTCCTTAGAATAACTATAGCTGAAAATCTACTGCATGTGTTTGTTGTGTTTGCCTAATGTTCCCACGGCACAATTTAACACCAAATGTTGTCTTAATTTCTTTATGTTTTTCAGTCATAATGCAATAACTAAATGATACAGCACAACTTGGCTCACTGCACACAATACTCTGGCACTTACAGAAGATTTCAGTTTAGAATTCATATCATAAAATCTATTTAACATCAACATAGTAACATCTAATTCAGTGTAATGTAAAAGCGTCTGAGGCTTTAATTAACAAGCTGAGTATTTTCTCATCACTTTTACTTAACACTTCTCTGTTAGAAACACATGTTGCAGTGTGTGATGCATTCTGTTGTAACTAATTTCAGTGGAATCATACAGTGAACGGCAGGCAGACGTTGAATGAATTATGCCTAATTTAGCCCCAATTTATCCAGCTAATTGTCAGTCGGATCAGATACGAGCCTGAGCAGATGCGGGTTTCTTCGAGTCACAACTGGATTCCCGGGAAATTCATAACAAAACCAAATCCATCGATGCGTTTCAACATTCTGCACACGCTGGCTTATTGTTTTGAATGGAATATAGCTTCATTCGTTATCCAGTGGGTGCACTCATATCATGGAATGATTCTCAAGTCATTAAATAGAGTACAGATAAGCATAGAAATGATAGACCTTGGCCATTCACTGACTGATTCAAATGTGTAGTAGGAGTTGATACAAGAATTGTCCATTTTTGCCAATTGAGCCCCGAGTATCAACATTCTGTGCATGCTCTGAGAATCACCAGGGAACTGTGTGTGTGAGCATGCTGTGTATCAGGATCACTGTGTTCATATGAGAGCGACAGCCAGGATATTACTTTGGGAAAAGGCCACTGTGAAAATGTGATCATTAACGTAACCGTGTTTGCCATCACTGTCCCTAATATTGATTTGGAACAGATCTATAGATACAACATCAATTGACCCCCTGATCCTCCCTCACGTCTAATTAAATGCATGTCAAGACAACTTAGTCCACTGTTTCCCCCTGGCACATTCACACATGTACTGTACTGTGTATCTGACATGTTAAGTTGTCCACATCCTATGGTTAAGCACACACATTTAACAAGATAAAAAGCTTCAAAAGGTGATCTGTTAATGACCTTGTTTGATAGGCACATCACTTCCAAGTTCAGTCCAGTTTCCCTGTGATTATACTTATACTCTATAATTTCTAATTATTAGTGCCATTTGACAAACTAAAAGCTCTAACGGTGCAAAACTTCCCATAGTCCCGACAACCGCCGCGCATGTTTAAAAAATAATGACACTAACCTGATTTCATGAAGTAGAAAGTGCAAACACACACTGCAAAATGTTTGCGTCGGAAGCTTTGAATTGTCATTGTGAGGATTAATAAAGAATGAGCTCCTTTAATGTTTCGCCTGACTGAGCCCATAAAAGCCAACATGTTGCCGAGGAAGAGAAGGAATACAAGCAAAGCCAAAGCCAATAAATGTCACCTTTCTTTTTTTCTATCTGCAAGGCATGCGGGAAATAGGAGACTTGGGTGTCCACGGTAGGGAGACAGGCAGAAAGGGTGGGGGTGGGATGGGGCGGGGGGAGGAGTCATTTTGCTTCCGTTTGGCAAAGGGCACTGCAAAATGCTCTCAATTTGTCATACGCAATTGGCTGCATGCTTTCAGGGCGCAGAGGAAAGGGGCTGTTTCCACGTATGTTCTGTCCTCTGCTTGATTCAACCTCATGGCAGACGACTCACCTCGAATCTGACACAGAATTCCATGAATGAAACGATTATGCAAGACTCCTTCCTTCATGCCTTTGCCCTCTTTTTCCACCTCATTCACATTCTAATTCACCCCCCTATTTGCTTTATTGCTTCCGTTCTATCCTAATATTAATTCTGCAATTATCCTCTACACGTTTTGAATGAGCCTCTAATTGGAGAACAAACTGTATCCAGCTAATATGTATTCCTTCTTCTTCAATGATGAGTTTGAATTGACTGCGCTTCTTCTGAGCAAAGGTGCCAATTTGAAGGCAAAGTCGCCGTGGCAGCCAACTTCCAAAAGGTTAGTCAGTGTGATGAATGCAACCTCAATATGTGAAAAATACGTTTGCCGAGCAGTTTTGTGTGCAGCGAGGTGGATGGAGGGGCTGTAAAGAACAGATGTGGCCGAGCTGAGGCTCGCCGTTCGATGGATAAACATGCTGCACTGATTCCCTCGACAGTTCTGCAAAGCTAAGAACATAATGTGAGCGCTACTTCATGGCTGAGACCTTTGCAAACAGCCCAGAAAGCTCTTAAGTCATCAATTTCATTCCTACGCACTGGTACATCTTGTATACTGTCCGCCGAGTAAAAATAAAGAGAGAAATGTGCAAATACTGGATGATTTGGATTTGTGAAGCTGTAGGCTACTGGTGTTCAGACTGTGTGTGCTTTGGGATTCACAAGGAAAGACTGCGTGGTGTGTTTGAAGGTAAGAACATTCACAGTGCCTGGGTGGAATGGTGGTAGTTACTGTATGTCCTTGAATTACATCCAACTTATTCGCCTTCAACGATAATCTCAATTCCTGGTGATCTTAATTGCTGTTGTCTGCAAGTCTTTAAGTGATTTGTTGCTATCAGTATGTACCTTGTTATTGCTGATATTTTCAAGCACCGGTGAGTTTTGAATCAGCCATGTGTGCCTGTTGTTGAGGGTGCAGCGCTCTGTCGGCTATAAAAAACACAGCCTAGGCAACTGGAATCACCAGAAACACAAGCGTGTGACCGGTGCTCGCTGCTGAGGTTCACCACTCCAACTGTGGAAAGTAATGCCAACGACAATGGAGAAAAATAATAGTGCAGGAAGTTTGAGTCGTATTTGCAGCCCTGCTCTGCCCCACTTGTAGCATGAAAGACGGCAGCAGCAGCGATCACACAGCAGCACCTCTTCATCCAGGAGGAGACCTGAGATATTTTGAAATTGTTTTGTTCACATAGAGAAGTTCTTCAAAAATAAAACATGTTGGTGAAGGTTGTGAGTTTGAAGAACGACAATTTCTACACTCAGTACAGTCATATTTGTGTTTTTGCAGTGTCAACAGTGAATGTAGCTTCAGAGTTAGGTGCAACATATAAACGGGTCAATCTGGCTCTTTCATAGTTTAGTGAACCATCAGTCAGCCCAGCTTCACGTCTCATCAGTGTCCCAGTAGGCCACAGTTCTGATCATTTGTTCCACCATTAGACCAACATACCTCCCAGCTGCCACACACACTTCAAAGAGAGCTCCAGGGGGGTCAAAGATAAGAACACAGTGAGGGATCTCTAGCTGGCAAATCTGTCTCGTTAGAACTCTTTGATACACACACACACACAAGCAGGTATGCACACGGTTCTCACGTCATTTCAGTCAAGTCGATACCCCTAAGCAAGAGACCATCAGAGAGAGAAGACACAAGCAGAGCCATGCAGCTTCAGGGGCCCTGGGCCAAAAAGCAACTTAAATCAATTCCATTTGATTAGGTGCCATGGCTTACACTACATCATTATAATTCCATTAACACAGGGATGGATTTTCAATGAATGTAACTGCAGGCAAATGGTTGGGCATAATTGTGTGAAATGAAATACAGCACAGGTTGTGAATTTGAGTGTGGATTTCCGCCTTTTCTCCTCTCGGTTTTCAGATAAGGACTCTGCTTCATCCAATTGCTGCTGTCTTGATTTTTTCCTTTTCCTTCTCTTTTTTTTCTGTCGTTAAGCAGCTTTCCCCCCCCCCGCAGCATCTTAAAATGCTTTTCCAATGCTTAGTCTAAATTATTTCACACTCTATTATATCAGCTCTGGCTCCGTAGACCTTGTAAAGCCAGCCACGCAATTGGCTGATTTAACTTTTAACGGCTGATAAATAAATACTGTAGATTGTCGTTATAGAGGTTAAACGTTGTCCACTGTTAGTCATCCATTCTCCTTCTTTTTTTAAAATTTCATTAATGCCACACACATTATAGTTGCAGAGCCACAAGCATGGAGATCTGGGAATATTGACAGAAGGCTATGCTGACTGTTAATGTGATTACACATGTCGCCCGTGGCAGAAGGGGCCGGCCCGCAGAGAACACGGGGCCGTGCTGTGATTTTAGAGACGCAAAGTGAAATATCTATTAGGAAGCCAGTAAAGACGGCAAGATTAACTGCATGACTACCGCCGTTTTATGCATTGCTTCTAAACCAATACATATACTAGGTGAAACAAAGGCCACGGACCCATGTTTTGTTTTATTTACATAGGCAATCATACATAGCCTTGGGCCTGCTGCTTCATGACCCAATTTGTCTTTTCACAGCAAATGCAAAAAAAAACAACAAGAAATTGCTTGTTTTCACATTTTGCTATTGGTCAATGGGCACAATGTGGACAATGTTCTCACTTATTGTATTTTTCCGTTGCTTCGTGTAAAGATCTTGTTGGGTAGATAAACACAGACTTGAATGGCCCCCTTTTCTGCCTTTGTGAGTTTTGTACCTACAGTATTTGTACCTCTTTTTTTAGCTTCGCCCCTTTAATTTTGGTTTGAGATCATTAACCACAGTCCTCTCACAACAAACTGATCCTTAAGCTGTTGCCGAGTTTGTGTCAGACGCGGTGTTGCATCTTTAATGCGTTGCGAGCTGGGGGACTTATCAAATATTTGTGTCTTTCGCAGTCAAGCAGCGCGGCGCTCACAGAAGCTGAATGACTGAACACCCCCACGTCCGTCTCTGAAAGTTGTCGAGGGCTGAACAATGGCTGCAGTGACAGAAAGTGACTGATGAAAATCAACAAGCCATCAGGCCCTGAGGATAGAGGAGAGCACCAGCCAACTGCATGGTTAATAACATTAACATGTGTTTAGCAGATTTGTAAAGAAAAATTAGATGCTGAATATTATGGGATGTTGTCTGTAGATATCGTTTAACACCTTTGTAGGGATTGTTTTTTTCTTGATTAGCTCAATTTCCTTACATTTACAGATATGTGTTTTTTACATTTAATCTACATATTTTATGTTGAATATGAATCTAAAACCTTATATTTACATCCTGAATCTTTAATCTTTACCTATATCTTTAATCTTATATTAATCCTAAAATGTTCAAATCATACTTAGGTTTGTATCTTAATGTTAGTTAAGTACAGGAGGGAGTGTGTGGTGAACCTTGCAAAATTTGAAGGAAATGCATCCAGTGAGACCAACCAAGGCTTTACAGCATAGTGCCTTACTGAAAACTGACCATTTAAACCCAATGTGCATAGCGCTGCTGCAGCGGGGGGAACTGAAGAGGATCAGTGCATTATTTTTGCACATTGAATTATTCACAAAGTTCCAAAATAGACCCTTGAATGAAAATTAGAATGCAAAATCAACCTTCGGTCTCAATGTTGCACAAGTAGAACTGCAACAGGGTGAAAGTGCTCATTCTTGCCGCATGAAGCCAAGCAGGGCAGGGACTACGTCAGTTTATCTTGAAGAGAGATTTATGAGCATTATAATGAATCTTATGCCTGCTTTAATTACAATAATACTCAACTCTTTGAAGTATGCAGTTGCAGCTTGAAATCATTAGCTTTGTGTCTTCTACTTTACAGTGAACAGATTACATTTGCATGTTCAGATGTTTTGGGTTTTTTTGCTAAAAGAAGTTTAATTGCCAGATTTGGCTACATGTGTTGCCGAGAGGATACGCAATTCACTTCTATTGTCAATTTTCGGAACTGCAAAACCTGAACTGTGAACATTCAGGGCTGGAGAAATAGCAGTTCACGAGTCATAAACCCAGATGATGCTAATATGTTTCCTGAATGAATCCTGAATGTCAACCAGCCATCGTTAGAGGCCCCGCGCAGATGCTTTTCACCCACATTGTCTATTGTGCACCTGTCCCTGCCGTATGTCATGTGCTCTGGCCCATCCAAACTGAGCGAAACAAGGCAAAGGGATCAAAATCGCTGCCAGAACAGTTGTGCGACAGTTCCACCTGTGTTTGCCCAGGGTTTGCTTCTCTTTCACGGCCCAGATAAAGGCACTGATCCCTGGCACAGTAGAGACAATGTGACAGCCTTTGGCACACTATAGGTCTCAACACGGGAATCAGACCCCCACAGTGCCCACCTGCTCTGCCCAGGTGATGGTAATTGTGAGTGTGAGGCTGGAGGACCAGGTGTCCCAGACTTCTAGTTACCAGTCAACCAGTTCATTGTTAATTGTTCTTTGGTCCACATTTTCAGTAGGATCTCACATTTCCTCTTCCTTTTAGCTGTTGGATTTCCTGTTTCAGTTTATGTCATTATATTTAGCATTTTTCCTGCAGGGCACCACTGATATTAGATAGTCTGTGGAGATCATAATTGCATTCCATTCCATTACAATGCATACAATTGTTTTGCACACTATGGCTTATGTAAACGTTTGATTTTATTGTTAATATTGGCTCTTTATTTGTTTCTGCATCATTCCCTTAAATTGTTTAAGCACCACCTCATGGGAACTTGGCCACCCTCAAAGAAATGATAGTTTCGCAAGCATGCACTGCAAGGCTCAACACGATAAATGAGATAAATAAATGATATTCACATCAACTCAATGTCTTTGTTCACCAACATTATATGCAGTGAATAAAGTGGGACCATGTCTACTTCGAACAAATCAGGAACTTGCAGAAAGTCTCTAAATGCCAAACAGGTCACACTTTCTGCATCCTCCATCTGTTTTCTCTATGACCCAGGTTTTTACTTATTTACTTACTTTACTGACTTTTGTGTTCGCTGCAAGGATGTAGCAAAGAGAACAATCAAGTGTCCCTGTTGGGAAGAATCATCTATCTGATTTTTAAGGTGAACCTACGGACACATTTTATTCATTTATGAAATCACATTGTCAATATTGTATCAATGGACTTAGGTCTGATACTCTGCACTGCGATTGAGCTTTTTCAGAACTTTGGCAGAAAATTATGTTTTAATAAGGGGTTCGTGGAAAAAACAGCAAAGCTTTTACTTTCAGCCTAAAACATCAAACAGTTTAATTCAGACGATTAACTATGAAAAATATACACTGTGCTTCTAGAAACTGCTCCAGGATATGACTATGATGTTTTATTAACATACATGAGCAATAAGAGACATGCACCACATGAATTGCACAACTGCTCCATATAAGTGCAGTTAACACGTGGAAGAGTGGTCGGAATGTTTCCTTTCTTACATACATTGAGTCATTAAATGCGCTTGAAAGTTTAATATCCAGTCATCTTTCAGAGTTCATTAGCTTGACAGAGTGTTATTGGGAGAGCTTATTATATCCAACACAGAAACTTTAGTGCATTTGTTAAGATTATGAAAGTTTATGTGTTTTGCATAAATAGATTAAATTGTCAGTGAAGAGTAGGTGTTAATTAGTACAGCTGTGTCGATAACAGGACTCATTTTGCATTCATATCTGCTTTCCTCAACTTACTGCCTGGATACTTGCTGAGGTGCAGAATGCAGAGAGTAAAGGCTGGCATCCCACACTGGACCCCTGCATTCCTAAACTATTTTCCTACTTCGTTTACCCCTTTGCCAGCTAGATTTTTGTTGTTGAGGAATGAGGTGAGAGCGTAGAGCATTGAAGGAAACTCTGGTGCTCTCCCACGCCGCAACAACTTCCACTGAGCGCCATGGCCGCTGTTTTCATGCTGTGGTGGAGGGCTGGCAGCTCTGCATGTGTGGCATCCATCCAGAATGCTCATATGAAATTTGTAAGTGCAGATTCCTCGGCTTTACTCGGCTCCGACTTTTATGTGAATAAGGTTTTACTGTTTGACAAAAATCTTAGAAACATGGATCAGGGATATTAGAATATTATGTCGTCGCATATTAATGACAGGAAGGCAGAAATATTCACAGTGAAAGAGAAAGCCTTTCCCACCCACAGCGAGCAGAGTGATGGATACCTCATGTTCCCAACGCCTTCGTTAGATAGAACCAACAAAAGAAATGACTTAAATGCAGCACTAATGCATCTGCACAGCACATGCATATTCAGTTTTAACCAAATCCAAAGCCTTTTCCAGACCAGGAGATAAAGGAGTTTTGACACTATTAAGGGAAGCACTATTGGAAAAGATGACTCATCGCCTGTTATAGGGAAACCTTGACTACAATATGAGCCTTCTGTTTTTTGTTTGGCTCGTTTTTGCTTCAGGTGTTGACTCTGGGATAAATCTGTTATTCCATCTTTTGCAGGCTTGATTTACACTGTTGAGCCTCCATCACTGTGACTGAGCAACACTGGCCTCCATAGGCCAATATTGGAACAGGAGGAACAGAAGTAAACCAGGGGGGGGAACCCAAATCCATGATTAAATAAAACAAATCTCTCTCTCTCTCTCTCTCTCTCTCTCTCTCTCTCTGTAGTGTGTTCATATTTGCTTTGTGTGTGTTTCTGCCTTCCTGTTTGTTTGAGAATGTGTCACTTTTACACGGCTTACGCGTCTGTTGTCGCTCTCTCTTTGTAGCTCTGTTTGTTAATGTCAGTCAAAACAGCCAAAGCGAAGGTGCCATTGTCCATGCCGAAGGGCAAGGGGAGCGAATTCGACAGCTTGACAGCTCTCATTAGTGGATTAGACACAAACAGTGGCGCAGATGCTCCCGGTCATTCCTTGGTCAGCCTGGAGCTCCTCTTCACGCCACACTGACAGGTGGCTTTGTGGCACTCTGTCTCATGGTTGACAGGGTGGCAAAGCAGAAGCGCATCTCCAATAGACTGCTGGGATTGCCAAGGACGGGGGAGATTTCACTCACATGAATACTGGCTGAATCTAATTAAATGGATCATGAAGGTTTTACAAACACTCAAACAGATTCAACACAAAAACCGGAAAAGGGGATAAAAGAGGAAGACAGAGATAGTCTAAGACGTAAAGTGTGTGTGTGTGCGCGCCCTTTTTTTTTACAGATGGCTTAAAGTACAGTAAATTTCATGCTCCAAAGTCTGTCAGATCAAACTACGAGAAAATGTGCCTGCTACTGCTTATTCTTATTTTCCACGATGAAGCAAACACATTAATGCTCGTTGAAGTTGCGAATTGAAAAAGTGTAATGAAAAGAAATAAAAAAGAACGTCTTGCACAACACTCAGAGCCTTGGATACGTCTGACAGGTCTCAGTTACCATCACGTATTGCCTATCAGGCCAATTGATATGTATGAACTCATGATTATGTGAGTGTATCTTGTCCACAAAGTATTGCAGCCCTTGCTTGCTTCATGATGTGTCAGGCTCAGAACTTACCAAGCAAACTCCTCCACACACAGGCGCTTCCACACGAGGTACAGAGTGTTCTGGTCCAGAGTTCCCTTTGGATCACATTTTTCTCTTTCAGTGCCTATTGTCATTTGTTACGGCACAAAGCTCAAAAGTTCACTTCTCACTTTCACAGTAAAAAATCACTGCCAGGGGCGTAAAACTTCTCTTAAACTGAATGGATGTTAAATGATTTTTCCAACACACCTTTTGATGTTTTTCCAATGCCTTGAGGGTGAAATAGAATGAGGCTGATGAGTAACGCAGTCGGGGAGAACCTGGCCCAGACAAGCAGTTTGAGAGAAAAGTCGAAGCAAATGAAAAATCTGTATGTAGCCAAACAGTGTGAAAGACTGACCTGCTACTGAAGGGGAGCTGGGTTTTCTTTCACATCTCTGAGTGCATTTGGAGTTTCTGGATAACTGAATCATCCCTTGAATTACTGTGCAAAAAGCCGACAGTCATCTCAGCTGACCCTGTACAAGTGAGGATATCACACTGTAATGAAACCCTAATGGTTCTGCTCTGATGGTCTTGTAGAGCATTTTTACCGATCATATGTCAACAATCCATGCCCTGTGTGCCTGATATAGCATAATGAAACACAACTCAGCGTTTATCAGAAGTGAACAGTAACACCATGTTTCTATTGAGAAATAAATGCATTTCTGTTGTGTGAGACAGAATCAGGACAGTAGCAGTGTGCCTCTATCCCACAAAACCACTGAGAAGGAAAGATCTGTAATATTTACCTTTGGTTTCCAGAATAATTCCCAGTATGTTTCTCTTTCCAGCTCGGCAGATTTAATGTAGAATCCAATTATGGGGAAAAGTGAATGCGGTGTAGAGGTTGGAGGAAGGAATGATGGCCCATTCGCGGCGCTGGAGTGTATTAAAATAGTAGTGTGCTTTGGTGCGACAGGGCAGTTGCAAGATCACAAATAGCAGGTGAGGGTGTCCTTTATCTGTGAATGTACGGGGGCAGAGGCCGGGCGTCCCAGGAGGGCCGGGTCAGCACTCAGTTCATGCAATTCTCCCTTAATCCATTTTAAAGATTAATGTCAAATCATACCATGTGCATTCTATGAAATCCCATAGTTACTTAGCTTGAGGCAGTGTGTGTGTGTGTGTGTGTGTGTGTGTGTGTGTGTGTGTGTGTGTGTTTGCTTGCATCAAGTAAACCACACGTTCTGGGCCTATAGAAGGCAGAGGGAGAGACACGAGGGGAGGCTGCTCTGTATTTGCTGGTGAATCAATACAACACATTTTCAGTCAAAAGAGTGAGCAGATGAAGCCGACTGGAGAAAAACAAAGATAGTGACGCACAGCCCAAAAATTCATACTCAAAATTCCACAGCATAATTGCACAAATTAGCTCTTGTCAACAGGAATGATGAAGAATGCCTATAAGTGGAGAGCACCACTGCCAAAAATGACGATCCTCATCGATTAGTGGCACCGTAGAACCTTTTCTTTCCCTTTGTGAGCATTATTGCACAAAGACACCAGACAGGGAGAGAAATGCTGCAGGCTGTAATTCATCATAAAGCAGATTGGCTGGTAACTAAAAATAACATGAAACTGTTCCCAAACTGTAATTAGAATGTGGCAACTTTAGATGGCGCTGTACAAAGTGAGGATAGCGCTATATGTACATGTATATATACGAATAATAATTTGGATTCAATAATAATTACATACCTTCATTGTCTTTCCAGCTCCAACTTTCCTTTTTTTGGCCTTGAGCGCCACTTCTAAATGTTCTTTTAGGGGCCATTTCTGTTACCGTCAATGATGGCGCTGCTCCAAACTTGCCCGTCTTGTTACCCACAATGCATCTACGTTACCATGGCTACACACAGGTTACAACCAGAGGCCTATGGAGCTCGGGTCAACGTAAACCAGTGGATAAATTGGCGTTTTGTAACCACACGAAACGACTCGTTTTGCTCAGAGTTGCATTCATTGGTCATACGATAACATTGCGGCAGGATAGATTGAATAACTACACAATTAAATGACTTTAATCCGGTTCAAGTTAGCAGACGGCTGACCAGAAGTTAAGAATGTTTTAGAAATGTGAGGAGCATGTGTGTCTCCCCCTAGTGGTAGGAGTCCCAAACAACCGCATACAGCGCTTGTTTAGCAAAATTGCAACCTCGTCAGGAGGATCATACTGTTTTCCTAACTTTCCACAGCGCCAATCACAGGTACAAAAGCTGTTGCTATTTTTTACTTGCTAGATTGCAGCGCCTAAGATCCAAAACCTCAATTTTGAAGTGAAACATGGATTGAGTCCTGGCCTCACATATCCATATATTTACTGAGTGTGTGTGATGATTGATGATTGTTTTGCTAGTGATTAAGTTGTTGTGTGCTATAACAGCGCACACAGTTGTTATTATGCGTGTCATGTATGTGGTTTGTATACAGCCTGATTTTTCCTGAATGCTAATTGGCAGACTTTAATGTGATTGTGTTTTCTTATTAACAGTCAGATGACATCCAGGAATGTTGGAGGATTGTGATCCCTGCGATAGTGTACAACACGGGATATCATCAGTGTTTATGTTAGGATCTGAAAGCTGATTCCCTGCCCTTCATTGTTTTAACCGCAGGCTCTGGCAATGACAGAGCAAACACGTGGCACCGGGCCAAGCGATGGCCCCACTGTGATGGATGTTGTGGTCATGATGGTGAGTAACCAGCTTACAAGGACTGATCACATCATTTCAGGACGTCACAGCTCCTCCCCCCCTGTCAAACTGTCTCTTTAGCCTGGGACACAGTCTACTGCCAATATTGCAGAAGAAAAGAAAAGAAAGAAACCAAAGAGGAAGAATCTGCACTTCGCCAAGGCTGTTGTTCACATGACATCAGATAATGATGCCATAAAATTGACTGACATCAGGTCAAGGGAATTGTTTTGCAGTAATTGTGTAAACTGCCTTCAGAGTCTTTTTCTATGCAGCTCCATATGCCAACCCAAATTATGTTGGAAGTGTTTGTATCCATTTTCTCATGTGGCTGAAAGGAAAATTTGTGCACAAATTTGTGCAGTTGAAGTTGTGCCTGCATTATATTTATTTTTCTTACTAAATAGCTGGGCACGATTATTCACGCTAAAGAATGGAGTGGGAGGAGAGAGAGAGAGAGAGAGAGAGAGAGAGAGAGAGGGAGAGAGAGAGAGAGAGAGAGAGAGAGAGAGAGAGAGAGAGAGAGAGAGAGAGAGAGAGAGAGAGAGAGAGAGAGAGAGAGAGAGAGAGAGAGAGAGAGACTCTTCACCAAACAGCACAAACTGATTCTAAATTGGTTTCCACCCCTTTGAGACAGATTTAATATCGTGAATGGCAGCTGTATGTTTCCCCATGATGAATCATACATTTACCACCCCCGCCCCTCTTTATGCAAAGAAATTCTGTCTGCATTCTCAAAATATTTCCAGGTTATGAAATCTTGGGAATACGGAAATAATAACAGAAAAATCATATAATCTCTTCTGGGTATTACAGAAACAGGGCAAAGAAACTTCCCTGAAGTTTTTCATATCAATTCCTCCCACCTGCCCTTTTCATACATCAGAAATAATTGCTTGTGAGTAATTTAATGCATTTCAGATTCCTGTTTTCTTATCAAGCGTGTTGAAACTGAAAAACTGAGTGAAAAAAGTAATAACTTCTGAATTTATGGACGACAGACTCATAGCTCAGAGAACAATGGTTCATTTGAAGTTATAGGGGAGCCTTTAATTGCCAATCTAGCTTAAAAGAATGTTACTTTAAAATTCCTTGCAAAAATAATTGCATTTCTGTATTGTGTGGTATATCATGTATTTCATTCAAAATATCACAGATCATGATTTTAACTTACAATATTTGAAGAAGAAAAAACAGAATTAAATAGGCATGTTTGTTTGCCACGCACTCTCAAAGTTGAGCCCCCTTTTGAATCTGAATTCCATTCTGCTGTGACGTGTTACGTAAATAGAGCACTTCTATCGACATCTATGAACTCATTGGAATGAAAGACAGTTGACTACACAATATGTCAAATCAATTTTCCTGCTGACACAGAGCTTAAAACAAGCCAGGCGCAACTTTGAATTAAACTCTCCTCTGACCCTGGAGAATACAACCTGCGCTCTGCTCATCTCATTCCAATGCCGGAGTCACTGTTAATGCAAATAGACACAGACAGGAAAGGAGGACGTGACTAAAATCTTCTTTGAAGTAAATTAATTGCAATGAAATGATGTCCTTATTGGCAAGGTAATCAACAGGACAAGGCAAATAAGGAACAGGTGAAGATGAGCAGAACAGAGAGAAGAGAAGAGAAGGCTTTTAGTTTTTTAGCTTTTAGTTATTTTAGTCACAACAACAGTCACAAACAGATAATCACACAGTTTTAGCCTGCGGCATCTTTCATGAACTTTCTCATGGACAAGGAGGAGCAGAAGTTCTATCTATCTATCTATCTATCTATCAATCAATCAATCAATCAATCAATCAATCAATCAATCAATCTATCTATCTATCTATCTATCTATCTATCTATCTATCTATCTATCTATCTATCTATCTATCTATCTATCTATCTATCTATCTATCTATCTATCTATCTATCGCGCGCAAATGAAAGCCTTCTGGTGTAAAGTATTCGAACTACATTTCCCACAATGCATGCGTTCAACACTTTTACCCATAATGCCCCGCGCCTCCTCATTCTGAAACAAGAAGGTCGTTATACTGACGGAGCTGAAGCGCTATCTGTGTAAACATGCTGGGTCAAGCCGTGAGACGATTCACAACGTCCGCTGTTCGTGCTTCACATTATGCTGAAGGCCCCGGACAGGTAATGTTTATCATAATATCGCCATTATGAAGTTAAATGTGGTGCTCTTCCCCAGTGCGGCCCTGTCTGTGTGCGGAGCCTTGCTAACGTTACCTGGAGGTCATAGCTGTGACTTCCGAGCGCAATGCTAATGCTGGGCAAAATTATGACTCCTCGTTTTTTAATCAACACTCTTACAATCTATAAACTAATGGAGACTGCAGTCAAACTGGGTGCTGACAGTTTACGCGACAGCCATGGCAGAGACGTGCATACTTCCGCGAAACTAGCTGATTAGCAAACTAGCGTCAGTCTTGTCATACCTAAGGACGACAACAAACGCGACTGTGTTTGAAACTATTTTGCGCTTCAGGAATGTAAAACACTCGTTGTCACCATCGTGAGCGTCTTAACGTCAAATACTGTGACGTCGTGGTCGTATGCTAACAGATAAACTAGATAAAGGTTAGTTAAGGTGATCTTTGAGCTTAGGTTTGTTGCTAACTTCCTGCGACAAAGTTCCTGCATACGGAGAATTCAGGAATGTACTACATGTAATGCGCATTTACCACCGTCATGAAAGTCTTAAGGTCAACCACTGTAAATATGTAGCCAGGGAAATCTAGAGAGATGTTAGTCAAGGTGACATTTTAGGCTCGTTGAGTTCATCTTAATCAAATGCTATGAGTTCATCGTGACGTTTTCTATGATCGTTGTGCTGTAGTTTACTACAGTATCAGATTATTAGTATCAGATAGTAAATGTTGGTAGCTTATGAGCTTAAGCTGCTCTGATCTTTAAACTGTATGGAAATCACCGTGTTCACATCGTGTTTTTATTTTGATCTTTGTATTCTGTGATATATTACGTCGTTTTGTTGTATATGATATTGATAAATTATATCTTGAGATAATCATATTTAGATCGTCATTAAGGCGCTACACTCAAATTAATGTAGCCTATGGAGCTTATGTTACCTTCAAAACACAATCACACAATCAACCAACCCCTCCAGCACATGTTTCTATATTCGCTAATTTATCAGGAAAGAGCTCTTTAATTAGATTTATAGTCCTTTGTGGAAGCACTATGAGAGGGGTTGGACAAGTTTCCTTTGCATAGTACTGCTGAGTCACAAGTGACCTGCAACATGGCCTGGAATTCACAGGTAAGGTCAAATAAATGATCTGACATTCAGAAACAAAGGATTTGAAATCAGAACCTCAATAAGGGTTGCTTTTCAATGCTTGGTTTCCTCCTGCTGTCTACCGCTGTGTTTGGGGAGGAAATGACTACATTTAAATATCATTATGTGGAGTATATTGATGATGTGATTGTTCCTTGTGTCTGCACAGAACCTGCCATTCTCCGTGCAGAATAAGTGGCGTCTGCTGGGCATGATGGTGCTGTTTTTCGGCAGCGGCTTTGCATTCCCCTTCATTGTTGTCAGGCACCAGATCCTCAAGAAGTAAAGCAGCCCTGTGCTGTTCTTCTGTCTTCAAGGTAGTTATTTTTGCTGTTTTTATCTGCCGCGTTCATCTTCATCCTTTTGCTCTGCGGCGTATCTCATATAATTTACCTGTATGTCTGAGAGTGATAGTGTGGGTGTGCGCTGCAGTAATGTTGTTAAGATAAGCGCACACATTAGCAGGCAGATGTGACAGTTCATTGCATACGTGGATGCGTATCAGGCAGAAGCAGGTCAGAAGTTTGTGTTGTCACGTTTATCTCTCTGCTGTTTACTCCAAAATTGCTTCCCTGTCATCAGATGTATGCACGTCAACTTATCACTCTCCCCCTTTATCTCTGTCTCCCGGCAGGTCTCCAGCTGGAACATATTTATCCATCAGAGCTCTATTCATGCAGAACAATGGGAATCTCTTAATTGTCTTTGTAAATAAAGTTACCTAAAACATGAACTTGACAACTCTTTTGTCTTCTTCTGTACCAGAAGATACCGTGTGTAACAAAGGTGATCTTAAACTCTAACATGCTGGCATTTTGGCTTCCTGTCCTGGTGAATTGCTGTACGTTGCTGTTTGCTACATTTATTGACAGATATTGCAGAGGAGATATTGCCTGACCTTACATGGTTTTTCTTGACCCACTCTGGCCTCTGTTTGCCATATTATGGACCCACATATATATTAGATATATTTACTCTACACCAAGTTTCATAAACCGCTGAACCCAGGTCATAAAAGTAACAATGAGCCCATTCTTCAGTACAGTCATAATGGTTTGAAAAGGGCCTCCAATGATAAATCTGCAGCTCTGAGCTCTGTTTGCATAAAGTATGTTTGGCAGGACATTGTAAAAGTTTAAATAGTGTTCCATACAATTCCATTCAGGTGCTTGAAGTATTTATTTTTAGATTTTCAGAGTTATGTATATCCCTCTATTTAGCATTTGCAGTTTTTTTTTAAAGTTCATGAGGGTAATTGAGCATGAATAACAACCTTGCATGATCCCCTTTTAGCTTTACTGCGTTAAGGAGACACTCATTGGCACGGTACAAACCCATCAGGAGCTTTGTGTTGTCTTGCATTTGTAATGTTGTGCTTTCTGTGCCTGTGGGCTTGCAGGATGGAGGAGCATTCAGGTCGTCCATCTCTCTTTGGCTGGCGATAAAAGTTATCCAGCATTTAATGGGGTCAACAAGTGGGCGCAGATATTTCATAGTTGTATTGTTGCCACTTAAAATAGGTTGGCCTTTGTTGGTAGCTCAAGGGGAACGAGAGAGAGAGGGGCTTGTCGGCTCAGTTGTACTTTTTACACCAAACACTTGAACACAATCAAATGTCGTCCTGTCACATCACCAGACAAGATGTGCGATATGCCATTGGAGGTGATAATGCAACCAGCGCTGCTTTGGAAAAGAAAGCAACAGTGCGAGCGGAAACTCATCAATACTGCATAATGTGACACGATCAGAGCTCAGACCTCCACCAGAGACGAGCTTCGTTAATTTGTTACCACACAAAGGACACCAAGCTCTGTTGCAAATAAACTGTGATGTAATACCGTCACTGCTCAGACATACAGTATCTCAGGTTCTGTCTCTTGTCGACTTTTGGAGTGTAGTAGTATCTCTGTTCAAAGATAAAGACGAGACGGGCCTCAGCCGGAGACAAATGAAGGGATCTGATTTACAAGTTCAGATGATAAAGAGGAAAGTGAGAATATGTCTCACACTTTGCAGCTTACAAAAAGTGGGGAGGGAAATGTAAATCTGAAGAAGCAACTCAAATTGGCTGGTAGGTTCTCTGTATCCCTTTTGGTCCCTGTTGGAACCATTTAAGAATTCTGCAGCACTTTTGTAGATCTGAGTGTTTGACCTCCGATCAGCAGAAATGCCAGCAGCTACTTTACAAATGGCTCACTTTGGTGCGACAGTACGCTCTTGCACTCAGAGTGCTAATTTAGGCGCGTCCCCAACATTTTGACCCTGTTGCAAAAAGAATAAAAGCGATTATAAAGGGACATGCACTCGCTCCCTCCGAGAGTCCATATTTAGACTGGCTTTGACACATTAGAGAGATCGGCTCTGAGAGGAGTGTTGCATTATCTGGGTGTCCTGAAGGAAAACACATGCACCAAGCAGTGGGTGCACTTTTTTTTTTCTCACACAAAAATGTTTCATCTATTCTGACATTTGGCTTCTAAATGGGGATTTTAAGAATCCGGGATGAAGCCAGCAAGGACCAATTAGACACAATGCTGCTATCTGGACAAAGACCAAGCTGCAGTGCAGTGTTTGCAACATATGGAAAGTACATAAGTGTGTGCTGGCACTGGGCATGTTACTGGAGGGGTCCTGTGGTGCTCACAGTAGCCCACTTCAGACAGATGTGATGGGTTTGCTGTTTCTCTACTGTGTGGTACACTGAGAGGCAGCTGGAAAGAATCGGGGGGCGATACATTTCTGGAGGATTATGCTCCCAGCATGCCAAGATGAGTGCTGGAAGTGTGGAAGAAATGAAAAGTAAAGGGGGCGGGGGCTGTTTGTTGTATGTATCTGTGCTTTTTGTGAGGTTTCCCAGATTTTATGCCTTCATTATAGCCAATATCTAGTGAATTCATTATTGTAATTGTCCTTTCAAATGCTTTTCATTCCCTGGTGTAAAAGGCTCTAATTAAAACAAAGTGTAGTCATTAAAGATCAATTCTATACGAGCATATCACCATTCAGCGCGTGAGTATAACATTGTGCATGGTAATGAAATTAATAGGTAATCTCCCTCAACAAACAACTACAAAGGTGAAAGCCATTACACTGTGCCTCAGTTACAGCATGTAATGTATATAGTTTTCCTTTAATGCAACACATTAATATTGTTTTTCTCCATGTATGTGGGGATATGTAAATGCTCTGATTTCATTGCAGTCTCTGTAGATGGTTCAATTATAGACTTTTCTGCAACTCACGTGTGGAATCTAATTATAGACTCATTTGCACTTCAGAGGAGGAGACAGTGGGCTTAGCTCGGTGTAAAGCTCTCACAGCCACCTCATAAAAGGACTCAGCTTTAATAAATGGGGCCGTTTCACATTCTGCTGCATTGTTATAGCCAACCAGAGGTGTTTGGAAATGTGAGTTGTTGTGAGTGGATTCGATAGTGATGGACAGTTATGTAAACATTTATTTACTCTGAATGATCGTCTGACAAACACAAACAAATTACACTTCTGGATGAGTTACGTGAGCACTAATCAGCACTTTGTTGCAAACATCTCGCACTGAGGTATTTTGCATTGCACCAATCAGTCAGTCAGTCAGTACACAGTGTCCAAAACTAAAGAAATCCGTGCATGTGGCCTGTCCGTCATATAACAAGAGGTGAAAGCAGCTGTCTCCGCTGCCTGAACAACAACCTGACACGGCGCTGCCACTCAATGAAGTTTCAAGGACACCATGAACCATGAAGTTTTGTGCTAACTGCATCCTCCACCTCCTCCTCCTACTCTTACTTCCCCCTTTCCCCCCACCCCAGCCCCAGCTCCCCTGTTTACCACACTACGCCTCAAAGATGCTGACTGGTGGAGAAGTGCGGAACTGTCAGAGCAGGAAGATGAAGTGTACGCGCACCTCCCACTCTGCAGCCGCCTCAGCCAGGAACTCCACACAATTAGTCCAGAACCTCCAGGGGGGGAGGGATGACTGCTCATAGGAGATGAATGCTCACTGGGTACCGAGCAGACCCGCGTGTGTGCGTGTGTATTTTGTGCGCGATGAGGAGAAGTGAGGAAGATGAGAGCAGAGTAACACACAGTATGAGTATTTAAGTCCAACACGGCTCCTCAGACTATCATCAAATATATGTACACACAAACTCACACACTAGCTTGCATCACCAGCAAGAGCTCATGGAAACAGGGGAAAGAAAAGAGGAAGAAATAGACATCATGTGTCACGTTTCCTTCTTGCAAATTCCGTTTGATGTGAAACAGAGACGTTACAGGGACTCACCGCATCAGGTTTGTTACTGCCACGACCTGTTCATCCTCCTCAGCCCAGTTTAGCCCCCAGAACGTCGCTCGATCAATAATGTAGCACTGTACACCGGCCGAGTTAACAGCGGCCAGACTCGGGGGTGAGGAAGTTCTCATGCTCAATCATGCCCACTTCCACCTGAGCTCTCTCACACATAAAGCCTTCACGCCGCCGCTTCTGAGAGGGCAGGAGTGGATGGGGATTTCTTCTCTTCATACAATATACATCTAGAATTCTGCTCTGATTCTTTTGTGTAAAAAAAAAAGCAGATAGATACTTCCTATTTCATTTTACGAGCTGTCTGTTTTCAAATACTTGTGCCAATCCGAGTCAAGAGGTTTAGTGAGCTCTTCCTCTGGCCCTTGTGAAGGAACAAATGGCTTAGAGTTATTTTTAATGAAACTCACTCAATTTTCCATCCCTATGAAAGTTATTATAGCCAACTCAGAATGACTGACCCCGGGCCTCCATTTCACTCTCCCAAATAACACATTTTATAATCTGGCCCCCGTTCGCCACGTAAATGTAATCATTGTTGTTAAGCTTGTTTGGTTTGCTAGCAGCTTATTAAGAATGCATTTTATTACTATAAAGCATCAGAATCATTCACCAAAAATAGGACAACACATCTACAATGATGCTTCGTACATTTCAGTGGGTTTATACACATACAAATGCCTGAGTTGGAGTTGGTTTCAGTGTTATCACCATAGACGAGACGACAAACCAGGATAAACATCCTTTCTTTAATGAACTATCTCCAGAGATGCAATCTCCTCTGGTGGAGCAGAGGAGGGACGTCTGATAATGCCAGTGCACAAGGGATGAAGAGAGGGATGACAGGAAAATGGTCCAGAGATCTGGTCCATCATTTCTTGTTGTTTTCTCCGCAGTATTTTTCTTTCCTTCCTCCCACATAAAGAGAGAAAATATTTAAACCTTTTCTGGGCCTGCGACAGTGTCTATTGCTCTCCAGTGGTCTCTCTCTCTCTCTCTCTCTCTCTCTCTCTCTCTCTCTCTCTCTCTCTCTCTCTCTCTCTCTCTCTCTCTTTTTCTCTCTCTCTCTCTCTTTCCTTCTCCTTCTCCTTCCCGCTCGTTACTCTCTCTAGAGAGATCCAACCCACGACATTTCATACACACACGCACACACTGAGAGGCATCCCCCACAAACCAGCATATTCACATGCACATTAATGCCTGCAAACACACACACACACACACACACACACACACATACACACACACACACACACACCCGAGTACCCACCACTGAAATATATGCAAACACACACACATACAAACACCCACAGTCCAAACAAGCTTCAGCCAAATACAACAGAAAGTGTTAAGGTCCTAGTGAGCACATCTGTTTCATGTATATTGGCAGAAATTAAGGGGAAAGTAAGCATTTCAAACGCGGCTGTTTTACAATCTACACTTACTACAATACTGGCTTTTCTAGACAACAGACCTTGGAGATGGATATAACCGATGAGGAACCAGCACAGGCACTGGAACTGCATCTCTACAATTGTTCCCAACTGGTACTAAAACTGACCTAAAGTCTAACCGTCAGCACTTTGATAGCTTTTGCAACTCTGTTTACCATTTCTTCCTTTATTCCTGATGTAGCACTGCAGCACAGTCTCTCAGGACAGAGCTGCCAGGGTGCACACAGACTGACAAACAATGGAGTCGTACGCTACAGCATTTTGGTCCTGCTGGGTAGCCTAATAGCTCCCCCATCTGGACAAAGATGGACCAGCAGACTATTACAAATGAATGTAACAGCAAGGTTACAGCTGCTACATTTGAGATAGTTATGTGATTTTTTTTCTTTGATGGTTACCATTCAAACTAATGATATGAGTCAGACTTTGACAAACCTGTTACATTAAAGGCTCAGAGCAGCACAGTCAGAGTCTTTACCAACACAATTTCGTCTGACATAGTTTGTGCAGGGTGCTGGCAGAGAGGGTGGGATGCAACAATAATTGTTTCCTTTCAACGCAGGGAGACAGAGCACCCACAGAGATCCGGTACAAGTCACAAAGGCAGAACTGACTGTGCAAGGGCGACATGAATGAAAGAGTCGATTCTGGCTGAGACGGGGGAGGGGGTAGCGGTGGGCAGAGGAAAGCACGGGATGCTCAGAATGATTTGTTCCCCTGCAGGCCAGTCCCGTCCAGGATGTTCTTTGGACACCACAGATGTTTGGGTGAAAGGAGGAGGCATACATTTGGGCCTGGCTAAAGCTAGAATTCAGCTGGGTTTTTGAAAATGTGAGCTTTTGGCACTGATCATTACCTGCTGATTTTAATGTGTGTGTTGTACACAAACACAACCATCCCACTGCTCCAAAGCCTTTTCACCCTGATAGGAGAAGCCAACAACTCCAATCAATAACGGAAGTTGCATCTTTGCCTCCACTGGCTGGCATAAATCACTGCAGGTGCTCAGGTTAATTTGGTGCAAAAGAAGCCATGCCAGGTGTGGGTGGCCACGTAGGGAAAGGGAAGTGAAGGAGAAAGGACGGATGAGGGGAAGCATGATAAGAACTGAAGGAAAGATTGCGGCCCCCTGACAACTCAGCTGCATGGCGGATTAGGAAGCTGACAGAACCAAAACATTCACTGAATGTGTAATGGGAACGATCAAGCCTCTTCAATGTCAGTATAAAGTGGTGTGCTTACAACAAATACTAAAACGCCTTTTTTTCCAACAATAGAGATCCACTCTGCACATTTGACTGCCTCAGTGGAGAGAATATCTGTGTACGGAGCCTGCACCTAAACTTCACTACACATTTCCACTTTTGTCTGTTTCATACAATCAAACACTTCAAACTACAGTGTGTCTCACTACCAAAATATCAACAGCAGCACTGCCAGACCCAGAACACAATAATAGGACATGAAGGGAAAATCTGTCTGATGTGACATGTGGTCCTTTCACTTTCACCCACGGGTACACAGAATCAGAAGCCAGTTACTCTTTTCTGTAAATTGGATTCCTGGACCTGCAAAAAGCACTGATAGATGCTGCAGAAATACATATATTTCATGCACACATCATTGGGACTGAAAACGAATCTCTGACAAGAAGCTGTGGACGATGCAGGAGTGCATCCCCTCTTCCCAAATTCATATACAGACCCTAGCGACAGTTTTACCATGGCAAGCTGAGAAATATTCCTGTCTGCTGTCTTTTTCCCTCTTCATCTCTCACCCTGCATCCCACTATCTCGTCACATCTTTCACACTTTGGTTTATGAATTCAAACTGACGGCAGACGGAGTTCTTTTCAAACTTTCAGAAAAGTGACACTGAATAGAACATGTAGCCCTTCAGCTCCTGGGGCTCCGAGACTCTGGAGCTTTATTGAGTGGTGCATTTCAAAAGTGGAGAAAAAAAAGACCAAAAGAAGGTGGGAGAAAAAAACATATTTCCAAGAATTTCAATCATAATACCCTTACAGGGCATATTGACAGGATTTATGAAAAGTGAAGATAGCATAGGCCTAATTGTTTAATTAAAAAAATGCAAGAATTACCAGTATTACCAGGATTTCACTGTCATTTCATCATTTCCAGCTAAGGTCTAACTTATCTTTATAAGCTCTCAAAGAAGACATTCAAGGCAGTATTATGTTGATGAGATGTCGTCATATCACTGAGTGGCCCTATTCTGAAGGAACGTTTTCATCTATTCATGAAAAGTTTCCCCTATGGCTGTACCGTAATGTTTTATTACTTTAACGTAATTTCCACAGTGCTAAAATGAAAAAAAAAAGTAGTGTAGACTGATGAAGCTTCGCTCCTTTGAAATTGAATTTCTATCTACCTTCAAAGTCTTATAACACAATCAGCTTTAGTTCTTTTACTTTTAATGTAACCCCTCACCCCCCGCCCCCCTCTCTCTCACACACACACACACACTCACTCACACACACACACACTTTTCTGAATGTCTATTCTTACAAGTTAATTGGTTTTTCTGTGGGTGTTGTTCAGCAGAAAATGTAGAAAATGACCATCTCCCTACACAGTCGGCCCTGTTGTCCCATACTTCACTCCACAATAAAATGAAAAACACTTTTGTATTCGAAATGGAAACTGAATTATAAAACATCAGTGACAAGAAAACAACATTTGAGTTTCGGTATTTTCATCATTGTCATTACGTCTCACTATTCTTTGTGAATGTTGCGTAAACATTACATTTCACACACATTCTCCCTCTTAGAGTTGCTGCACATTTCAATGGTTCATTAACTTTATTTCCTTTGTTAAGACCCCAGCATGGCCTCTGACATTGAGGTGAAGAAATAAGAGACTGATTAAACTGTGGACTCGGTTTGACCTTGGACTGCTTTTTAAGTTAGTTACTCACATGGAACAGTTTTGATTTATTTTCGCCTTACTTGCCTTCTATCCCTTGTACACGCTGTACTTCTGTTACAGACGTGTCCATAACTTTCCGTGCTCATACTGTAAACGTATGAATATCAGGAAATCAGGTTTTTCTGGTTCTTCTCGAGCTGGGGAATTTTTCCTCAGATGGTACTTGGTTCTTGGCTCAAAAAGTTTGAGAGCCACTCCTTGACAGCCATGTTTACTGCTATTGGCTCCAAACCTCCATTCAAATATGTGAATAGAATTCCTGCACATCTGCTGTGAGCAAATGACTCCTCTGCTGAGGCGAGGAGGGGGGAAAGACGGAACAAGCGAAACAATGGAGTGTCTGTTGGGTTTTGTAAATATATATTGAGCCGAGCATCAACCCAATCATTCCACGCAGGCCCAGCATCCCGGGAGCCTCCTCAACAACCATCTGTGAATAAAGCATGGAGAATAAGCAACAGGGAGTTTGGAGAGTAAGGAAATGTTGAATCAAATCTGCTCTTCCAGCTGCAGGAAGAGAAAAGCAAGTTGGAGTGAGCATGGGAGAGAAAGAAACAGAACTCATTTGTGGAAGAGAATAGCTACTTATGATATCAAGAGCGCATGAGAGGAACTAATGCGTGAAAGAATTAATTGGCAGCAGCAGTTGACTGGAGCCACAAACAATATCAGGCCTCCAAGTGCAGGTAGAAATTTTTTCGCTGAACCTTTTTTTTCCTTTCCTTGGGAGTGGGTGAGAAAGCGAGGAGGGGATGGCGGGAGGAAGTCTGAGAGAGTTTGGGAGGAAAGGAAGGGGCTGCTCTATCATCTCTGCCCAGACACCGCTGGGATTTGAAGTGAGAGAGTGTATAGAGTGGTAGAGGGAGACAAATAGCTTCTCTTGACCTTTGAGAGAATAGCGACATAATAATCCACATAGTGTGTGTGTGTATGTGTGTGCGTGCGCCCGCAAGCTGGTCATAATATTGGGCTTTTCAGTTTCACTGTGGAGAAATACTCCTCCAACACATTGCTGAGGAAGATAAGACAGGACGCATGGAAGCCTGAGCTCTCCCGTTGAGATCCATCCTTGCACATATTTGTTGCAGTTTTATCTCCCAGTCTAAATATTCGCAGAGAACTGATTTCACAATTAAGAACTTGCACAAAGCACCTGTGCTGACCCACACCACCACCTTCGTCCCTTACTACTCACTTTCTATCTTCCTCACCTCTATTTCACCAATTTACACCATTTCCCAGTCGACGAGCGGTTCACAAGGTCTTGAGCGCCGAGATTTCCACTTTATGCGTCTTCATTAAACTGTAACTAGAGCTATAATTCTGCTCTCTTTGATTCAAAAGCTCTTCCCCGCACTTATTTTTGTTGCCGTGCAGCACATGTGGGAGGTTGCCTGCAGTAATGTGCAAGCAGTGTTGTGGCATTTAGGACCCTTTACAGTTTCATCTGCAGCAGTAAAGAGGTTCGCATGATGGACTAGTTTCGGGTGGCGGCTGTCACTGTAGTATGCAATGCACTCTGATCTACATCGTTCTGAGCTTTAAGTACTACTTCATGCCCTGAGCAATTACACGCTGCTTCGCTATAGTCTGCCAGAGAGGAACCTGAAGATGTATTAGTGGGAACAGTACCATTTCTGCTTGTGAATTATTCATCTGCTACGTTACTGTAGAAATGAGTTATAACTTTCACGGGATTGCTTGTTTCAATTTCACCTGTAATTTGTCACATTCAGCTCTGTCACGTGTGTTTTTAATAGAACCCACGAAAAAGACACATTTTTTTGTGCGAGTGTATTTCATGAGTAAGATGATATAAAACTCCTATTAGCCTTCTTTCTCAAATAACCCCATTCAATCAGGCGCTAAAGATTTGTTACCTCTGGCAAGAAGGTTGTTTTTGTCTGCAGCTGTCGTTGGTTGTTTATTTTTTTGCAGGATAGCTCAATAAGTTATGGTGGAAGGAAGGGGCGTGGCTCTGGGAAGAACGCATTATGCTGTGGTGCCAACCCAAATCCAGTGATGGAATGGGAATTAAAAGGGGAGAAAAATCTTTAGGCCCCACGGGTCAAATGTAGACATAAGAGAGCAATCATTTTTTATCATTTTTAAAATATAGTCTTAGCCTATGCAGCCTTAGCGGGGGTATACGCTCTAATGAGTCCTAAGTGGATTTTTATGTGTCAGGTTGTATATTTTACCTTTTATTTTCCTTTCACCAGTTTCTACTCGCCCTCTTATTCAGAGATACTTGATAAATGGACACCATCTGTTTAAATGTGTTGGTCCACTTCCATCCCAGCACACGTAGCAGCGTCTCTCACCTGTTTGCTGCTAATGCATCATCCTTTATCATTATCCCCGCTGTGCACATCCATTCAATATGTTGGGAATCCCTATCAGTTACGCACTAAATCTGGGTCTAATGGGCCACACTCGACTAGGCAGAAGGCAGTCTGCCATTAAGTGGGATCATGTTGCCCTGCCTGTTCCGCTGAATCCACAAGGGGAGCAGGTCCGGCTGATTCAGTGACACATCATAACACGTACTCACATTAATAACTGCCACCAACGCTCAGAAATGACTTATGGGGTTGTAATAAAGCATCATCCCCCTCAATTGGTTTGCTGTACAACATAATCAGTTTCAGGAGAGCACAAATACATGCCACTTTATTATAACAAATAATAAATGAACATTATGCAGTCGGTAATGCAACCAATTTGTCTTTCTGAGGGTCGCTAATGACGCAAAACAGTCTCTGTGAACTCCTCGGGAAGAACTTTGGATACTCTGGCACTTTCCATTAAAAATTGAAATGCAATCACTGTTGTAATCTTCGGGTGCAACCGCTGCTGAAATCAATGGTGCTGAAAAAACAGTCAGTTCGATCTCATATCAATCAGTCATAAAGGAGTTGCTCTCACTGGGTGAAATTGCTGACACAAGGAGAAGGTCCTGCTGGTGGTACACAAGTCTGCAATATTGTATTGTATATATTAGAATATGTTTTTTAGTGATAGTTGAGTTTAGACAAATGTGAATCAGTAGAGGCTCTTTTGCATCATTATTGATACAGCAACAAATATGCCTGAGTACACCACTCTGCACTCCATTTGACCTCTTCTGCGGCCATATATTTGATTTCTTTTTGCATCTGAGACGTCCTTGTCTGTGGGCTCCATTTGCTCATTAAATATCCTCTCATCAGGGTCACGGGCAGCCAGCAGACGCAGAGGTGACTGGCTCGTCCATGGTGCAGAATACCAGAGAAGCCTTGTCTGAGTGCCTGTCAGCAAGCCACGCCCTCTGCCACACACTCAGCTCTAATGAAATAGATGAATTATTGCTTAGAGTGCACAGCATTTCGCAGACATTGACATTTGCACAACCGAAGCCACAATAACACTATGCTGCACCTCATAACCACACAGACTGAGGCCTTGCATTCTTGCTTGCATTCGGTAGGTTGCTGTGTGTGTATGTGTGTCTGAAATGGGGAAAGCATGTCGAAGATGTGTCTGGGTGGAGAGGTTGCACACACACACTCAGGCACAAACACCACATCCCTCTCTCCCTCTCTCCCTCTCTCCCCTCACATTTCAGTGGCTCTGTAAAACCCAAATGTCGTAAACAGGATTTATGTCATTTAATTAAGCTTTTGTACAATTACCTTTATTTACAGCTGCATGAAGCAGGCGATGGGGAACTCATGGCGGTGGGAGCCAAACAGAGGGGTCGTAATTTCTGTCCTTTACTTCTCATTGTTCCCAAGATATGGGAACAGGACTCCTGAGTATGTAACCTAGAGGGTTTGCTTGGTTAGAGCACCTTCTTTACATTCATAGGAAATTAATTCTCCCCGTGTTTGGTTAATAGTTTGACTTTACAGCACCTTGTTGTTATTATGTGCAATAGCTTTGTATTCGGATTTATACATGGACAATATTTTTCATTAAAACCTCACATTTCTATCCCACCTGTCATAAAGGGAGAGTTCAGAATCTATATGTTTCTAAAATGAGATTGCTCCTGTTGTTCTGTCATTGTTACTTCTTAACACACTCCAATCTGTTCAGTAATCTGAAAGGTAACATGGACTGTCATGTTCTGTAATGGTGATGTATTTCCTGCCTCTTTGACATGGCACAAGCTGGACATTTGCCTCAGCTTTGATGTTACAGTGCCCTCTAGTGGCATAAAATTATTCTCCCAGATTTGGTTGGCTGCTCATGTAAATACATAAATCTAATCATATGATTCAAACATAAGTGTCAGCAGTGGTCTTTTCTGACAACGGCTCCCTGTCTTTGTCAGACTGTTGTAACACATGACAGTGCCTGTGTGCTCTAGCTTGCCGCCAAGAGGCATTTTCTGACACAGACACACTGTTGTCATTGTTGTTGTCACTCCTGGAGGACATGGTTGTCATCAACATTGGCATTGTGAAATAAGAGTCAAACAAGGGCATCGCTGTACTGTCACTATCATATAAAACGCATCACATGACATCTAGTACCATCTTGTACACTGTTTGAATGTGTCTCAGTGTACAAGGAACAAATGCCTCTTGTTTTAGGGTTACAGATTCCAACCAGAAGAGGGGGCTTTACCCATACTTTTCCTTCAGCTGGGGTCAGTCAGCCTGAAGCCTGGTTAGGAATCTTATGAGCAGTTTTCTGGAAGTTCATGTCTCACATGAAGGTAAAATGCAGTGATATGAAATATAGATGAAAACAAACAACTCTGGCAGTTGCTTGTAAGTGGCAATGTATGTATCTCCCAATACTACAACTAACATTACCACAGAACCATTGCTCTCTTTGCACCAGGCCATGCCCTGACCTCCTAAGAATAATCTGCTTTTCTGTTTGTGCATCTCATCCTTTCTTTCAAACCTTCTGAATGGGGCAGGACATGAAACCAAGCTCCAAAATGCCCCAGGCCTCAGGGCACAGTGACTGAATACAGAGCTTTACTTCTCATTATGGTCCTCATAAAGAGGCTTTTGGATGCCACTGGCCTGGGGAGGTCCATGAAGAAAAGCTGAAAAAAATAAAATAAAAATAAAGAGACAGATGGAAGGAATAATAGAACAAGAGTGGATTTGCTGGTCACAAGACAACATTGGCACTCTATCTATCTATCTATCTATCTATCTATCTATCTATCTATCTATCTATCTATCTATCTATCTATCTATCTATCTATCGAGAGAGAGAGAGAGAGAGAGAGAGAGAGAGAGAGAGAGAGAGAGAGAGCAGAAGGAAGAGGAGGGGGCATCTGTCTCTTCTTCAGGCTCCATCATGTGGGCTTTTTATCACAGATGGGCCTTTATATACAGGCTTATCAGTAGTAAACACAAATATACTATATAACCTGTCAACAAACTATATTCTACACATGCACACATGAATCTTAAGTATCTATATGTAATGGCATTCTAATCTACATGTGCAATAAATCTGGATTCTAAATTTACTGTCATGATTGTGTTGTGGAATGTCAGAAAGCTTGAACAGCAAAACAGTTTTGTCCGCTGCGCTGCTGCACTCGGTGTGTGAGGGCTTTTACTTTTACAGCTTTTTGGAAGACAGTAAAGGAAAAGATGGATAAAAATAGTTCCTGTCTAGTCAGTAATGATAAAACCATACCTGCTGATCCGACAGCTAGCCATACTCTCAATTGAAGACAAAAAAAAGCAAAAGCGCCATCAAGAGTTCCTAGCATATTCAATCATGCACAAAACACATTACAGCAGACTACAGGAAGAGCTTTTGGTCTTGTCACAAATACTTATTTTTGATCTTTAAATCCAAGGATGTGTGCAGAGAAAAGCAATATTTACAATATATTAAACATGCAGTAGTACAAGATTTTAATCAAATGTGCTGTAAGCAGTTTTATATTCAGATGAAGTTTGCTGAAGAAATTTACAGAAAGAGAAACGAGGCTGTGTGTGTGTGTCTGTGTGTGTGCGCACGTGTGTGTGTGTGCGCGCGTGTGCGCATGTGTGTGTGTGTGGAGGAAGAACTTCAGTAAACGTAAGAAATAAATAATCTTAAATTAATGGCAGAGTAATCTTCCCTCTGAGCAAAAAACTCTGCCTGTCTCTGTTTTCCACAGACCGTGACCTGAGTACTGCAGGGGAAAGTATTTGTTTATACAGCAGGCTTCTTGCCAGTAATCTGAGATCTGTGTAAATATCATCGTACCATCATACCGTTAAGATCATTAGAGCAACAGAGTTATTAGCATTGCAATTTGCGTGAGTCAAGAGGATCTGCAGAGGAGGCTGTATATTTTCATGATTGCTCAAGATGTTATGGTCTTGGTGTATCGGTGCAGCATGGCCCATCAAAGAAATCACCACATTTTGTTGCAGGAAAAAAAAATGTTTAATTCAAAAGTAATACACCAAACTCAAGTCAAGCACATTTATCCCATAATACACCAGCAGGTTTTATCAACAGGTTTTATTCCAGACAAGGATCCAGATCTAGTTGAATGAAATATTTGCTTGGACATAAAACAAATGAATGGAGTTGTTGCTTTATCTTTAATCAAAAAACATTATGCTTTATATCGTTGTTTGCAAGACAACAAGACACGTTTTGTTGTTCAGCCTTGGTGGAGGTATGCCCTTCTACAGAGTAGTTTCTACCCTGTTTTGCGGGTGTTGGATGAATATCCGTCCTTACTTAATGGCTTGTCCTAGATTCCCACCACCTGCAGTGGCCTTATTTTTCACTGTGATGTCTAATCTACTCTCGCTCTTCCACTTAACACAAAACAAAACCTCCTACAGCGTTACACTCAGCGGCCCATGGGAGCTGTTCTGTTTAGACACAGCTTCATCACAATGTAACTAACACACTTTTTTAATCACATCCAGCCTAGAGAGAGGATTATGCCAAGCAGATAGCAAACACTCACCTCTTGCCTCCAAGCACCCTGATGATTTATAATGCAATCTATGCTGTAATCTAAATTTGTTTCCCACTGTACATGCTTGAATACACTATTTCAGATGGATAAATCACTTGTTATCTAGACAAATTACTCATTATCAAGAAAAATGTAAAATACACAAGGACAGGAGGGTATATTGGCATTCTCTTTTTGATATGCTGCCAACGCTGAAATGATCAAACAAAATGTGCTCGCCAGATTGGAGATTCAGTGTGAAGTTAGTGATAGAGTGAGTGTCACAGTGTCACAGTCAGCTGAGCAAACTGCATAACACACACACACACACACACACACACACACACACACACACACACACACAGTACCCCATGGAAGTATTTGTTGCTGTTTTTGCTCTGGTAAATATGAGGCATAAAGGCAAGTAATGAACTGTATTTCAGAGGAAAAGACATGTTTTATTTATCTCTTCCTTACAGACGATGGCCCAGAGGAAACACTGATGGTGGCATGTGATATGTTTCTGAAATGCTGGTTGTCACTGCCGTACGAGCCGCTGATCCTAAACCAATTTAGGTCCCCAGAGTATCTTGGTTTTTTATATTGTCTTGTGCAAATACTTAAAACTCACAGGTTCATATCCATCAATGTTGCATGTTAGTAAAAACAAGTTTGAGGGACATTAAAGTCATTAAAAGATCATAATGAGAACCCATGGAGTTCTATTCTAGCTCTACTAAAAGTGCAATGACTGGTAACTGAGGCAAAAAAATAAAACTAGGAAAATAAAAAAATGACTCTAAGGAACTATAAAGAAGCTATAAGGAACAGATGAAAAATATAAACATAAATAAAGTAGTTTTGTTATGAAAATAATGACATCTACTTTATTTTTCTCATCCAAGAGAGTTTAAATGTGGAGTACATCAAAGTAGCATACTAGGGCTCCTTTTGTTTTTATTATTCATAACTGATGAATTAATGGTTGTTCGTTTCCTGTACTTTTTTATACAGATGATTCTGCCTGTTGGTGACGGTGGAGGATGTTGAAATGGCTAAAAAGTCACTTAATATGGAGATGACTTGTTGTGTGATAATAGTACTGATTTTAATGTGCAGTGCCATGCGAGCTGTATAAGAGAAAATCATTCTCTCACATATCTTGATAGCAAGCGTGATGAATGGAATGGAATGGAATGTATGGCATCCAGTGTTATAGAAAAGGTCAATTTCAAGACTACATTTTTAGCAAGGATATGCAAGTTTTTGTATTGTACAATTAGGGCATTAGCTACATCATCAGTAACGCAGGATAAATTAATACGGGTTGTGCTCAAGCTGAAGCTGCATAAATCATTTTAAAGTGCTGAACTGGCTCCCTGTGGACCTCAGAGTTTCTCAATTAAAACTTAACATGTTCAGTAAAATGCTACGTGGGGAAAGCACAAAATATTTGTATAATAATATACATGTATATGGATTTCATTGCATCAGTACAAGGTCCAGCCTATTGGTGTGCCAGTAACCTAGACAGCTTCAATATATATTCAAACTAGATAAACTATAACAACAAAGTGTATGATGACATTTTTCACACACGAGAGGAGAAAAAACTATTATCTTTGCATCATGAGCATGCTGAAGGTGCAAACCAACATACACACACATTCCAGTATGTACATATCTAATGGGCTGCGGTACAACAGCCACATGGAACCAGATCAAGCAGAATTAAACAATATGTCCCACTATGTAAAACAGCAGGGAAGTGGGGTTGCACAGGTGATTGTCAAACACCGTCTGCCCAAGCACTGGATTTGCTCAACATATTACAGATCAATAAGCACATGGCTGTTACCCCCCCCAGAGATTTGCTTTGCTGATCCTATGACATTTATATGTCATTCTCGCTCTCTCTTCCTCTTTCTTTGACATATATGTATGTATTCACTTGCACACACAAAGCATGAGGCTCTATTTTGATGTGTGCTCATTTCAGCTCTGCAGGGAAGCATTAAGGCAGCTGCCATCACACTCATTACCTCTAGTGTCATTACCCTGGTCTGCAGAGAGAGAGATGGTAAAAATAACAGCCCCAGTCGGCGCATATGGCATGACTACACCACTCACTGAGGCAGCTTCCTCACAGGGATCTTTCCTTTCCTGCACAATCTTAGGACTTTGTACATCTCAGTTTTGAGCCCCCTCCATATTAATGACTTGTTTGTCCAAGTTATTGTAAGTCGTAAACAAATTGATAACGGAAACACGACATATGATGTCGAGAGACACATGAGGCATATTACAATTACAAGGACTCACTGTTTGGCTCCAAGTGCTTACACCCTAACCAGGCCCAGACGCTGCCCCGATCCATTCTTTATTGATGTACACAGAACAAATATCCTCAGGGTATATTTGAATAAGACAAAAGGATCTTTTGTTGTGTTTGAAGAATTGCTTCTCTATGTTTAACAAGCAGATCATCTTCAGGAGTTTCCTCTAAAGACAGCCCTGTGAGAATTGAATGTGGATCTTGCCTCCTTACCACCGCCCTGATTTCTCATTTTGTTTCACAACAATATTGATCCGTGCATCTTATTATGGGGTTTAAGGAAGGATTCCCCATTGGATTGCTGGTGGGATTTTGCTTCAAACCACCTGCGATGTGGATAATGCCAATGAAACACCCAGTGGTGATCAATGGTATCAAGATTCCAGTAGTGGGAAAATATTATGTTTGCTTGATAAATGAGCTTTGGTTTTTATTAGGAAAATACGCTTAGTGACCGTGTATTGAAATAACACAGTCCAGTGTGAATACATAAAAGTAAACATTGTAAACATTGATCTTTCATGCAAAATAACATCTATACTAAAGATGACAGGACTCTCTTCTTCTTCCATTTTTTTATATCTATAAGGAAAGATTACTTGATGTATGTGGAACAAAGGACAGTAGGTCTGCAAAGCCAAATGTTGCATGTTAACACAATTTGTGCTTATGCTGGCATGTAACACTACTGCAACTACACATTCTCTTCCCCACATGCGTAAAAATAATGTTATGAGCCGCCATATGTGTTGAGGCGTACAAACACAGACTGTTGTCCTGTCCTCTCCATAGGAGCACATGGCGAGCTGCTGTGACAGTCAGCATTGAACATGTCTTTGGGGATGCTCCATTATTTACACTGTGGCTTCCTGTGGCCCCGATGAGACACGACAGGAGCCACAGGAAACTCATGAATAAAGCAGAAGGGCCTAAAAGCACAAGGGGACGGTTCAGGGTGATAGGGAGGCCTGGGGAGACAGGAGAGCACTGAGGTTGCAGATTGCAAAGCACATGTCGCCACAGCCTGAGGGGATGGAGGGAGGTGAGGCAAGGGACATATGCAGGGGCAGAGAGAGGGTGCGATGAGAGAGAGGTTTTGGCAGAGATGAGAGATGGTGACAGGACACAACAGAGATACAGAAAATCTAGACAAGAGGTGAGAAAAGTGGAAAACTGGCCTGTAATAAGAGAGAGGAAAAAGTAAAAGAGCACCAGCAGCCCTCGGGTTATTCCACCTCATCTCCCACTGTTGGATATGAATCACAAGTGAAGATGACATCATACATTCAGGGGATAGTTAAAAGGATGGGTGATGTATCAGCTGTTGCTCGGATAGAATGGGCAGCGAGCAACTTCTGGTGTCAGCGCGTCCGGATGGATGGATAACCTCATTTAGTCCTTGCCCACAATGACTCATCACTTGATACAGCAAACCAATACACAGAAGCTATGGGCCATAAAAAGCTCACGCAATACCCTTCCTGTTTTAGTGAAGCCATAACATTTGAATAACGGGCATCGATGTAATTGACGTGAATGGTGATGGGTGGTTAGTTTTGTTCACGCTTCTTCTATACATTTTATAACCATAAATCGCACGGTTCTCTCAGGTTTAACCCATAATAAGGATTCCAATGACTTTGTGTGCATAATGTCTCAAATACAGAGGCAATTTGTTGAGTTTGACACAAGGCTCTCTTTGTCTCTCTTTTTTATGAGGATAATATTTGTAAGTAACTTTTTACAGGAAGTGCCTCTAATGACAGCCCCTTTTCATTGGCCCCCGGAGAGCTGCTGTCCATCTCTCGTAGCAACTCCAGACGGGAAAAGGAACCGCCCAGACCAGTGGTGCCAGAGTGATATCATCTGATCATCAGCCACAAACATGGGCGCTGAGCCACGCAGTGCATTTTCATATAGTTGAAGGTCTTCATCCTCCACTTTCCCCTTTTATATTTAGGGATTTTTTCCCGCAAACATTGATCCTGGAGAACAAGTGGAATTAGCTTGTCAAATAAAATAGGAAGTTGTAAGCATTATAAATCTGAATGGGTGCCAAGTAAATTAATCATATTAACTTGAATCAGTAAAATCTGCCTTTAAAACCCGAATCTGAATGTAGCTCCCTTTATTGATGCAGTCCATTAGTTGTAATAGTATTCTGTCTGTGGAGTATCAGTTGTCATTCTATTTGTGCTTGAGTGCATTTAATTCCCACCAGAGCCCATCTGGACAAGAATCCATTCAAACAATATGACACGGCACTACAAGCTCAAGTGTAGATACATGCATCACGCGAGATGGACATTTATACCATCCTGTCAGTTATTCAAGAATGGACATCCTCAACCATTAGCATTTTGCAATGTTCTTTGAGAAAGTGAACATAGACATCATGAACTAAATAAGCACATGAGGAGAAACTGGATTATCGTGTTCCCATCTCAACTAATTCAGGAAAAGTGGATTCACTGAATGTCTTCTAATGTCTTTAAGTGAGTGTGTGTGTGGGCCTCTGTGTGTGCCTTGGAGAGAGTGAGAGACAGAGAGAGGAGAGAGAGAAAGAGATGGAAGGTGAATGTATCAGATTCCTGATCGGACACACACAGATTATGTTGTTATGTGTTGTTTTTTACATGTTTCATACTGCAACTTTTTACTCACAAGCATTGCAACAAAGGCGCATTAAAACCTTAGTAGCAGGGACAGAAACGTAGAATTGTTAAAGATTTCCAGTGACAATGATACAGATCATGTTCAATAAAAGTTGTATCAATGTCAGGATCGTGTGGATTCTGCCTTTCTGGTAAAAATCTTCATCAATACTCTTATTCTAAGGAAGTTGTCCTCATACGACAAAGTTGTGTGTGTGTGTGTGTGGAGAGCTGCCCATTTTCTACCACTGTCGGTCTCTAAAGTGTGACTGAGGGGGACATGTGCTCTCTGTGCCCCCCACCCCCATCTCACCACCACTCTGCCCATATGTGCCTTCGAGTGGCAGCTGCAAACTCCCCCGCTTGCCCTCTGAAAAAAAGAGAAAAAAGCGTCCCACAATACAGAGAAAGTGTGAGTGTTTCATGTCAGAGTGTGTCTGCTACTGTGAAACTAAAGGGGAAACGGCTTTTAGTATTTTAACCGTCCCAATAAAATAAGAGGTTGAATCTTTGTGACTCACTCATGCTTGTATTCCTTTCTTACTGTGATGTGGTGAAGATGCATTAATTGCACGTGTGCGCCATACGTACAACCTGCATTCATGCGCTAATAAAGCACTGCAGTGGTCTCCCCATCTGCTTGGCTCCAGTCCCTTTGGGGGGGTTGAAGGAGGTGTAGAGCGGCAGCCTGTGCCATATTCTTCTCGACACATTAGTAACCCACTGACACGCGGAGCCAAGCACATATTCAGGCGACGCCAGGAGAAGGCTCATCCAGCACCAATTAGAACAGCAGAAGACGAGCAGCCAGGCAGGGACGCGAAGGCAAGCGAGCGCTGCATACAGACGCAAAATGTGCAGCAGGCCGACTTCTGTCTTCGGCACTCGCCTCCTTAATTTCCCTGTTTTACATATGGCTCAAAATGCAATTGTCGCCACATTAACACTAGATCAGCTCAGCAAGGTATGAGTGACAGAAGGTCCTGCTGTCTCTCCTGGAGCATAAGGCCCCATCTTGAGCTGAGGAAAGACTGTAGGCAGAACACTAAACAGACTAGATGAATGCAAGAAAAGTAAAGTTGTATACATATATATTTGAACTGAGGACATAACTTCAAATATTGTCTGTAAAACCGGAATAAGCATCAGAAGGTTAAAGCAATGATATCATGTTGCACTGGCAACATGTAACTTTAATGTGACAGATAAATTATACACATCATATTCTGAAACATAACGAATAATCAGTGCAACTTTCCTTGAGTAATTCCATGCAGTTTTAATGCCCAAAATAGACTGAAGTGTGAGCTAATGCGTATGTATTAATAGTAACCAGTACATGCTGGCATGATCAGAGACATATTCTCAGAAACATACTAGTTTCAGTTATTTTTGGGGAATTATCACTTAAAGTTTCATGTCATATGCTGAAATTCACATTGGTTATTCCCATTCTGTATAACATCAATCTTTAAGAATCTGGTTAACATTGGACACGGCATGGCAAGACTTCACGAAATCCCATGAAAGTAATGTTGGAAAATCATGAGCCTTCTCCCTTGGACCTTTGCTCACGCTATCATCCATGTGTCATTCACTCTATCCTTTAAACTTTTATGCTAATCCAGTAAATTATTCATACAGGTCCTGATGTGACAGCAAGTATCCCCAGATTCGGTTTGTGGGAGGGAAGGCAGCGTGGGCTTGTGCAACCGTCCACCAGTGTCCACAAATGTGTGCACATTTGCAACGACTGTACCTAAATCAAACAGTGAGAGGTTAGTGGGTTCACCCACGCTTAATAAGGTTTGTGTGCCTCTATATACAGTATGTGTGTGGGGTCTACTGCTGTCAATGTGGGAGTACATAAAGATATAAAAACTGAGAGAGGAAGTCAATGTTCCTGTTTAGTTTATGACACACGCACAGTTCCTTTATCTCCTCCATGACGTTTATCCAAACCAGGATGAAATAGATTAATACATTGTCACGCACTGAGTTTTTATGGCTGCAGCCTGTCCAATTTACTGCGTCACAAATCCAATTAATAAAGACAAAATAATGTACATTACTCATACTGGGACGTTGGAGTAGATGATTTATTGACATTTAGCAATCTGGGGTAATTGTTTAAGCCTCGCACACTCAAATGTCATTCTCTTAAAAGGATCAGGAGGGTGGAAATGTTCCCAGGTCTTTGGGTGATGTGACTGATATGTTGTGTTAATGTGACAATAAGACAACAAATACGGATGAAGAATCCCATTGGAGGCCCAGCCAAACTCAAATCAGTACCCACCTTCCTATCTGACAACAAAGTTATGGGGAAACAGAGCAGAACAGGCAGGCTACTCTGCCGCTCTCCTTCACGTACTCACCATCCAGTTGGCAGTCAGCCAACTCACTTCCTTAACACACACACACATACACACAGATGCTGAGATAGAGAGGTGTGGACAAAGACATGAAGGTGACGAGAAATACAGAAAGAAAATTACAGAGGAGCGCATACAAAACTGAGCACACACAAAAATTAAATGTTTTTCTTAGTATACATTCCTACACTTATGCACACACACACATACACACTAGAGTTGAGTTTGTTGAGCTTAAAGTAGGGAGTTTATGTTACTCAACCTCTCAGCAGGTAGGGAGCTGGTCCTCTCATCTTGCCTGTCTTTCAGGGCGAGGCGATTAGCCACATCCTGTTCACAATCTCATTACCTTCAGCCCGAGAGGATCCACAGGACACGGGCACATAGGCACAGAGACGAGGGATGATCCCACTTCTCAAGATTACACCACCATATAAGGCCAAATGACATGGACATGGCTGTGAAGTATTGAATTTAGCGGCCATCGAGCCTAAGGCACGGTCTTAGCTACATAAATACAAGGAGAATGATGGAAAAATAAAAGGACTTGACTGATGTGCTTGTCCGGGGGCCCGCTTAGACTGTGGAGAGCCATGCGATCCTAATGAGCATGCTCAAATGTATGTCTGCTGCAGTTGGTGTATGTTTGCGTGTTAACAATTGAGCATTTGTGTGTTTGAAGTGGAGTGGCTCTTATGGTTGCACTGCATGTCAAGTCAATGTCAGTCTTCAGCTTTTCAGTTCACTGAGCTTCTGCGTCACAGGATTTCAGGGAGGTTAGTGTGTTATAGGGCAGCAGGAACATCAACTCCCTATAGGTGACCCATGGGGGTACACTTCTTCCAGAGTGGCAGTATAGTTCTTCACACCCAAGGTCCATCAACCTCTTTCAGAGCCCACATCAAGAGTCATTTGTCATTGCAGCACACTCACAAGACAAGAGTGAGGAAGAACAGAGGGGCCCAGATACTGGGCGGGTTATTCAGTCACATCAGGTGAGGACAGAAGTGCACATCGATTTAGGTTTGAGTACAGACATAAAAAATTACACTACATCATTGTACATGTGTGATGTTTCCTCAGTCATAACGGTGGGACTTGACAAACAGATCATAGTGCAGATGACTACGACAGAAGAAAAAAGGGCTCATGAACTCAAAGACAGAAGGGAGAGAAAGGCCAGAGGGGAAGGAACATTCAGGCAATTCCTTTTTTTATAGTGCCAGTTGCTGTAACACGGATCAGAGTGGTAGAGGAATGGTGATGGCAGCTGCCTGGAGGGGATGTTTGGAGACGGTGGGTGGAAATTCATGGTTGTTGCAGCCCCTCATTACAATGTACGCTCTACCAGGGTGAGGTTAGCTCCTGTAGGTTCTCACTCTCCAATTGTACTGGATGAATAATAAGTTATACAAGCAATATGAAAGAAGAAGAGCCAACAGAAACTGTGAAACCTTTGAAATGGTCTTTAAATGCACATATCAACTCTTACAGAGACATGATTGACAGTCCTGTTTGTAACATGGCATGAAAATAATTTAAATAATTTTTTTTACAGTTAAATTGAATCTAAAAGAAATAACAATTTGGTCCCATTTCATGTGCTTTGGTATCGGGATGCTGCGGCCATTTAGTTTCCTTCCCATAACACAGGCTTACAAGTGCATGACTGCCACCTAATAGACAGACACGTCACTAATGTGTATTGACAGGGTTATTAGTGAAAAGACTTGGGAGGGACTTTGCAATGTTATCAGATCTAAAGCACGATGACATACAAATGCACACAAAGGCAGTTACGCACAGTTCCCATGGTTACATGGACTTTGTGGCGCTATTACTGCAGGGAAGTCATGATCCTTATTCTTTTGTGTTATAGTCAAAGGGGGATTTTGAAATAAAATGGTAATGAGGAATTGGAAATTAGCTAGGTGTTCATAATAACAGGTTTATTGTGTATATTAGTAAACATAATTTAAAAAGTTTAAGTCACCGTAAGGTGCACAACCAATTAAATTAAAAGGTGACAAATGTATATAACAAGTAAAATATTTAAAATATTTAGGATAAACATGTCAGTCGATAATATTTTCTTAATATTAGGCCACATGGTTTCTAACATTGTTTGGACCTGTGCTAAGAATGCGCAACTGAACCTGCTTATGTGATTCTCATGTGGAATAATAATGACGTTATTGTGTGCTATTTGTGGTTCCATTTGATTCATATAATCCAAACTAGGCTGGAGTGTTGTGATTGCAGATGTCATGGATTGAGCCGCTCTGTGTTCACTTGGCTCTGTCTGCTGGAGCCCAGAGGAGTGGGAGAAGGAGGGGAGAGAGCAGCGCAGCAGCGGGCAGCCTGCAGCTCCCAAACCTACTAATAAAGGCGAACTTAGCTTCTATAAGCAAGAAAACAAGATACTTTGCTTCTATCACATGGCGGTTCGCCTGCACAACATAGCGTTTGGAGGATTTGCGTGATAAAGCTGGAAGGTTTGCGGACTCTTACCTTCGGAACTCAAGAAGCAAAGAAAACAACAACAGTGGAAAAAAGACGGGGATTACACACAACAGTGACAATAAAACAACACTCCCCGACAAGTGGACTGCATGGTGCCGAGAGGGAGAGTTAACAGACAAAGCGGTAAAATATTGGTGAATTGATATTTCATTTTGTGTTTTTATAAATGCGACTTTACAAATAACATTTCAATGTGAACTTTAAACTCAGGAAACGATGAAGACATAGCGAAGAAGAACTCATCAAGTGTCTCGAAGCTACCTAGCCATTCCGCTAACGTTAGCTCAGCTATTTCGCAGCAAGTTGAATGCGAGCTGAAGCTAACGCCCGCTAGCGCTGCCAAAGAAGCTAAGTTAGCTCGTGGGCTAACGCTAGCTGGCTAGCTAAACGCATTTGGAGAAACTTTTCGTGTTGTTTCCCCAGAGCCCAAACACTGAAGCAGCGCTGTGAGGACAGAGGGGAAGGGCAGCTTCCCTTCTGGACTTCTCCCCTCCACATATTGTGTTAGTATGATGGCTGCGGAGGTCAGCAGTGAGGATACGGGCTCGGTCACGACAGGGACAGGGGTGGCAGGCGGAGGAGGCCCGGAGACGGCCCATTTCCCCTACTATTCCAAGTCCCCCAGAGTTCGAGTCAGTGATTTGGGACAAGCGACCGCACCGAACCTCCGCCAGAATTCGAACACTTCCCCGGACTCGCTCCCCGACATGAGCATGGTCTATCCCGTGCCCGCTGGGGAAATGCCCGGGTTAGTGTTGTCCGCAATAGGGAGTGGCGGAGTAGCTAGTGGACATTCAGTTTTCCATGGAACAAGCTCGGGGACCGTGGGTGGCATGTGCCCTTCTCCCACTACGGAGAGTCCAGGTAGTCGGGTTTCACCCACATCAACAGTTCCGGATGGGTCCACCGCCTTCCCCCAACTACTACCACCACCTCCTCCTCCCCCTCCTGGCTGCGGGGGACTCGGGGGCACTGTGGACGAAAGCGACATGCAAGATGGACCGGAATACGAGGAAGAGGAGGTGGTCTTCCCCCTCTCTGCACCTCCTACGAACCAGTAAGTAAATTGCCAATAAAATCGCACGCATTGTTGTTACATGACGGGTAGAAATCAAAAGTATTATCATGGTACATGTACGGTTCAGTCCCGTGCTGCCTTCACTCACTTGTACCTATGGACTGATATGATACCTCCTCCAAGTCCAATACTATGAGCACAGTGCCACTCCTTTTACCACCTGTTAGTGTGTTTCTGTCATAGTTTGCAATTATTCTTTAATAAAGTATGACGTAACATCAAAATATACGGAAATTTGAAACTGCAATGTTTCTCCTTTGCTGTGATTATATTTACTTGCACCAAAGCTCCAGTCCTCAGACTTGTGGATATTCTATTGAAAAACAATATGTTGTCATCAAAGTGTAAACCCCGGAAGCCTGAAGTTTGTGTTTATTGGTTAGAAACTGTATCCTCTGTGTCGTATTTTGAAATGACATGTAATTGTAGACTTTATGAATTTATTCAGAAGTTATGCACATAAGCACATGTCCTAACCCATGTGTTTGTTGGTGTAAGAAGCTAAATAAGGCCCTCCCATTTGTTATAGTCTCATTAGAGAATTGCTGAGCTTTGTCATTTCTGGCCCTCATACTGCGAGATATGAAAGTGACTGGGGCCCGGAGTGTGGATTCAGCTCTTATTTTAGTAGCCACCCTATATCTCCCTGTCAGATTACCAAGGGAGAGGAAGGAAGGCTGGCATTTCACCATTCTTGCCTGGGCTGGTAATGAAGTTTAATGGAATTAGCTGCACCAGAATCCAATTTCTTGCATATAGGACTGTTTCAGAAATAGTTGTTTTACAGAGGAAATACTGACTTCCTCGTGGGTTTTCATTTGCAGGCAATTTTGGCATTGAGGCGGTGACACAGTTGTCACTTGTACATGAATGGTGTTGATTTTCATTGGTTTTACTTGTGTAACAATGAGTGACTTGTAGTCGAGTATTTATCTGACACACGCACCATCACACATAGCCTTACTAGTCAAAATGGATCTATTCAGTCTTTGGACCGCTTTGGCATACTTTAGCCAACTTCTTCAAGGCAGGCACATGCCCCACAAGCTTTTCCTCTATATTGGGGTTTGTGGTTTTAGTGAGTTGGTTTTAGTGGTGATGAATGCGCCGGAAAGTTGAACCACATTTTTCGGAAGCTTCTCCTGATTATTAGCCCACACTCTGTTCTTGGTGTTGTGTTCCCTCTAAATGCCACAGTCAAAATGAGGTTGACCCTTAAAGTAGTTGATCCGCAGCAATGTGAAAAAGATGTTTCATTAGTTATGCAGAATGCCAATAATACAAATCTTTGTGTATATTTTTACATGTGTAGAGATAAGATTAGATAATATAATAATAATCAGTGAGCTGTATTTAAAAACTCGCTGTCCTTGTGCTGCGTATGGTCAAATGCTTAGTGTATCTGTTTGTGTGTGCTTGTCATGAGAGCACCTGCCATTGGCAAGGCCTGGCACTGGCTCTCCTCAGAGCTAAACACACTGCCCTCATTCATTCCCCTTGTCTGGCAGTGGATGCCTCTAGAGAACAGACAAGTTATAAGGTGCCGCCCTTGCTTTGCCTTGTGATGGTGACCCAGTTAAGGCTGGGGTTTGCCCCTCCTTCAGGATGTGCCTGATCCACTGTGATAGACAGCGCTGTCAAATGAACTCTGCAAGGTTACTGTTTCAGCCTTTGCAACCAACATGTAGATGGTGCCTCATCTAACACACAGGGTTTCAGGCAAAATGCACAATAGCCATTGCATCAATTGACATAGCTCATGCCAATTAAGATAGACTGCAATGCGTATCATAATGTACATATTTTAATTAGGTAAAATTATCTTCTCTGTGCACATAAAGACACTATTATTATGAAATGGGGCGCTGACAGCTATGGGTGTTGTATTCACAGCTGACCTCTCTCAAAGATACAGAATCACACTTTGTCTCTACAGCTGTCTCACTAACTGCGTTTCCCTTCTACAATCAGGCTCCAAGACTGAGCTTGTATTTTGATGTGTTTGGTAAGCAGGCTGAAAAGTGCAGGTTGTAAGAGTAATAGTGGAAAACTTCAACATTGTTGGAGATGGTCCCACTCGGGGTCTCACATTTATTGTGAAAGCTAAACTTGGCACTTTTGAAGAATGTGATAGAGCAAATGTGAGAGTGAGAAAGAAAAGTAGCAGTTATATTCATTAACACCTCTGCAATTGTCTCTTGTTTCTAAGAACACATGACTGCAGTATTTCACACTGACAAAAGCTTAAGAGGAGAGGCCCCAGCCATCAGGTTGTCCTAAAAGTGTTGGTTCTACCCGTCTTTAGAAACCTCTTAGCCAGTGCCCCAGCTTAAACAAACAGCTCAGTGGGAAACAAGTTGTTGATTTTGAGTTTCCACGAAGATTAGAGAGGATTTTGATTCATAAATGGTTCCCCTGAGCAGGCGGGAGTTGGGGGAGGGAGGAAAAGTTGGATCTGGAAATCAGTGGCTGTGTGAATGAGTACACTAGATTTAGCAGTTAGTTGTAGAAACGTCTGTGTTGTTAAAGTGTTAATTGACCACACGCTACGTAATTGACTGAAACAGTTTAATTAAATGAAGGATCACGTCGCATAGCTACAGTGCGTTTAGAACAATGCAGGGTTTTATTAATGGGATTGTCTCGGTCATTACACAGTTTTGATAACTGGTGAGGCCAGCAATTAAGAAGTAGACCTTTAATTTCTTTGAAATTACTGCAGTACTCTCCAGAATGCCATATAGACCACTGCTGTGCTTGTAAAAGCCTGTTTGCACCTCACACCCTCCATCTCTGAACCAGGATGCACATGCTTACGGTTAGTTTACTAGACCCATTGATTGAAATACCAGTGCCAGTTTTATTAGTATACGTGTTGTGTAGTGCATTGATGAAGCATAGGATACAGTTTCCATGCATTTTCCACGTGTTACGCAATGTCCTGTCGTGCCCCTCCAATACCCACACTGCCCTGCCTTTTCTCTCCTGCATCCTGTTTTCAAGACTTCTAAGCCATTCATTGTGGCCTTACCAGGATCCTCAGAAAAGTGTTGCTCAGTATGGACAATAACTAAGATTTTAAATTGGCCATGGTTTATCAAAGAAGTTGTTTGTTTAGTTTAGAGTTGCAATGCTAGGGTAGGATCTCTAGTATTATAGTAAAACAGACACGGTTCCCTGGTTTGGCTGGCATGTTTTTGTCGTCTTGTCATTGTATCGTTGTCAGTATAACAGTGAAGGCACGTTACTTAGTAAGTCTTTTCTGCACATTTGCTGTTTTATTGAAATATATATTGTGTGTGGTGGAAGTTAACAAAAGTTAGACAGTTAGAAGTTAGAAATGATTGCTCTAATGTTGTAGGAATAGAATGGGCTTAAGTGGACGTCCCTGCTTGTGCAAATCAAAGGCTCAGGGGGGAATATTATAAGGGAAGAAGACAGTGAAGCCTATTATCAATGATGTAATGATGTTATTTCAGGGAGGCTGATTCACAGCAGGAAAGTCGAGATGTCGGCTTTGGTCCCTGCATGTCTAGCCGGGTATTAAAATTATGTTGGTAGGTTCACATTCAGCCCGAACAAAGGTGAAGATGCATGAATGGCCCTTTCCCATCTCTCCGTCTGCACAGCTTAAGCTGATCCCTGCGCGCCGTCACTCCTCTGCTCCGACCGAGGTAACAAGCTGTGGCAGTCCATCACGTGTAAAACAGAACTGATTCACAGCTGTTGCAAGCCCGCTTACAGCTCTCCCATCTTTTTTGTTTCCACTGTGGAAACTTGACCACACAAATATAGCGAAATGGTTGAGGAATTCCAATTTGCATACTAGTTGGCCGGTTGGTTAGTCATTGCATACTGTGTTTACATTAAAAGCTCTGGTGTTTGTTCATCCACTGAAAGAATGCTGGGGGGACGGTAGCTGAAACCATTGTGGAACCTTTGTCAGGGTGAGTGGGCTTTACTATGTAGTTAATGGATTTTGATTATTATGCGTGATTGAACTCAGGTGTACATCTTATACGTATACCTACTCCCTGAGGTTATGCAGCTTACAGCGTTGTGTTCTGTTTCCTCTAATGCATATATCTGTTTGTGACTGTTCATGAGCTGCACACGAATGTGCTTGCACTCTGCAGTCCATGTGTGTGTAGAGATGCCACTCCCTGCCTTGCTGTCCCACTGCTTTAAAAACCAATAGGCAGCATGCTCGTGATGCATGGCTTTATGGGAGAGAAAGAGAGAGAGAGGGAGTAAGAAGAAGAAATTCATAGGGTAAGCGAGTGGGAGTCCTCAGTGTTCTTATTCAGCATCACCAACCTGCGTCGGAAAGATAACACTACCCAACTTATCCTCCAACCTCCCTGAAGTTGGAGAGCAAAACAAAATATATACGTTGCGTCAGGCACAGTCGCTCACCCGCATTCATCGTCTGCCCGTGGATGTTTGCTCGCTGACCCAAGTGACGGGAGATGAGTGTGCAAGGGCAGCAGCAGGGTCGCATCATCACGCCTTCTAAGGATTTGGAGCTTTGTTTGTGCTGCTTTCCACATGGAAGCTTGCGGTGTGTGTCTGGCCAGCAGCAGTGGAGCGGGTGCCCCTTGTGAGACCACGGGACACGTGTCGCAAGGAGATGCAACACAGGGCAACGACCTCAGTGTAAGTGGGGCGTCGGTGCCCCCCTTCCCCATCTCCCGCTGTGTGACCCAAACTGAACTCATGCAAAGTCCTGACAGCTCCTGTAAATCTTTGGCAATGTCCACGCAGAAAATCTGTTTTTAATGTTTGCCGTAGCTTTATATGTTAAATAGCGGAAACAACCATCTTTGTGAGATAAACATCTTGTAGTTAACGTCATTTTACAGGAAATCAGTCTTGCTTGTATAAGAGTTCAGATAGCAGCCACAAACTACGCGATATCATTTTAATTATATGTCTCAATTTGTATCACGTAGCTTCTCAGACCCGACAAGTAAGTAAGTTTGCTTAAGTCGTATGACACGTATATAACTACACCTCAGGCTGAGATCTGGTGGCAGAACAACTAATTCCAGTATTTACTGTCTGTAAAATTGTTTTGATTTGATGATTTGAATGGGTGCATGTAAATTGTGTGGGTAAAACATGGACTCTGTGCCCCTGTGGACAGACAGCAGCTCCACTAAGGCGCATTGCTAATGTAAAGTAATGTAGTTTCATTACTTTTTGATACTGATGAGCACTGACAGTACATCTGTGGAGATGTTAGAGTGCAGCCATATCCCTCAAAACAGAACAGATGAAACACAGAAGCAGCGAGGGCAGAGCTCTTCAAAGAACGTGAGGGACAGACAGAGAAACATGCAGTATATCAACTCAATCACAACTGTGTGTCCTGTTATGCTCTTTTATCACGGTAGATTTAGCCCCACCACATTGGATGGTATATGTAGGAAGAGAAATTCAGATTTAATGAGTCAGACTGAGCAGAAAGCTGTTTTTGTAATGGATTTTTTGTGATGAAAGTGATGATTTGCCGTATCTCGTGTATACAGCGCCTCTCCCTTTATCGGCAATCAGGTTATCGACAATCAGCAGTTCTTGTTTTATTCCGACTCTTTTAACATTTGAGCTTTGTGTGACATATTGGTGCTACAAATTGATCATTATTGTGCGGGTCAATGGGTTCACGCTGTGGAGAATAGGCTGAATTTGTGTCTGAGGCATTTATCTTTCAAATTGACTGGCCTTGTGCATAATAAGCCTTATATCTTGTCATCTTCCCCCAGCTTTCAATGAGGGCTTAAGCATGTTCCATCAGTCACAGAGTGCTTCCTTCTTATCCTCTCTCCTTTATTTATTCAACACATAAGTTAGATGTGTACTTTGATTAAAGCAGCCTGCCAGCTTTTTTGGTATACTTTCTCTAAAAGAGCCAATGTCGTATGAATGACTCGACCTTGTCTGGTCACGTGAACAGTTAAAAGGATTTCCTCTCCGTCAAGCGACATGATGAAGAAGGCTGCCTGGGTTTCCTATGTGAAACTGAGGTTCAGAATGTAAATGTGGTCGGTGTGATGGCAACGGCACCTACGAAAGGAAGAAACATACTTTTATTTATCGCCTTTTTTCCTTTTTCTTCTTACTTCCCCAAATCTGCACTTTGAAATATACTTTGGTGTGGTAAAGTTGAGACTGGGATAGTGTCACCCAATGAGCATGAGCGCATCAAAATCAGATCACAGCTGTTCAGATTGTATCAGCTTATTGTTGTTGATCACGGTTAAGCGTGTGCAGGAATGAATGCTTTAGTTTGAGCTCTTGTGTCAGAAGAGGAGAGAGCCAGTACGTCACTGTGCTGCTCTCTGTTCGTGTACTGACATGATGGGGCATTCCTCAAGCTGATAGAAACCCTGTGCTATCACCGCTGTCATGGCTTCCGTTTATCACACCCTGCCCGCCTGCTGTACCCATTCCCAGCCCCCGTCAAACCTAGACACTATCGTTGGTGTTGGTATCAGGAGTGCTATAGTTCAGATCTAACAATAACTCGGGTGCATTTGTGTGGTGCTAATGTGTGTGTCTCTTCAAGAGCCTTTTGTGATTAATTATGACAGTTCTTCTTCTTTAAAGCAAAGCCTTCAGAATTATCAGTATTTCCTGTTAATGCCACAAAATGTAATCATTTTCCTTTAAAGAAGAAAACACACTTTTTATGAGTTTTATAAGTGACCCATGGCCGCAGGCTTGCTCAGTAACTTGAGGCTAGTTACTGATGTTCTGCTGGGGTTTGTAGAATATTTATGAAAGTCTGTGTTGCAAGTGACAGGAGTGGAAAAAAAGTTTTTTTTGACATACCTCCGGTACATTCATTTCTGAAAACGTTTAGCTTAAGCGCAAAGAATGGAATTTCTACAGTCACTTCTAGTAATGCAAACAGAAAACATCTAAGTCTAATGTCACAGGTTCAAAGCAAAAACAACAGTCTCAGAAATTTCACATCATCTGTTAAGTTCCACCCAGTCGTGCACTTGTAGACACAAAAATGCTAGACTCTCTGTTTGGCGAGTAGCTCTCTTGTTTTCTAGCAAAATTAATCTATTGCTATTCCTGGACATTCCTTTGCAACTCTCAAATAGACCCAGAATAGGCCACCTGATGCAGTTCTAGGACATCTGCACCATGTGCGCATCAGAAGTTGCAGCAGTAGCACGAGCAGCAGGCTGTCAGCAGCAGAAGAGAGGAAGATGTACAACCTTGGGGTGTTTCTTTCAGCCGGCCCTGTGCTGAATGAGCACTTCTCCACCTGTAAACCTACACAAGGTCAATGCTACGTTTGTCAGGTTATTATAAATATGGCTCCAAGCTTCATGGAGTGAGGCTACGACCTCACCCTGTCTGTGGTTTCATTATAACAAGTTCATTGTGATCCAAGCACATTGAGGAGCCAGAAGCCATGCTTATGAGGATACTAACTCTTAAATCACCTGTGCATCTCTCTGGGTCTGTAAGCACGACTTATATGGGCCATGTTGTAGCTATCTTCTAATACTGAAAGACTTATTTTAAAATGGCACCTGCGCTCATTTACTGTAAGTATTTTTGGAGCTGTAGGTGGTTGATGAACATTCAGCTGAGCATCCTTTCAAACCTTCTGTCAGTTTCACTTTAAAGCAGAAGCACAGATCCCCTCTGCGCTGGTTGTACATGACCTAAATCATTCTATGCTATATAAACTCCACCCTGCTATTTTAGCGTGTCGGAGGCGTGCATGCGTCACTCTGCTTTAGTGCTCATCTATCTTCTCCCTCTTCAGTGTTACTTCCTCCAGCCTCCTCTCTGTCCCTTAAGGGTTGCTTGGCCCAATGTCCCATGTCCTCTCAGTCTCACACATGCTTCTCATCTCCGCTCCTCTTCAATACTCTGTCATCGCAAATTCTTCTGCCTACCCCAAAGCCCCGTTGCTCTCCGTCTTCTTCCTTCTGATATCCCTTTCAACAAACCTTCCTACAATTTACCCCGTGACAGCAGACCTCATCCCTTTTTCTTTACAAGTGGAGACCTCTGCTCGGCTAAACCAGATGGGAGCCTTTCTTGTCTCCCGTGAAAAGAGCTACAGCGTTACCTCCTCGTTCATCTTCACACCACCGGATGTTTTTCCAGTAACTGCCCCGTGTTCTGAGAGACACAAGCGGCCTAAATTTTTGAAAGGCATGTTCATTTTTTACCCCGGCTGGCATGGAGCTGTCAAGTTCAGCTGCACCTGCTGAAATTTTAACCACAGTTGTTCTTAAAACTTCTCTTTAATTCAGAAAGCAGTAAGGCCTGAACGATATGAAACTCAAATCTTTTGGCTTTTCATTTGTTTTGGAATCAGTGACTGGATTGTTCCTGTTTGTGCGTTGTTGTGATTCTGTAATCTTGTCCTTTCATATAACAAACAGTTCAATGATGCTTTCAAGGTGTTCTGTGTCATAATATGTGTAATAGCTTACGCCTCTTGGAATTTTGTATTCTTCTGAATGAGAACAGCCTAATTTACAGGCATGTTTCCATAGACAGACCAGCAGCTTTCCTCTTTCTGACAAAGGCAGGCTGTTTGTTGCCCTTCTAGCCTAATGTCATGTTACTTTATGTCTGCTGGTAAAATGTGCACATGATCACACCACGACTAAAGCTAACAGTCAGCTCAGCTGCTAGCTGTCTGGCTACCATGTATCTATGTTATGTGCCTGTGTGAGAGGAGACGGTTAGATGTGTGTTTGTTTGTAAGCAGAGGAAGAAAACTCAGCAACATGGAACACGCAAAACAATCTTACGTACCGCTTTCACATTACTGTCAACCTGTTTGAATTCTTTCCTTACATTATACAGAACAGGAACTCTTACAGACATTACAGCTGTGTATTTCTTTCAGGTGGTACCATGGCAAGCTGGACCGGACCATCGCAGAGGAGCGTCTGCGCCAGGCCCGGACCCCTGGCAGCTACCTCATTAGGGAGAGTGACCGCCGGCCCGGTTCTTTTGTCCTGTCTTTCCTCAGCATGACCAATGTGGTCAACCACTTCAGGTCAGTCAAAGCACACAACGCTCACAGACATAACGCCAGCAAAAACATTGGACAATAATGTGTTAACCTAGCAGCTGCACTGGCCTCTCAGTAGAGTATTAAGAGCCACACAGAACTTTATCTGATACAGACCCAAACATACTGTAGGTCCAGTTCTGTGATCAGAGTTGCCGTGACTGGAAAGGCGATGCATTGTGTGGCTAATGAATGCTGTGTAGGTAATGTGAGCCCTGCGTCTGCCTCTAGTACACCAGGCTCACATATGTCTGCACATCCTATAAGAGCACAACAATGAGGGAAACGTCTGCCTGTTGTAAGGCAGCGTCGGCTTAATGCAGCATATATGAACACTGGGGAGTGACCGCTTACTGCCTCTGTGCAGTCGGTTAAGGGGAATATGTCAGTCTCTGTAGTGTCACATTAGAGACAGAAACCTCTGTGAAATGCAAAAAACATAAAATGAGGACAACAATACGCTAACTACAAACATTTGTCATCAACTGCGAACCAAAAGAGCTAAAAGCCTCCGACGCCGCAGTAAAATGGCAAACAGGCTTGTAGCACATATGATGCTGAGATGAGAGCTTTTCAGAGCAGATGTTCAGGTTAAGGAGGTGATTTCCAGTGGCCATGTCTTTGCAAACGGCTCGAGCCTGCATCTGTCACAAGGGCATACAAAAAGATAGTATAAGCAGAGAGAGGAAGGTGTGTGGGTGGCAAGATATCACACTCAGAATAGCAGCGTACACACAAGCATACACACAGAATCTCTCCCTCATTCTCTCGCTCCCTCGCTCAATCTTTACCAACATTTGACTTTTCTCTCTTTCTTTTCTGAACTATGTCTGAAGTTACTGAGTGTGCGATGTTAAGCCCTCTGAGTTTGTCCATTCGGGTGGTGCCAATCAGGATTTCTCAATCTGCAGTTACATGTAGCTTCTTGCTCTGTTATTCTGCCATACATTTCTTTCAGCCCCTGACTCCTTGCACATTGTTAAGGAGAAACTCACTGTGGCTGTGGGTTTGTTCTCAGTCTGTAGCCAAAATAAAGAAACAATGCAGAGATACAATCAGCATTGAGTGGAGGTAGCTTTAATATGAACCCATACTTATGAGATATTCACCCATCTGTACTATGCTGTATCTATAGTGATGCTCTTTTCCATAGACCGAGCGGTCTGCCCACAGCCATCTCTCATTTGTGGTAATTGGTTTAATATGGATCCATGATGTCGTTAATGCTGTGGGGTAGCAGCCCTCCTCTGTGGGAATTGTGAGTTGCATCTATACCTCAATCGGTTGATGCTCTTAGGTTGTGGTTGTTGAGAATGAGCAATACCCCACACACACACACACGCACACGCACACGCATTCATTCATAACATTCAGTCAAAGTTCCACTCAATAGAAGCAAATTGGGATTATTGGTTTTGCATTAAGAGATTGCATCGAGCAAATGGTTGTGATTCCAAATTCCCGAGTCACAAATTACAATTAAGATATCTTAAGACTATGCTAAAGCAGGACACATAACTCAGTTAGTCCCAAATGGATTTGAGTGGAACCTTTTTGTTCTTGTGTTCATTATGCAGATGTTAACCCGTATTTGAAATAACTTCCCTTTGTATCCTCTCAACAGGATAATTGCCATGTGTGGAGACTATTACATTGGTGGACGGCGGTTCTCATCTCTGTCTGACCTGATTGGTTACTACAGCTATGTGTCTTGCCTGCTAAAAGGAGAAAAGCTACTGTCACCAGTGGCGCCTCCTGAGGTGAGCTTTGGCCAGTAGTGCTACAGTAATACAATGGTGTTACTAGAAGTTTGAGATGGATCTGATTCCTTTATTCAGGTACTTGCGTCAGTGCATAAGACATTATTTATCGCAGGCCTTCCATATCTACTCATCCTTTGGCTTTCGGCAACATTTGGAAGTGTTTGAGGAAAAGCTCAAGCAAACGCTAATTACCTTTTTCCGAGCATGCTATTTTCCAGAGGGAGTTGTAGTAGAATATGTGATTTCTGTGGGATAATTGGGGGTTTATCATGGTCATGCTTTTGGAAGGTCAAGGCTAAAGATGAGATTGTTGTTCTTTGTTTCCACAGCCTGTAGAAGACAGGAGGAGAGTCAGGGCCATACTTCCATACACCAAAGTGCCAGATACTGATGAGATCAGGTGGGTTCTTATATTCTTTATGCTAAACATATGTGGTGTTAAACTTGCATGATGCTTCATTACGGCCTGCTTGAAAGAAGCATCATTAATCCACAAAATTAGAGCTACAGCCGAGCATTGATGATTGGGTGGCCATAAGTTTAGTTTGTGGTCGTACTGCAAGCACAGAGTAAGTAGGATTTTCTTTTGGATGGTTACAAGTCTGCTTTTCCCTTCTGAGTAGACTGGGAAGCATATCATCTAATGAAAAAGCTCCTGTCATTAAGCTTCAGTGGGCACTCTTAGTGATGATCCCAGATATCCCTGATTTCCTAAATCTGATAAACATCCGTGTGAAGTCAACCTCACCCTGAAATATGACTCTGCCTGTCAGCCAGCCACAGACTGGGAGATCCAAACACAAGGTTTACCTCAAATCTTTTATGTGTCAAAAGAGACACCATCTGGTGATCTTGTGGTACTACAGTCTAAGCCACAATACTACGGTGAATAGAGAAATCCTGGACCTTTTCTAGAGCTGCTGGGAAATTGATATTGATCTACAGATCTGAAATGTTCTGTACAGCAGGGGGAGATGAGTATGCATCGTCATAATATTCGTTGGAAATCGGTGTTGTAATAGACATTGAAGGATATAGTGAGGGTGACCTATGTATTGCTGAATTGAAGAATTAAATCAGAGTGTTTTACAAGAAGGCATCCAAGCAATTGTAAGTTAGAAGTTTAGGGGGAGATATTGATATGCTACATGTTCAACAGAGAATTAAGTTCAGTAGAAACATTCATCAGAAAGACAAAGAATTCAGTCAAGTTAAACATGAAGGTTACAGTATATTCTCAATCTAGACAGTGTTGTGTTACATAGTTATTTCCTTCTAATATTCACTTTATACTCCAAATGTGTGTCTCCAGCTTCCTTAAAGGGGACATGTTTATTGTTCACAATGAACTGGATGATGGCTGGATGTGGGTGACCAATGTGCGCACAGAGGAGCAGGGCCTCATTGTGGAGGACCTGGTGGAGGAGGTGGTGAGTACAACACAGGAACTGGGGGAACTGTGTACATCAAAGGACTACCTGACATGTAAAACTACATTTCAGGTTCTAAAACATAGAAAATCTGTGGTACAAACTAACCAAAGTGACTGCAGCAGTAGGACCCAGGGGATATGTGAACATACATACAAGCACACCGATGCTGAACTTACTGTAATCTAACACAACATCGCTGCACTAAATCCTATTCTATGGTGGTGCTGCTGCATTGGACTTCATATTGAGAGATGATTCTAAAATATAAACAAAAACTTCTCATTCGGTTCCTGCCAGTCTTACATCACTGCAACACGTCGTCCCAATCATTTGGTTGCTTGACAGGTTTCTGTTTCTGCTTTTTCCAGGGGCGGGAGGAGGATCCACACGAGGGCAAAGTGTAAGTTGTATGCATTGTATTTACTGTATTTACTGTATCTCATGTTGAGTATGAGGTCACTTCTTTAGACAGTCTTTCATTATCAGTCCTTAAGATATAAAGGTCTGTTTTTAGATTGGCTTTAGCAAAGAGAAAGTTGTTACAGTACAGTGTGTAGAGTGAGTCATTATTGTCTCTGAAACTGTCCTTCAGCTCTGGCAAATCTACAGGTTTGACTCAGCCAGTGACTCCAATTGAAAGAAGCATCATTATCCCACGTGGGCTCGTGTGAAGAGATGATACTTCACAAGTTATTTTCAGATTCAAGCCCTCGATCCTTCAGTACCTCTGAATATAACAAGCACCATTTTTGCACAGTACTTGATGTTGGTAGACGCTAGCGAGTACCTTGAACAGTGAAAAAATGTTTTTACTGGTCGCACCCTTGCACGTCAGTATTCTGTTGCTTGAGCTCATTCTGCTGTCTGATTCTGTTGTTCTGTTGGATCTCCTGTGCAGCTGGTATCATGGGAAGATCAGCAAACAAGAAGCCTATAACCTACTCATGACAGGTACCATTTCTCTCTGCCTTTCACTGGGCCAAAGGTATTAATCACTCAACGAGCGTGCGCTAAAGCTTTTTTTTTTTATTGTCTCCCTCTGCCCCTCTTCCTCTCGCTCTCTGGCTCACAGTCGGCCAGGTGTGCAGTTTTCTAGTTCGGCCTTCAGACAACACACCAGGAGACTACTCCCTCTTTTTTCGCACCAATGAGAACATCCAAAGGTTTAAGATCTCCCCCACCCCCAACAATCAATACATGATGGGGGGGAGGTACTACAACAGGTACTGTATGTGTGGCTGTTTGCAAATGTTTCATCAGCGTACGCCGCTTATTAGAAAATGTTCCCATGTGCCACGTTTAGGGCTGCATGTCACAATTGAGTTGTTGTTTTTTCATCAATATGATGAAAAAATACCAAAAGCAATGATAAATATCCCTCACATTATTCATGAAGTGTTTATCATAGCTAAGGTGAGTCAGATCAGCAGTCTAAATATTATTGAAATTAATTAAAAAAGCAATCGGCAAATGTTAGCCTTTCTTATTTCTTAACTGCCTAAATTGATTTGAAAAAAGCCTCTTAAAAAGAAAATCATATTTTCTCTCTTTCCCCCTCCCTCTCTCTCTGGCAGTGTTGATGACATTATCGACCATTACAAGAAAGAGCAGATTGTGGAGGGCTACAACCTGAAAGAGCCGGTTTCAGTGCAGGTAGGTACAAGTCTGCGCTTGCATTCGTGACTCACTGCTTAGGCCGCTTGTGGGATTTGACTTCATGATTTAACCGCAAATGATTCCTCAGTCGTCGTTGCATTGCTCAGTCCAAATATAGACACCAACTTTTCATACCACTGTAGGGAAAGGGCAGAGCAAAAGTTGCATAGCTATCGATTAAATGTGGACGTATCAAACATTTCTCCTCTTTCTCGCCTCCTAATCTAGATCATTCATCAAGGTGCCATGTGATTATAAAGGTTGATGCTTTTCTCAAAGCTTTGTCTTGACATTTCTCTCCCAAATGTATTCTAGCACCAGGAACAAGTCCTCACTGACATCGTGGACGGCAGAGAAATTTATAACACTATCAGGCGGAAAACAAAAGATGCTTTCTACAAAAACATTGTCAAAAAAGGCTACCTCCTCTTCAACAAAGGTACAGCAACTCACAACTGTTCCTTTGAAATATTCTGAATTTTGTTACTTCCATGTTTGTGTGGCTGTCAATCATTCCTTCTTTGGTGCGCTTCCTCACATCTTCAGGCAAAGGCAAACGGTGGAAGAACCTTTACTTCATCCTGGAGGGCAACGATGCCCAGCTCATCTACTTCGAAAGCGAGAAGAGAGCCACCAAACCCAAAGGGCTGATCGACCTAAGCGTGTGCTCTGTGTATGGCGTGCACGACAGTCTGTTTGGCAGGTGAGCTGTGACAATATTGCCTGCCGGTCGTCTCTTATTGGTCGCTTACGTGAAGGTTACAGTGCAATATAACATAGCATCTTCTCTCTTTCTTCTTCTACTCTCCTTCCTTCAGGCCAAACTGTTTCCAGGTTGTTGTACAGCACTTTAGCGAGGAACAGTACATATTCTACTTTGCAGGAGAGGCTCCAGAGCAGGCGCAGGTAAAGAGAGAATCTCCCTTAACGCCTGTGTGACCACTGATTGACGCAAACAAACGCTTGGTTGTAACAGCGTTGTCACTCTGATCTTTTTGCAGGATTGGATGAAATGTCTTCAGACGTTTTGCAGCAACTTGAGGAAACCCACTCAGCCCACCCCCAACAAGAGGCTCAGACAGGTACACACACACACACTGCACCTTCCACAGTGTGCCCATGTTGAAAAGCTACAGCAGATGACGTTTATAGTGCAGCTGCAGACTGTAAACTTGTAAGTTTAAATCCAAAATTGACAAACAAAGAGCAGAACATTGGCACCATGATTGTAGGAGTTCTTGCTCTACCACATCATGTTATTACATAATAATTATACTACATGTTTGATGTGTCTCCCCCATCATCTTTACCTTAACATGACCGTGTCATGTTCAGGTGAGCAGCCTGGTGCTGTACGTGGAAGAAGCCCACAAGCTGCCTGTGAAGTACTTCACCAACCCGTACTGTAACATCTACCTGAACAGTGTCCAGGTGGCTAAGACGCACCCCAGGGAGGGACAGAACCCCGTCTTCACCGAGGAGTTTGTCTTTGAGTGAGTCTGTGACCATCTGGGCTTTATTTCCGCTCGCCCCCGCATCTTACAGTTGTTTGAGCCAGTCGGTCCTCATAGCTGTGTTTTTGTAGTATGGCTGCAGAAACGCATCATTTATTCATTTGTTGTTTCAGTGACTTGTCAAGTGAAATCAACCGATTTGAAATCAGCCTCAGCAACAAAACGAAAAAGAGCAAAGAGAGCGACATCTGTAAGTATTAAAAAAAAGCAAATATATGCCCTGTAAGTCAGCGAGTAAACGGTGACATGCTGCTCTACATTTCCCCTGGGTGACCTCACCTCTCCCTCCTCTCCCCCCCTTGATCTCTTTCCTCCTCAGTGTTCATGCGGTGCCAACTGAACCGGCTGCAGAAGGGCCAGATGATTGACGAGTGGTTCCCTCTAAGCTCGCACGTGCCTCTGAAGGGCATCGAGCCCGGCTCATTGCGTGTACGTGCTCGGTACTCCATGGAGAAGATCATGCCTGAAGAGGAGTACAACGAGTTCAAAGAGGTCTGATCTGCTGCGAGCTTTGTGCGGTTTTGGTAGAAACGCCCATTAACTGTCTGCTTCCTGTCCTATGCTGCTAAAATAACAATGATGTGGTTGTTTTGTGTCCTCTCCAGATGATGTTGCAGAAGGAGTTCCATGTGATCTACGCCCTGGCCCATGTGTGTGGTCAGGACCGCACCCTACTGGCAGGTCGCCTCCTGCGGATCTTCAGACATGAGAATGTAGAAGCCCCCCTACTCAGGACTCTCAATGACAGAGAGATTAATATGGAGGGTAGGAAACACACATAAACAAACATGTCTCGTACCTGTGAAACGCCTTTGGGACATGTGTGTATCTCGTCCCCATACACTCACACAAACTACTCTGCTTCGGCTTCATTTCCAGATGAGGCAACAACGTTGTTTAGAGCGACAACGCTGGCCAGCACATTGATGGAGCAGTACATGAAGGCCACAGCCACGCCCTTTGTACACCACGCTCTGAAAGACACCATCCTCAAGATCATGGAGAGCAAACAGTCCTGTGAGGTACAACACCTGAACCCGTGTCCTTCTCTCTCACTCAGGGGCAGGACTGATGAATTGATCTCTCTTGTCTTTGTCTTTGTCTCCGTTTGAAGTTGAATCCCTCCAAACTGGAAAAGAACGAGGATGTGAACTTGAACCTGGCTCATCTCCTTAACATCCTGTCTGAACTGGTGGAAAAGATCTTCATGGCTGCTGAGATCCTACCGCCGTAAGCACGCACGCGCGCGCGCACACACACACACACACACACACACACACACACACACACACACACACACACACACACACACACACACACACACACACACACACACACACACACACACACACACACACTGACTGTGGGAGATCATTTGGGAAGAAATGTGCAAATCGACCTCCAATTATTGTCACATCCCTGTAGGACACTGAGGTTCATCTACGGCTGTCTGCAGAAGTCTGTGCAGCAGAAATGGCCCACCAACACCACCATGCGGACCAGAGTTGTCAGGTATACACACACACACCATAGAAATAAATTCTTTGACTCACCACTTTGGCTTTCCCTCCGAATCCGCTGGTTTCCACTAAGAGAACCACATTTAGATTAGATTGAATGAAACGGCTGAATATCTGCTTAACAATGCGATGTGTTTGTCTTCTTTCAGTGGGTTTGTCTTTCTAAGGCTGATCTGTCCTGCTATTCTCAACCCCAGAATGTTCAACATCATCGCTGGTGGGCATCAAAGCAAACACACACACCTAGTCCCCCTAATTACAGTGACATGTGACTTCAATTTCAAATGCAATCTCTTCTCGCAGATCCTCCATCTTCAACAGCAGGCAGGACCCTCACATTAGTGGCCAAGTCTGTCCAGAACCTGGCCAACCTGGTCGAGTTTGGTGCTAAGGTATGAATTACCTCTGTTAAACAATTATGTACACTTTGTATTTGTTATGGTAGTCGTGACAGAAGTCTTTGTCCTTTCCTGAACAGGAGCCCTACATGGAGGGTGTGAACCCTTTCATCAAAAACAACAAACACAGGATGATCATGTTTCTGGATGAGTTGGGGGTGAGTTGCTGTCAGATCTTAGGCAGCCCTCTTTTTCTGCTTTGCACACCAACACTGCTGACATTGTGCCCGAGCTCAAAGAAATCCTCAACTGTGTCTGCCAGAATGTTCCCGACCTGCCTGAAAACGCAGAGGCCTTTAGCACCGACCTGTCCCGGGACCTGGCTGCGCTGCACGAGGTCTGTGCCACACACTCGGACGAGCTGCGGACGCTGAGCAACGAGAGGGGAGCGCAGCAGGTCGGCTAGATTGATGATATCCCAGTCGGGTCACACACATGACAATTCATGCCCTCTGATTCATTTCTAACTCTTCCTCTTCCTCTCTCTGTCTCTGTCTCTGTGTGTGTGTGTGTGTGTGTGTATGTGTAGCACGTGCTGAAAAAGCTGCTGGCCATCACAGAGCTCCTCCAGCAGAAGCAGACTCAGTACGCCATGTCCAATAGCAACAGGTAGTACTGCACTCTCCTCTCTTCCCATCCTCCCATCCATCCGTCAAGTCTCCTCCACCGGGGTGCAGCAGAGGATGACCTAGCATTCTCTACCCTCATCAGCATGGCAACCCCTCCATCACCCCACTCCTCCTCCTCCCCCCTCCAGTAGTCCAGCCCATCCCCGCCCGACTCCACCCGCCATCTTGTCCCATTTGCCACAAGCAAGAGATCTATGCAACGACAGCAGACGAGTCAAACAAGCGATGCAGCACTTGTAAACTTGCACCAGTGACTGAGCCCCTCTCCCGCCCCTTTCCCAAAGAAAACAAACACACTGTGTTCTCCATTCTATAACTTGGGTACATTTCATTCCCTTCATCACGAGGGCCAAATATAAAGATTTCAAAAGAACTTTCTTCATACCTGCTATGTGTCTTTGATAGCGCAGGTTGCCAAAGTGTACCCAGCTCCCCCTCCCTCCCTTGCCCTCCCACTCAACATGAGGAAACTGACATGAAGAAGCTACAGTAGTTCTCTCCCTGTCCACCCTCCCCCCATTTTTCTTGTAACTGGATTATGAGCGATAAAGCTTTTTATACTGTAATTAGTGAATGATTTATTTTAAGGTTGTGACATTATCCGCAAAGTGCTGAAACGGCAGCATCTGTCTATTTTGTTCCTTTTCTTCCTTTTGTTTTCGAGATTTGGAGAAAAAAAAAAGGCTTTCAGAAAAGTATGGTTATTTTATATTAAGAATAAATTCTCTTGCTGGAATCATGAGTATATAAGTGAGATGAGCTGAATTTGTTTTCCTTCAATTGTATCGGCTATCTTTTGATTATTTGGTTAAGGCTTGTGAAACTTGTTTACGGCTTTGTAGCAACAACTCAATGCCAGACAAGACACAGAATCAGATCAACCAAGTTAATGAAAGTGTTTACAGCAGTAAATCTTTTTGGAATAGTACAGATTGTATCAGACATGCATGCACTTATTAAACCGTTTTTGTAAAGTAGATAATGGAGTCATTCATTGTCCCTTAACCACAATGGAGACATTTGTGGCTTTGTTTCATCCCTCTGCATATCTAATTTACTTCTGTTCTTAATCACAAACACAATATGTTAAAAAAAAAAAACAAGTTTATTTTCAGAGAACAAAAGGCAAAAGACAATTAGCTGTAATATGTGGAAAAGTGTGTATCTGACAGGTTCAGAGTTCTCAACAGTGACACTTGAGCCTTAATCCTGTGTGCAGTATAATAACTTAAAACTCAGCTGTAAATGCTCATAACAAGTCTTCATCGGTCCATTCCTGGAATGAAACAAAGTTTGGTTAGTTGAAGTAGAAAAATCGTATCTATATTGACTGAATGCGTTCCAGAAGATGCAGAATTTGGTCTCACCTCTTCTGCCAAACGTGCTTCTTTAGCTACATGGCCGTCGTCCTCGTATCCTCTCTTTCGTTTACTGTAACGGAAACAAACTGCTTACAGATCTCATCATCAGAACAACATTAGCTCCCCAATTTAGACTCGGCGTGTGACTTCTAGTTTTCACGATGCATTCATCATCACCATTGGTAGTTGTAGATCCCCTGTGTCTCTTGTAACTTCATCTAGACGAGCTCATGCCATTTGTGAACCTACATTCGACCTAACGGCTCCCTTGCAGCATTTATTTCTTCTGCACGCCAACTGTTGTCAGCATGTGCCTTTTACAAATGTGTCCACTTTATCTTACAGGACAGAATGCACCATCATGTCACTGGCTGCTGCCATCCAGGTAATGTGAATTATGCGGATTGCTGCCCCAGAATCAAAGCGCAGTACGACCGCACAGCCAGCGCAGCCAAAGCCGGACCCTCGTCCCGATATGAGGCGACTGACGAGTAAAGAAGTCATTTTGTATTTATAAGCATGTGGCCTAGATTCCTGGCAGCTCAGATGCAATACGCTGCAGAGTTTCTCAACATGCTGCAGATCTGAACGCCGTCCTTCCAAAGCCCTTCTCCCAAAAAAACGTTTTCACACACCGACGGCGTCGCCCTGAAACCCTGAACTCTTTGACAAGGAGCCTTGGTGTGAAACAAAGAGACCCCGAAGAGACCATTTATACAAACATGGACCTGAAACGACAGCGGAACTGCAGAAAGCTGAACTTGTATTATCCTCACATGCCAGCCGCTCCCTCTGGCGTCTTGATCGCAGCGATCAACCAGCGAGCCGAGCAGACGCGGCAGCCCAATTCTCGAGAACTGAGCTTGAGAATGTCGTGTGGACGGACACATGGGGACGTCTCAGCAGGATCCAAAGCATTGATGCAAACACTTATCTGCCATCAGGGAATTCTAACACAGCACCTCTCTCTCTCTCCACGACGATACAAGCCTTAACTCCCTTTGTACACAGCGACCTCTACGGCCGCCACGCCACGTCGTTTTTTTCAAAGCAAACTCTTCCTTCACGCCATCGCCGCCAACAACTTCCACCATCTTTGTGTATTTACTGCACGTAGCACTGGAACCACGCCCTTTATATCTGTTTTTCTATGCTGCTTTGCTTGTTGTTATTATTACATGTGTATACTTAGGCTGGTATAAGGTGTTTGTGTATGATAGGGATGAACGGTAGTCTGAACACGTTAGGGGTTTGGGTGGGGGGGGGGGTACCTGTAGCCTGTCCTGTGCATGTGTTAACCCTCGAATGGAACTTACTATAGCGTGTGTGGGCCTACATACTTTATATGCTGCTCTAACCCTACATCACACACACTCTCCCTTTAAAGCCTGGAGATGTGGACTGGAGGCGTCCTGTGCAACTCCGTTCGCAGTTACGCGTCCCGGCCACCAGGGGCTTCACTCACAGTCTTTTGGCATTTGAACAGGTACGGGTTTGGCCCTTTGGCGTTTGCGCGTGCGAAAGCCGCCCGGTGCTCCGAGCGGCTGCAGAGGCGGAATATGTGCCTGTCGTAGCTCAAAACGTTAACCAAACTTTTTACTGTAGTTGCACTCGAGATACCACGGACCTCGCCGACCTCACTGAGTGTTAACGGACAACCGGTGCCAGGAAATGGATTATTAAAGAATGCGGAATAAATCTAAATGTCATCAGCGATACCAATATGACCTGTGCTCCATGGTATGGGTGCTGTAGGAATGTGATGTGCTTCTGTCCTGACTTTCTGTATTTCATATAGCTGACAATGTGTTCCTTTTTATTTTTCTACCAGATACTGAACCTTTTGCATCTTAGATACGACAACCTGGTTAAAATAAAACTTAAGTATGTATGACAATGGAATCACAGAGTTGTTTGATTGGTTTGCAGAACACAAGTGGCAACAGTGTGTAGCACAGATTCATACGTGAAACTGTGTTGGTACGTACACACCGTTCCTAAACTACACTAATGGCAATAAGGAGAATGAATTGAATTAATGGCACAGATCATGAGAAGATTAACACACAATTCGGTCCGACACACATCTTTGTAACAACATCATGGCCCCATCATCTTACTTGTTTGCGCTTGCAGCCATCTCTGCATGAATCCTCTCCAGCTTCTGCTTGGAGACGTTCACCTCCTCGGCTTTGGGAAGCTCATACTTCTTGATGAGGGTTTTCATTCCTGCAGTGGAGTAAAGAACATGTTACATTAGTCTTGAGTTGTGGCTCGATGTCACCATCTAGTGGCAGCAAGGTGCAGGTGACTCACTCACGTCTCATTGAGTCGTACATCTTGGCCAGCATCTCTTTGTCTTCTCTCATCCCCAATGATTCAGTCAGGTAACTGAGCACACACAACTCATGAAAGTCACCTTCACACACACACTTCAATGTTCAAAACTATACATAAACAGAAGAATATGGCTTTAAACTCATTTTTGTTTCTGATGTGATCATTGGTAAGTTAAAAGAAACAGAATTGGTCGTTGTTCCCCAAACTTAAGCCCTCTTCCTCCTGGTGACCCACCTCTCCATGTTGAGTCCAGCTCGTGAGGCGCTCTTCAGTATGGCTGTCAGGGCGATCTGAGAGGGCGAGAACAGCAAGCCCGCATCCGTCATGGTTGCTCGCGTGAGGAAGTCGTCTGCAGTCTTCCTCAGCATCTCCGGGTTCTCCAGCGTGGGGTACCTGGTCTGAGAGGAGGAGGAGGAGAGTTTGCAGAGCTCAGAGAGAGACAGAGCAGCTTTAATAAGACCCTGAGGCCGTGCCCACCTTGAGGTCGATGAGCAGACCCTCCATTGGCCTGTAGGGGTTGTGGACCACCAGGTGGAAGTTGAGCTGCTGGATCAGGGGCAGCTCGTGCTCCAGGATCTGCTCCAGGACTCGCTCCTGCCCCGCCGGCGTTTCCTGCAGGAGGTTCCCCACAAACTGGGTGCTGGACACGTTGAACTCCTCCACTTTACAGGACAGGTACGCACAAGTCAGCCTTGAGAACAGGGACAAGGTGAGCCTCAAACCGCTCCAGCAACTCGGACAACTGAGGCTGCCGTGGCTAAGGGTCGATTGATAAGTTCCAACCCTAGCATAGACTGAACCTTTCCTCACTATTCCTTCCAATTAAGATACATTCCTACCAACACCATTTAATTTGAACTCTGTAAACTCCTCTCAGCCCTCTCATTGTGTGTGTTCTCCGTGTTATGAGAGATACCAGGCTCAGCCGTACTCACAGGATGATCCTGGGGTGGAACTCCATCACCGTGTTGTTCATGTAGAATCTCCTGAAGAACATGATGGCTGTGCCCTGGAGAGGTAAAACAGACAGAGCTCACACACACACACACACCTCCCAACTACAAGGGGGGAAGAGGAAAGAGAGAAGAGGTCCTACTAACTAACTAACTAACTAACTAACTAACTAACTAACAGGGCAGAAGAATACAAATGGTAGGACTGTAACATTACATCCCGTACCACTACAGACTTGGGCATCGCTGGTTTGAATGCGTTGCAGAAGTCCAGCAGTCTTTTCTCGTAGTGTCTGAATAAAATGTCTTCTTCATGACGCTCCAGGAACAGGGACTCACTCAGGCCGGGCTAAGGACGACAGACAGGCAGGCAGACAGACAGGTTTATTAATGTCGTAACTTCACAGAAACCTTCTGTGTCCTTGTGTTTACCTTTCCACCTTCTTGAATCTTATGGCGGAACTTCTGGCTTGCCTCTCGCCTCTTTTGTTCCACTTTGTCGTCGCTGTCAAACAGCCAGAACTTTCTCTGCGAGCTGTTATGGTACATGACAAAGCTGCAGTCCAACAACAAACGTGTGTGTGTGTGCGCGCGCGCCTCTAAACCGTGGCTTCCTTTCCTGCTGAGTGCACACACACACAACAAATCGGTCCCAAAAGCAATATAGAGAACAAAAAGCCCGCGTGATTATTCGCGAAACTTCAAAATGTCTGTAAACACGAAATTAACATCCGGGACACCGCGCGTCGCCTGTCTTGTCCGTCTTCTTAGTCGCTTATCAATGACGACACATTTACCGTAATGTGACAACAAACGCGCAAAGGGAATACGCTCTGCCTCACACACACACACACACACACACACACACACACACAAACACACACACACACACACACACGAATCCTTTATTTAGGCCTATTTACTATGTGTAAATCTGTTGAATGAAATGTGACGTCATTTATTTTTTTAGAACTCTTCTTAACAACACAAGATGATTGGGAATCTGAGCTATTTGACTCATCTTACATCGAAATCCATCAATGTATGAGGCCTTATTGGAAGATCTGTGGACTGTTGCTGATCTCCCGAGGCTTTGCTTAATGGCTGCTCTATATTTATCTTAGACATCGGAAAATGCCCTTTATCTCTAAATACACAAACAAATAAAACAAACAAGTCCATATATCAGATTGGCGGTAGATGTAACTCATCAAATCTCACTCTTGTGCCTTTATATTCTTTGACGTCATAGACTACAACACATCATTGCTCTCATTTAGAAGCCTGAGCATCACCGTCCAGAGGTAAGAAGGGTTGTCTATCTCTTATAATGAACCTATATCTCTAGATAATGTTGTAACATCCAATCATCCATCCAAAACATTGTGTAAGCATGTAATGCCTTGATTTGCACCTAATGTCTTGACATGATGCTGGACTTGCTCTATCACTGTGCACCCTGGTGTTCAATAGCTCATCTCCATAGTTCTTATGAAGTAGTGGCTTTCCTTTGTTGTAACCTTCATCACTTGGCATGTGAGCACATATAAACTCGCTCTTGGGGTTCACCGGTTGTCAGTTGTAGTATTGTCAGGAGTGCACTGATTTGTGTATGTGCTCTAATGTCTATATAAACCAGGTGAGTCAGTGAAGCTATGTGTCCTTCTGATGTCACGCTCACATTTTGTTGCCAAAGTGCGTCCAACCATCTTCTGATCCTTTGTCTTTTTTAAACACCTGTAACCTTAGTTAATTTATACTTTACATTCTCTTTTCAATGTTATTTTTTCATTGTCACTGTCATTTCAATCACTTAAACTTATTTACTTGTTTTAATATATTTACATTTATGTTACTTTTCCGGGTCCCCTCAGCTGGTCATTGGTTCCTACCTGCCCGTGTTTAGGAGGGACGGTTAGGGAGGGGGGACTCGACAGATGGGGTCTTACACATGTTCCACAGTGGTGTGGAAATATCTCTGCCGTGTTGGTGTCATTACAGAAAATATAGAAGAAATAAAGAGCCGTTGATTCAAAGTCAAAACCGTAGCCCGTTCTTCCCCACCGCCAGAAAGACGGAAGCACGGTACGACAAACCGGAAACGAGGGTTACACACCTTTAATGTGCTGATTACAGGTAAAACAGTCATCAGCTCCAGTCTGTAGATTAATGACACGTCTCGCTTCTTGTCCAGATGTGTGGCTCCTTGGCGCACACTAGGTAACTTCCCTTTATAGAATTTCATTAGAAAACACAATTACAGTCAAAGTCATAACAGAATTGAATGAAATACTACTACACTGACTGCAACATTGGATATTGTTTTAAACATTTCTCCAATACAAATTGCCTTCAAACGTCCTTTGCCTTCAAACGTCCTTTGACTTCATTAGTCTCTGTGTTTCAGTTTTAGAGTAACCGAGCTGCTTCGTAGCCATTTTGGTCAAATACTTGGACACTGAAGCACACATGAGAGGAATTGAATCCCAGAGTATGTTTAGACAGAGACACCCAACCCCCACCAGGGTGTCCGTATACCGTCATTTGCATAAACATGAGTAATTTATGAATAATAAATGCTCTTGCATTCAGCGGGAGCCGTTAATTTGCATATCACCACAGCTACAGTTTTATTTCCTTAGTGCGGCGTTATCATGAAGCCCTTCAAGCCTGCATAAACCAGAATCAAAGAAGTAATGCTATAACAGGTATGTGCCGGGACTCTTTTATTATCTTAATCTCTTTCTCCACAGGCGGGAGCAGATTTTAACTTTTACTGTCTGAGCTCTTTCTGTCACACGCTTGTAAATACGTTTTATGCGCATCTACAGCCTCCGTCGCTCGGTCTCGCCCTGTAAATTGCATAAACATGAAGTGCCGATGCATTATTGATGAGACCGTCGCTACGTTTACTGTATGGCGCGCGCGCACACACGAGCGCATTGGTGCCATCTTCTGCGCGCGAGTGAGCGAGCGAGCGTGCGCGCGCGCGTGCGTCTTGCATGAATCTGAGCCAGACCGAACACTTTTTCTGCTATATGACATCATATACTTATCAGCCATCGTTAAGAAATGTGTCTTTTTAATGGAATAATTCAAAATTGGAGCTGAATTGTCGACGACTCAGAAATAATTACAAATACTATTGATGATGTGACAGCAAGTAGTACTGAGTTCATGTGTGTGTGTGTGAGAGAGTGAGGGAGGTGTGTCTCTGTGACTAAAGGTTGTGTGTGTGTGTGTGTGTGTGTGTGTGTGTGTGTGTGTGTGTGTGTGTGTGTATCTTCTGATAGTGTTTTATGGGAAACCAAAACTTGATTCCCTGATGGAGTTAGTCTGATCCTCCCTGAACCACGGCCTCTTATGCTCCAGCTGCATATGAAAACGTTTCCGCGGCGCTACTGTGAAATGATTGCAATCCGCCGACACCAAGTCAGCTGAAATCTGACTGCTGACCGATGGATTGTTGTTGTGTGAAGCATCACTTTGGCTGTGCACGGTGGCTTTGTAAACTATTCATGATCATGAGGAGGAGGAGGAGGAGGAGAGGGAAGAGGAGGAGGAGGATAATCCCCACCTCATGGCACACACACACACACCTCTTTCTCTGCATCCTCTCTGAAGTAATTTCTTGTATGAAAGGAAATAATTTGGAAATAACTCAAAAAACGACACCGATGATTTTGCTGACCAATGAGCTCGCTTAATCTCCTTCCCCCCTCTGTGATATTCCTCATTTTCGCTCCGTTCAATCCATTCCAGCTTCACACATCAACAAATACAATTAAACCCCTCCTTTAAACTCCCTGCATATGCATATTAATTATTCTGCCCTCCATCACATGCAAAACGCCCTACCCCCCTAGTGCACGGTGGTTGCTACGGCAACCACGGGTGGCAGCACTGTTATATCAGACACTCGTCCAAGGACACTTATGCAGACAGGCGCCAGGTCAGGTGACGCGCGCAACCAAACGCATCCGACAAAATGGCTGCCGTCCCCTCACGTGGTTTGCGTCTGTTCTCTAATATTCTAACCAGCGTGCGGGACAGGGGAGGCGGCGTCTTTGTTTTGGTGGTACATGCGGCGGATATGGATGAGGCGGCGATGTTGTCAGCGTGATTGGTGGGGCCGGAAACCCATGGCAGGGCTGAGCTGAGTCGTCTGAGCCCCTCGGAGATCAGCTGCCTGCCTGAAGAATTTAGTGAGCCGCCTGGCTGTTTAAGTGCATTCACGTCTGTGTACGCCTTTGTGTTTGAATCCGTCCATACATCGGTTTCCTCAGGTTGGCATTAATCAGCCAAGGGTGCCCCCCTCCCACTCCCCTCCCCTCCAGCCACACTCAGCACTCCCAGACTGCCTCTCTCTCTCTCCCTCTCTCTCTCTCCCTCCCTCTCCTTCTCCTCTCCCTAATTGAGCTTTGTGTCTACCTCCATCTTCCATTCAAATCCGTGCTCATTTGCATACTGCTGCCGCGTGCCGGACAGCTCCCCAGCTGTACAGTACAGAACTAAATGAGGAACACAGACCCACTTTGCGTGACGTGAATACTAAGCAGCGGGGAGAGAGTCAGTGTTCCTCTCTTTTTTTCCAGCAAATACAGCAACCAGAGAGAGAGAAGGGAGGAAGGAAAGTGGTGTAGGACTGAATCAGCGTGTTGAGATCGAGACGAGAATGGAGAATGTTGTTTTTCTGACATTCTTATGCTGTAATTCTGACACAAACGGCACAATAAGATATATTGCAGGTATAAAAAGTAAATGATGCAAAAGCCTGTATTACACATGTGCTGCTCCAGTTTGTATCACAGCTTTGGAAAACTTTTATTTCTGCTCCACACCAAATTTACTCAAACTTGTTGTATTCCATGGGATTTGCATTGGGGTTTTAGGTGATAATGGCTTTGGTATTGCCCTGACATTGCCAAGTGTCTCATTTGGATCCGGCGGCCCCTTGGCCTCCCTCTTGCCTCCATCTAGTTGCCAAGTCTCAGTCTTGCCAAGACCGATATTCCCGGCGTCGAGGAATTTTCAGGATGTTTGCTTAAGTGCACCGAGACACGTAATTATGTTATATTTTTGACGCACTCCAACCACACTTAACAGAACTTGTTAAGCACACCCTTAATGGGAACCTTAAAACCCCAAGGCCAATTTCCATTTCTAACACATTGGTAGGATTTGTGGCATTTCAACTCAATTCAGGATTCAATCAAAGCCGTAGCTCTAGGGTGAGCAGAAATGGCGCGCTCTTTATGGCAAATCCAACTGTCCTTGGTTTGCTCTATGCATACAGCCTCTCCTCCAGTGAGAATTGGATCAAATTTGATGACCCATTTTAAGGTTTACCTTGAAGACAAATGCAAACAGTGCAAAGATGTTTCTGATTTCCCCTCGTACATGTAGATGGAAATGTTTTATTTAGAAAACAAGTAACTCACACTCAATCCTAAGTGGGAGCCAGGATGTAAATCACATGTGGTAGAAAATACACTGTGCTCTGTCATTTTGAGCAGGGCAGTTTTCAGTGAAATGAGGAGAAGGATAGATGGGCAGATGTGAAAGTGCAGCCATTCTACTGAAAATCCAATCCTCCACAGTACAAAGCCCCAACAAGTCCTGCAAATGACCCTATCAACACGCCGTGGCCTCACCTGTACAAAGAGCCGGGCCATTTGGGTGAGAGGGCTGCATGTAGCCTGATGCTGCAGTAATGTATGGCCCTATCTCTTGGCACTATGATCTTTTTCTTACCTGTGTGTGTGTGTGTGTGTGTGTGTGTGTGTGTGTGTGTGTGTGTGTGTGTGTGTGTGCGTGCGTGCGTGCGTGCGTGCGTGCGTGCGTGCGTGCGTGCGTGCGTGCGTGCGTGCGTGCGTGCGTGTGTGTGTGTGTGTGCGCACATATTTCCTAATATTTATATGCTGTATTTTGAGCTGTGCACTGGAGTTATCTGGCTGCTTTTTTCCCAATAATAGTAATTTATCTGTGAGTGGTGTGGCTGAAAGTGGTATGTGAAATTGAAATGGTAATACTTCAGTAATCCACAATGAATCGTACCAAAAAGGTTTTTGTATAAAAGTGACATTTGAAATACACACAGTATTTAACATTAGTCAATTATTTATTGATACATTTAGGAAAATTACACAAGTATCACAAAGAAAAATCCTTTTATATATGTATATCTATATATATTGTGTGTACATAACTAACTATACATATAAATATATATATATACAGCATATATATATACAGTTTAAATTGTGTGTGTGTGTGTGTGTGTGTGTGTGTGTGTGTGTGTGAGAGAGAGAGGGATACATACATCATTGTGAATATGCTGGAAGTGGGGGGTTATGCATCTTAATCTAATTAAGAACTGGATGCCTGAATACAGACGAAAAATGATGAGCTTCCAAATGGGGGAGGGGAGCCGTGTTTGATCGAGTCGGGTTGCCCGGCAACCCAAACCATTTATTTCAGATTTTAAAAAAAATCCTTTAAGATGTAATAATCAGGTTGTCTGCTTTAAAATTCAAAGGAGGCTGTCAGAGCAGAAATTAGGCTGCTAATTTCTCGATTTAACAGCAAATCTCTGACCTTTGAGTTCTTGTCCCATTGTCAGTTCAAACATTTAAAAATCCTCCAAAATAAGTTTCAAATGTAATTCGTAAAAATTAAACAGAACAAGGCACAGGTGTCCCCTCATTTAATGTTTTTAAAACATGCTTTTATGAGACTAAATTCAGTAATTACAAATGCTCATTTTCTATTTCTCCATTTTTCATTTTTGCTGGAAATAAGACCAGAAATGAGACAGAATATCAGACAAAGAAAATGTCAAAATATACAGTATGCCATTCCTTTTATGACACACATACAGTCATGCGGTCAAACATGATTATATAAAAATGTAAATTAATCCTGTATTTCCTCCCACTTCCTTTACACATGAGCACAGAGCTTTTATTGAAAGATAAATCCCAAATATGAAGCAGTAACAGCAACATTTCCCTGCTCCTGCCTGAATTGTGTAGTTGTCAGTGTGAGAGCTGTTGAAGTGCTCCTGCTCTAATCACTGGCACCCTCCCCTGCTTTGTTTTCTTAATTGCTGCCGTGCTTTTTGTTGGAGAGCATTCTTAGAAGCGCGTCAAACCCTGCAGGAGAGCACTGAAGGCTTCCTGTGGACTTCCTGTGGACCTCAACAAAAAGCCCTGTCAGGTGGATCAGCCATTTGCCACCACGCTACAGTCGCTCTGACAAGGCTGATGTTGAGCACACGCATCACTCCAAAGCTCTCACTGCTCTGAAAATGACGTAGACCTAAACTGCAACTTCTCACAGAAAAATGGTTGATGTGAGATTTGAACCTCATCAAATGAATGACTATAGATATTCAGAATTATTGCAAGCCAAAAATATTATTATTGTTATATTTATTATTACGTTTTCTTACAGAATACTTGGTGTGGTGTGATCCCAGTTTATAATTCTTAAACTGGAAATCTGAAATATTAATAAATACACTCATGCTGGATATGAATCACTCACATTTGTCAAATTTCTAAATCTAAATTTAAACTTACTTAGTGGTATTACTACACTACCACTCATATAGAATATTGTAAGTGCAATGATGTCATAATGTATCTATCTATCAAACAGACCGTTTGTTATTTTAGGGTGATTTTCTGTCAACGTTCACAATTTTTGTAGCCAGCACAAAGTAGTCCATTAAATTAAGCTACAATGCCTTTATTGGATTATGCCCTCTTGTGGTCTTTGTATGCGCTTATTAAGTGAAGACTGGAAACAATGACAGAAAAAATAGAAATAATGATAACACATTGCAATTTGAAGCTGTTGTTGGTTTGTCTCAACCTCCATATGTGCTGCTTATCGCACATTTAAGATTCTGTCAATACTTTCCTGTTTCCTTTTGTTTACTCTGTCTCTTGTGATTAAGAATTCACACAGAAACACACACGCATACGCACACACACACACTCTTGAGGGTGAAGTCCCCTTTCTTTTCACTAGATGGGGTAAGAGCATCACCTAATGGGCCTTGAACCTGAGCCTGCATATTCCCTCTTTTTATTAACAAACAACAATTTCTTGCTAAATTTGCTCTTTAAAACTCTGTCATTAGATTTCCTCCGCTGGTAATCCGGGGTCTTAGTTGGGTGTGATCAAACTTGACCACTGCAAGTCATGCGTGCTTTAATAGTGGGCAGGGAGCTTTTACAGCATGCTTCCCCCTCAAATTGGCCGATTTGCATGGAGGAGATGTAAGCAATATTCGCCAAAGTGGCTAAATACGAGGAAATATCAAAAGAACAAACACAAACAGTGGCACTGTGCATGTGTGTCTGTGTGTGTGTGTGTGTATGTTATATGCAGCTCTCAGCACCTCCCCTGCAGTTTCACTATAGGCCTACTGTGCGTTTGAGGTACCATTGCTTGTTTAGTAGACTGCATTACACAGGGGGGAAACACAGCATATTACTGAATATATTTTATATTTAATTTAGATCATTTTCCATGTATCTTGCCCCCTCTCTCCCTTTCTCCCTTTCTCCCCTCTCTCTCTCTCTCTCTCTCTCTCTCTCTCTCTCTCTCTCTCTCTCTCTCTCTCTCTCTCTCTCTCTCTCTCTCTCACTCTCACTCTCACTCTCACTCTCTCTCTCTCACACACACTTGCATGTCCACACTGTCTCTCATTCACCCGGCATATCATTAGCTCATGGTTATGTTATGGGCCGCTGTTGTCCGTCCAGTCCCAGCTCCTCAGCGTGTGTGTGAATTGGCCTGGGAAAGAGACGGGGAAAGCTTAACCAGCAGAACTGTGGGGCTCTGTGGAGATGACAAGTAGCTCCTTGATTAACCCGTAGGCTGGCTGAGCAGACCCACACTTTGCCTGTGTTCTTTATTCATTTCCCTTGTCCCTTTTCTTTCAGAAAGAGACCCAATAGGGCCCAGCAGGTGAATGTAAAGAAATGCAAGAGGGCTCCCCTCCGACCAGCCTTTCAGGCCCAGACAATGAGCCGGCCCACCTCTTGTACAGCTGCATTAAAGCCCTGATTAAAGCTCTTCCTGTTAGCGATTGATTGAGGATGCAAAGCTAAAACCAACAAAAACCCACAGTGCTAAGGCCTGATAATGACCGGCCCCTCCTACAAAGCAGGGCTTCAAATGATTAGAGGGGTTTTGTTTTTTTAGGAGGTGTGTGTGTGTGTGTGTGTGTGTGAGAGAGCGAGAGAGCGAGAGAGAGAGAGAGAGAGAGAGAGAGGTTGTCTACCAGGAGGTTTTCAGACAAATAGCTCTAACTAATCAAGGGGCGCTTTGAAAAAACAAGGAATCTTTCTTTCTTTCTTTCTTTCTTTCTTTCTTTCTTTCTTTCTTTCTTTCTTTCTTTCTTTCATTTATTTTTTGAACTACTGAAATCACAGTGTATATCTGTGTGTGTGTGTGTGTGTGTGTGTGTGTTTGCCGTATCAGCCTAATCAGCACATATATTTTGCTTCAAATTGAATCAAAAGAAATAAATAAATAATATGGAATATCCTACGATTTTTGTTTTGTATTTTTTCTTCCCATTTTTCCTTGACATATCTGAATGTTTCATTCTTTGATAACAAATAAGAATTTAAAGAATGATAAGACTGGTTGGACTTCCCCACAGCGTTATTCATCTGCTCAGACTGTATTGTGTCGGGTTCTCCTTTCAGTCCGCGGCTCCAGTTAGTGACAGAATAATTCTCCCACGTTTGCTTGTGGTGCTGCTGAAACTTTCTCATGGTGACTATAATCACGTTTTGAAATATGGATTTTAAACACTCTTGTCATTGTTATGTAAACAGACTCTTTTTTTTGCATGTTAATCCTTTTATGAGAGAACATCGGGGAGATGCATGACGCCATGGGAAATGATTTGTGGAGGAGATAGCGAGCGGACTTCAACAATATGCATGTGTGTGTACAGAGAGAGAGAGAGGGAGAGAGAGAGAGGGGGGGTGAGAGAGAGAGAGAGAATCTTCAGGAATCCATAAATATTGCATTTCTTTGTTTGACGGATGTTTGACACATTTTCATGTTTCCTCAACAAATTCCACTGTCATTTTCCCCCTTTTGTCAGTCATCTTCCAAACAGCAGATCCTGACAATTATCACAGAGAAACTCCTGATCAAAACCTGCCTGATTCCGTCTGCTGCTCGCCTCCATCACGCTCTGATTCTGTTCTCACCATTCCCCCCCTTTCACGCCTTTCACGTTTATTTGATTCCAGCTCCGTATATATATTGCACCACTGATCAGTTCAAATGCAAAAAATTACATTTACAAAGTGTTTGTGTCATCTATATTTCATGCATTTCTGTAATGTCTATTTGTTGGTGCGCAGTAGAGTTATTACAGCGTGGCTGCGGTGTGATTGTGGTGCGGTTTTTCTGTGTGCTGTAACAAAGCAGCTAATTCGCGGCCTCAGTAGAGGATGGAGGGCTTTGTGCCTTTGGCTCGATGTGGCTCACGGTCATAATGAGCCGGATGAGTCGTCTCAAAACGGCCTCTGCGATACTACTATCATGGTTGGCTTTGTTTACCTGTGCAGGCATGATCGATTAGGCGTGAATTTGATTAAGAGAATGATATTTCCCCCTGTAATTAATCATGCCACATTATAGGGGCTGCATAATGCCAAATCATAAACTTCATTTATTTATTTTTGTTTGATGAATATCTCAAGTCGCTCCCACTTTTCAGAGCAATTTTCCACATTAAGCTGCAGAAAAAGCGCAGTTGAGAAGGAGATGTTTTATTTGGATATATTGATGTGCGTTATTGGGCGGGAGTGAAGAAGAAGAAGAAGGAGAGGCAGACAGGTAGAGGAAGGGCCATGAGCTTAACACCCAGGCTGCAGTGAGGGACCCTGAGGCAGACCACAATGACTCTCCCATCCCACACATTTATCAGAATAAGGTGAGCATGCAACACTACTTGCAGACATGCAAACACACACTTCCAACCAGATCTCCTCCTTCACCCACAGTGAGACGTATCGCCTTTTTTTTGACTCTATAACTTCTCCTCTCTGCACCTTTTTCCTCCCCCTCTCTTGCTATTAGCCTCACACAATCAGCCCAGGCGACTCCACCTCCCGGCATGCGCGTGAGTCAGATCTGCAGCCTCAGTTATTTTCCAGAGCATAATTGTTCCGAGTGCCGCGAATTGCCACAGCAGAATCAGAGAAATGGCGCGGAGAAAGACATTAGTGAGATATTAGTAAAAAAAAAAAAAAAGCGTCCAAGACAGTGAAATCATTACGTTCTTTGGGAGTTGTGTAATAACGCGGCTATCTCATATATCTCTGATAGTGTGAGAATGCACAACACTGGGGTGAGTTTTTGCTTTTGTTCTTGCAGCTTAAGGCCTTTGCAGCTCAGTAAGCACCAAACCCCAGAGAGAGAGAGAGAGAGAGAGAGAGAGAGAGAGAGAGAGAGAGAGACCTTTTCTACATAAATGGTCAGGGTGTTTCACTGGAGGCAAGGGCGGCCTCAGGCACGCTAAAAGAAGAAACACCAATATCTCTTTCATTCGCCCGTTGTCCATCTTTGGCTCTTTCAGAACCTTTGCGCCTCTCTTTTTTCGCATATAGAAAACGGACATTGACTGCACCTGGCAGGCAAGCGAGTGGGCTAAGAGCAGAAAGGCTCTGTTGATGAACCCGGGCCCGGGCTGTAGTTGGACTAACAATGTTCTAACCCTGAGCGGTGAAATACTTTTCCATGTAGCACTGCTGTTCTGCATTTACCCTGCTGATTTATTATAGATAGGACACAGTGTTACTCTGTGTCTACAAGTCTGCTCTTTGTGTGAATTTGCAGTGGGTCAGACATGAATGGCCACGAGGATCATAAAGTACACATGATGAGTGACTTATGGATGAGAGCTGCCAACTTTGATAAGACTCCCCTGGTTTGCCCAAAAATATGAGGAGGCGAAATGGCAGCCTGCTCCCTGTTTCCTATATTACATCTGGCATACGCACGCCTTTCCCTCTACGACCGGCAAAATCGCTTCATCTACAACAGTATATTAAAAAAATATGGAGATATCTACACAAATTATTACATTCTTTGCGCGAAGCTGGAGTGTCCTACAGTGTGTCTAGCTCAAGGTGTGAAAACACACCGGTGGCGTATTTCCAATGTCGTACAGTAAGCAGGTAGACTGGCAGTCCTGACACAGTCCCTGTCCTTCACACAACTCTAGCTTCAATCCCCCCGCTCTTGTCCTTGCCCCCCACTCCACAAACCCTGGTCTTTAGCAGCACAAACAGCCACACATTGTCACACACTCCAGCCTCAGTGACAGCACTGGGTCATAGAGGCTGACGACGGGCTTTGTGTTCCATCACACACACACGTCAGCGTGAAGGACTGCCAGAATGTTGGGAACTTTTTCATGCAGTCCTAAAATATCCACATGTCATCAACCAACCCCTCCCCCCCCTTTCACACAAACACACACTCACACAGGCTGATCTGTCTGACCCCGGTGGATGTGGATCAGTGCAAAGGCACTGACAACTCCGGCACTTGCATGCCAACACTGTCTAGTGTCGATGAAGTGATGCTTTGAATTAAAAGTGTGTTTGACGCTAAAGAGGAGCTAACCTGATTTGACTGGCTAACGTGATTTCAGCGGGCTCAGACACAGATAGAGTGCTTCAGTGTGTGGAGAGAAATGGATCTCTGCCAGCCAGATCTGCTTATTCAGTCGGTAATGGAAGCAAATGCAGCCAAATGAACCCAGAGGTTCAGCGAGGGGATAATCTGAAATGTTAACAGTTGCCCTTGCATTGATGCTATTCTGCATTTTATTGCTATGGTTATCTAATCACTTCCACTAAATGCTCTTGAGCGTAATAAACGCTCAATGCGGTGATCTTTGTTAAGCATGAAACTGTTCTGCAAATCCTTACTGGCTCTGTGTTTTCATTCTTATTCTTATTCAATAAAAATATGTAAATGCACAATTAAGCAAAGCCGGATTCTAATTGCATTTACGTTTAATCTATATTCATCTTGCTCCACTGTATTGGTCCTGGTCCTGGCTGTACTCACTCCTACAAGCAGCCCCTCTCTCCTATACTGTGGCTAATACTGTTGTGAGGAAAGCATTTGATAAGAGAAGCTGGGCATTATGGGTGTTTTTAGAGGTGAGAAAGTGACAGAAATGTGAGATGCAAAGTGTGGAAGCGTTGATTGGGCCTAGGTGGGTGGATCTGGAGATCTGGAGAGATGATTTGCCCATTTATAGCCATGAATAAGCAGTACCCGTCTGTGTATTTTTCTCTTAGGCGCATTTTCTATTTGGCATCATTGTTTTTGTTGGGAGAAACGGAGTCTTTTGCTTTGTATGTAAAGAAGGTGAGGTGCAGCGCTTCTCCACCCCATCCCTCAAAGAGCATTAATCAGTGGTTCTCAAAGACGCCGTCTCTGAGGAGCAGTCACTCACCCCAGAATGACGAGAGACACATGAAAGCTTGGAAGGGGGAAGATAAGGTATAGAGAGCCATCCTGCAGGGAGAAGGGGGAGAGGATTTCCCCTCTCATTAAAGATCAACTGCTTAGCTCTTGCCTAACGAGCCCTCCACGTAGAAAGCAAGCAAACAAACAAGCACTCACTTGGTGGATCCATAAAATTGAGGTTTTCCACAATAGGCAAACTGTGCATCATCACCCATTATGGGCTCCGTGTCCATAATGTCACAGGTCACATGTGGCCTCAGAAGAGAACAGTGCTAAGCTCTTCTGGGCCTTCTTCTGAAATGCCTCTGTAGTGTCTCTGTGGTCTCCAAGTGTGAGGCCTCGGTCCTGAAGACTCATCCCTGCTGTGCCTCTAATCCTGTCTAAAAGAACCAGGAAGATGGCTCCTCTGCTCCATCTCTGACCTCTTGGTCCTCCAACACGTCCCAGTATGCGAGGGGATTAGCAAAGCAGGCCTCACACCTCCCCGCTGTCACAGCATGGAGCTGACCTCCCAACCCTGCGTCCAGGTGGTGCTCTGTGATGGGTGGATACCAAGGAATGAATTAGCTTCTGTCTTCCCCTCTAAATGAGGTGTCCTGAAGGGCGCCAGGTAAGACAGGGCACCTGGGGTCGACAAACCCCCGTGGTCTGACACAATAAGAGGCACAGGATCACCTGCCACTTTCCAGATCAAATGAGAGCTTAAGTAGGGGGCTCCTCTCTTTTCAATATCTCTCCATGAATACTCAGGAAGGCCAGAGACTTACAGTATGACCTCCCTCAGGCTGGTCCTCCTGTAGACCCAAGACCCTGTTGACTGCAAACACTGCCCAGGTCCCCTCGCAGTAGCCATCAAGCTCTTAATTCCTACTCTCAGCCTGTCACTAAGTACTATGATGCATAATGGAGCCATAATCAACCCCTTGGCCAATGGAGCCTTTTCTCTCAGCACGTCTGCACTCATGTTGAGCTTGCATGTTGAGTTGCAATGAGATGCTAATTAGACTTCATATCTACAGGGCTAATCTGTGTGTTCACATTCAGGTGCTTTTAATCCACTCCATATCAGATCAGCTTGCTAATTCATTGGAAGTATTTCTATAGTGGTCAAGTTAAAGAGGTAAACTTCTGATATGGAACTTTATGATGCAGCCGTGCTTGAGGAGCTGTTTTCTAACAGAAGGAAATCACTTACTTTGGTATAGAATGTGCTCCATAATTTTAAGTTTAGAAGCTGTTCTTTTTCCTTCTTCTTCAAATAACCTCATCAAACTGCGCCGCATGACAGGGTAAGTGAGGGGTGTGGCAATCTAGGTGCCAAACACAATGCCCCTTGTCAGTCAGCCCCAGGAATGGGACTGAAGAGGCGCGAGGGAGGGAGAGATGGAGGCAGCCACAGGCCCTTGGGTCCCTGCGATTGGCCTTAATCCGCCAGCTAATAAGTTCAGAGAGGGGCCATATGCTCCGGTGCAATGTGAGGGGAGGGGAGTGTTGCCCCATGCTACTTACACCAGGCCGGCGCTTTCTCAGGTACCGCCCTCCCACGGTCTGTTTCTTTGTACTACAGGATCAGCCCTCTCCACGCTGTGAATGGTCCGAATTGATTAAACCCCACCGTATAATTGTCAGCAAATCCCAGCGAATCATTTCCCATCCATTTGAAAAGTACAATGTGCGTTTCTCTCTTTCTCCCAGCCTCCTTTTCTTCCTCGCCATCCCCACCCCTCCGCGTCTTTCCCCTCCTGTTTTCTCCATTTTTTGGGGTTGTTTTTTTTCTTGTCCGTCGGTCTCAGGTTTGTCCCGGCGTGCCACTCTCGGCCCCGGCCAGGCAGAAAGATGGCAGGAGGAAGAGGATGAAAGGAGGAGAGGGTGAGGAGGAATAGGGCATGCTTGGCTGGAGAGTTGGACCTAGATAAAAGTGGGCGAAAGGGGGTGTGAGATGTGTGTGTTAATCTGCAGCCCAGGCTGGAGGGCGCGGTGATCTGTGCCGGTACCGGCCTGGGCACAGCGCCGGGTCAGCACCATGCAGGCAAACTTGAAAGGAAGCTGGAGAAAGGACAAGACTAATGACTGCAACTGTATTATAGTATTGATTTAGCTATTTTCTTTCTTAGAGTTAAATTCCACTATGTGTAAACAGACGTATTTAAATACATTTTGGAAATTTTAAAACAAATTCTCTGTCTTCTGCCAGGTTTGGTTTTCTACTATTACACATTTATGGATTGATATTTGATCGATGTAGCACAGCAGACATGGTCTCCTTAAATGCTGACCAGAGACCCATCACCCGATCTGACACTTGTCCTTCCACTAATCAATCCCCCATTATGAGGACACATGTTCAACACCCTTTCATTGATCTGAGAGGTCCCCAGGCAGAGGTTCAAGACTCCCTGACCTCGGCCATTTAACCCTTTGACCCCTGAGTCCCAAACCAGGGATTCTGTTTATTTTAGTGCGGTTGGAGACACACTTTGCTTTTGATTTTTACATTTTAGACGTTTGAAATGGATAGTTCATTATTTTTATTACAAATGACCATTAGTTGTGAACATTATTTCCTAAATGCAATTACCATCTTTAAAAAAACGAAACAATTACTTGCTCCACACTTATAAAATGCGGTTGATGAGTTGTTAGTCTGCAGTATACGTTTCTAATGATTAGTCAGCCATTATAATGGATTATACTGTACTTCACCTTGTTTCCTAACCAGATCATTTGGAGATCCTGTTACATACCGTGTCCAAATCCTGGGGCATGACATTGATCTTCAACTTTGACGCTGAGCTTTCATTTCTTGGCTGAAGGGCGTTGTTTGTGAGAGGGATCTTCATGTGAAGTGCTCATAAACGATCTCAGGCCAGGCAGGCAGATTTATGATCGCCAGGGTTACAAGGAGACGTGGGACAAAGCAGCAGCATCTCATCTACGCTCGTATAAATGGCGCGGCCGTGTAGGTTTGAGGGTTTGGACGTGGTCATGGCGATGATGATGAAGATGGCGATCTTGATGTAGAGGTGCAGTAATATGAGGAGGTGGGGAATGAGTGGAGAGGCTGAGCTATTATGCAAGATTGTGATGATGTTGGATGAATAATGGAACTTAATTCATGGACTCAACCAGATCCCTGCTAATTCACACGAGAACCGCTATGCAAATGTTCATATTGATACAAAAAAATATAGCGTATTAACATGCAAATGCGTGCTCTAGCTTGTGGTCTGGAAACGATGTATCTCTGCCCCCCCATATTTCTATGCAGAATAGTTAACCTTGAGATCAGCACTGGAAAATGCAGTCCTCAAAAGACTGCTGCTCTAAAGACCCCATCTAGAGAGTTAATTATTGTTTCCAGCTCACAGTTCTGCATTGTTAATGATTTCCCATACTACCTTCTATCATGATGTTTTATGCAGGTAATGTAATGCAGGGAATTGAATGAGGTCTTATTCAATCTCTGCATTAAGAGTCGCTGTAGCTGTTCCCCACTATGGTGCCGCATCGTACCAAGTCACACCGAGCACACTTCCTGCTTCCTTCTGTGTTATACTGTGTACACTGATTGGCACAAACGTGTATCACCATAATAACCGTCAACAGAGGCTCCATATTTAGAAAGACAGGGGAATTTATTTTTTGTCTTCAGGCAATATACATGCACAGAATCAAAAGGTCGTCCAAGTCCTGACGTCGAGGAAATGCTAGGGAGGCGCCGTACTCTGATTAAGACGTTTATGTGCTTGAATAAATTATATACATTGCGCAATAGAAGTCTGTTACTGTTACTTTGTTCTGAGTGGTGTAAACGTGAACAAAAACTATTTATGGCTTAATGGCAGTAATGGAAGGTTTAAAGTGCTCTAAAGGCTGACTTGAACCCATGCTCAGCCCACACTGAGGTTCCTGTTGTCATTGAACTTGGACAAAAGCTTAATGGACAGAAATTATGAATGCAGGCATTTGCTGCATTTTACTCTCTCTTTTTTAGCAAGCCTGCATGTCTTAATGAATTCTATTGTGTTTATTCTATTCTTGTTCCTTTATGTTGTGTATGTTTTGCCTCTGCCTTTAAGGGATTGAATTGTATTGAATTGAATTGAATTGGACTCCAACTTCTTTGCCAGTCCCTTTGCTGATTGCTGTCAAGTTCTTTGCTTTTTATTTGCGATTCTGACCAAAGTCAATGTTATGTATAGCCAAAATGAATTCAACATTCCACCATTTACATTCAAGGTCACAACTGTTTCACTTGTCCAGCCAAGGCCCATAATGATGTCCACTAACTAGCGCAGGAGTCCATCAGCATGAGTCTCCTGGGAATGAGGTCAGGGTGTTTGTGTCCTGAACTCTGACCTGCAGTGGCCACAGTGGTCTGACCTAGACATGCGCTCCGGTCCAGATGAGGTCAACAATGAATCCTTGTCAAGGGCCTTGAGCAAACAAATTAGGCCCTTTGTTGGTAAATAGGATGACCAGCTGCCTCACTGCCCATCACTATAATGATGTGACCTGTGGCACAATGCCGTGTTTACTAGGAGCTCAAGTAGAGCTGTTAATGATCCATGTTTACAGGTAGTCATTTGGTGGGACGTACAACTGGTGCTAGATTTAGTGAAGATATAGTTTCCGTAACACACCATTATAAATAGCACTGGACTGCACCATAATGTGTATAATTTCATATCACCTTCATTTATCTTAAATGTTAGCCCATTTTTAATAAAAATTTGCTCCACATAATAATTACGGATGTTGTATTTTTGTTATGAACAGATTTTCATGAAACAAAGAAACATAGTTTTTGATGCCGGTGAGTGTGTAGGTGGCGCTCTAATAACCGCTTTTGCTACGTTTTCAAAATCAAAATTCATATTCATCCATAATGGCCACGCCCATTTGTGCCTATTTATATTTTACACCCCTTTCCCTTTTTTCCTACTTTAATGCAACGCCTCTAATAATTATAATAAATAAAACAGAATACAAGATTGGTAATGGCTTTCAATCTGTTAATGGTCAAATTAAAAATTGTTTGTTGGTGGGCTGAGGATCACGGTCTTGCCATTTATCTGTTAAAGTTCATCATTGGGAGAAGGTGCCCTAATTGGAGGACAGTTGGGCCTTGGTGGAGGTATGTGCTCTACTTGTATGTATCTGGTAAAACAAAAGGCAAAACTAATGGGACCTGACTTTCACCAATCCCATATCAATCCCAGCAAACGGCTCATAACGGAGAGTGAGGATAGATGAATGAGGCTTAGGGTCGATCATGCACTAGTTAACCCTCTGCTGCTCAGCAAATTGCCCCCCTGCCATCCCTCAGTCACTACTCTGCCTGTGTCCACCCTGTGCTACCACCCCCCTTCCCCTCTGAGATTGGCGTGGCTGACCATATCCTCATTTGACCTGCATCTCCCATATGGAGAGGGGCAGAGGCCCGATTAAGAGGAGACACTGCCAGGGTCAAAGGTTAAATGACCAGGACTGTTTACAAGGCGATGGGGAGTTCAAACAGCAGACGCTTGTCCAGCCTTTGTCCGCTGCTTTTGTTAAGGACTCTATAAAAGAGTAGTTATAACTTATAGTATCCCAGTATTTAGGCAAACTTTTGTATATATCATTCATAAACCCAATTAATGTATATGAATATAATGTAGGATAACTGGCTAATGTGAAGCACTAAATCAATGTATAGTTTTAGGGTAAAAATATACAGACAGGAAATGCTAAATTTGTTATTTACTTTTAAATTCTGTATAAAGTTCTATGTTGCAGTCTGCAGAATAAGTGGCCACCAGCTCAAACCTCTATCTTCCACACCTTCGCTTCTGTGCAGGTTCTCATACGGGTTATGAATCTGATTAACACAGGGTTTGCTTTTGTTTGGGCACCCTGTGTTTACATAAAGAGGCCTAGTGGGACCAGCCCTGGGGGTCAGGGGGGTCGAACTTTGGTTGTCAGAGAGCCTTGTGACATTTCTTTCCCACGTTTCCCGGCTCCCATTGTCCACGGCGAGGAGCCCCAGTTAACGTTTGGCCCTGGGAGGTAGTGTGGCGTGAGAGGGAGGCCTAGGGCCATTGGACCCTCAGCGGGTCCCTGGGAAACGGGTGTAACCAGGCGGGGCTGAGGCGAGCGGGGACAGCATGGGGTCATTTTCCGGCTTGCTGCCTCTCTAAAGGGCTCTGGAGCACAGTATTGGCCCCCGGAGGAGTGCTGGTGTGGAAGACGGCACAAAGGGCTTTGTGTGTCTGTTTGTGTGTGTATGTGTGTGTGTGTGGGTGAGTGAGTGTGAGAGAGATGTGTGACTGCATGCACATGTAGACCTCAGCAGGTTGTATGTTTTTATCTGGATGATTCTTTTACACCCAGAGTCTATAAATTTGTGCCTGATTTCATTGAGTTAACTGTGGGAATGAGCGAGGATGTTGTATAATGTGGTGGACATTGAGGTCAAACCGCTGCAAAGGTCTTTCAGATATGAGCAGATATTTAATGAATAATTAGCAGTCAGCATTTACAGACGCAATATTTATACAGTATTCTTATTTTTCAAATCATCTTTTTTTCCCCTCTGCCTTCCAAGTATTAGCTATCAAACTGTACATGTGTGTTTTGTTGATGTGTTTTTTTATTCAGTTTTTATTAATAATGCCTCTCCGCTCAGATTTTATAAAATTATTAAAAATATATGACCACTCATTCAAACATTCATAATATACGACTGTTTGCATTCTGATCTAGAATATTAATATTATTCTCTATTTTGCGAATATTAGGAACGGGTCGTGTGTGTGACGACTGATTTCATCCCAATAATCATAGAAACTGTAGAAACCTGGAATTTTAAAATTGGAATAAATTGTAAGCTCATAAGCAAACACCAGATTTTAGTCAAATCGTATTATTTATAGTACAAATTATGTTTATTCATACCGCAGCGTGATCTCATATTAGCCACGCACACTCCTCCTTCCTCACTCCTTCGCTCACTAAGCATTCTCACATTTACATTTTGCCTCTTGTAGTCTTCGGACGTCATTTGAAGCAAACACGGCGCGCTATTGAATAATAAATAGACATCAGCGAAATGAATAAATAAAACATATCATCCTGCCATTATCACCTTTCCCTCTGTCTACATGCCAGGAAAAATATAACCTGCTTTTCCTACTTATAATAAGGTCATCCCTTTTTAATGTTAGCCCGCTCACATCTTCAGGGGCTCTGACAGGTTTTGCAGAGGAATGGTCGTGTACAGTAATGCGTGTGCAGGGCTTTGTTGATCTGAGAGGGGAGCATGCTCTCTAGCTCTCTAGATGATGACTGAGAAGGACCCCCAGCCCCCACACCACCACCACCTACCCCCATGCCACACACACAGCCCTGTGCGTGTGGAGAGTAAAGGTATAGAAGAAGCAGAAGATCTCTCTCGCATGCACCGAAAGGATCTGTGCCATTTCTCTCCGCTCGGGGCAACGCGGATCGTACGTGGTGATGAACGGCAGCCATTTTGTTTATGCATCAAAGATTAGACGTTTCCCCTCGTCACCTACAGAGAAATGCCACACAGAATTAATTAGCAGACCACAATTTGGGGGTTTGATCTCTAATAATGGATGGAATATTTATCTATTTCTTTGTTTAAATCATTTCTTATTCATTAACTATGTCTAATTGCGATTATACTACATTTTACAGTTGCACATAAAGAGAACCGATTTGAAACTTGCCGCAGTTAATTCAAGAATAAGTGGAAGAATACTGTGACAGACGATACATTTCCAGCTGGATGAAATGGGGGAAATATGGTTTGTTTGTTTCCAATGGACCGTGCCAGATACTATACTGTATATAAAACTTAAATAAAAATGTATATTCATCCCATTGTAAGTTTACCAGGGCTGAACGTATTACCTGTAGCATATCAGCCGCAAGAACTGGGCCTGATAGAATCTCTCCACTCTTCCAAATCGCAGACAAAAACATTACAATCTAGTGGTTGATTGCAGCCATTTCCTTGCTTCTCTCTTCAGCAGAATTGTGTCTGGCCCTTACGAATTGGGTTTATCAGCTGTTGAACAATGGAATAGAAATGCTTTATCAGGTGTTAAACAACAGGATACAGCATTGAGAAAAGGTTGCAACTTTTTTTTTTTTACACAACTTTGTTTCAATTTGGAAGACGGTACAGAACCTTTAGATATAAAAGAAGAAGAAGAAGAAGTTCAATGTGTGTGTGTGTGTGTGTGTGTGTGTTTGATGCACTGCAGTATTTCCTCTGATGCATAGAAAGGGACCATTTTATTTTCAAATGTATTTATTCATGGATCTGACATTTTTGAGCAACCTCTGCTAGCCGGCAGAAATACAAAGAAAGCTCATTTTCCGTCACGCTGTATTCCTATAGGCCTGGATGCTGTTTCCTGTTCCATAGGTTGTTAAATCTGATGGCTTCCCTTATATGTAATTAGCTGTTAGCAGACATGCACAGGCACCACTTCAGAATTGCAGCTACTGTACTTGCGTGTACACCCCCTCCCCCCCACACACACACACCCCGCCGCCCCCAGCCTGTGTCTCGCTGCATCTCTCTCGCTCTCTTCGCCCTCCCGCCCGTCCAAAAAAGAAGCCTGAACCTGAACTTGTGAGCGCAGGCTTAGATTTATATGCATGCCCCTCCTTTGATGACAGGGTAAATATTCACACAGACTGCCAAGGTGCCCCCGCCATTACCCATGTGCTCCGTGTTTGCCCACCAGTTAAATTCTTAGGGGGATTGTTTGGTGAGATGAATGGGGCCAAAGTGCTGAAGGACGTATCGGAGTTCAGCAAACAAAACCTCCCCTGATTGGCTCGGCAACAGCTCGGTCCAGTGGGCAAAGTTAAGGGAGAGGAGGTGAAGGGGTGGACTAGGGAGTGGGGGTATGTGGGTTGGGGGTGGGGGGGAGAAAAGGAGCCGTTGTTGAGTTTTTGCCTGTCAATTAAGGCTGCGGTGAATGGCTGGGAGGTGGAAAGCGCCGGACTGTGCTTGCCATCTCTTTGGTCCTGTTGGATCTGAGGAGATAGCCGAGGTGCCGTTCACTGCGAATGGGAAAAACCCTGTCAATATTCATCTATTTAATAACCCTGAATGTGCTGCTCACTGTGCCTTTTGAAGACTGTGGGGTCTGCATTTCCCTTTGATGTACTTTCATTGTCAGACTCTCTATCTGAAATCTTCGAAGATGGAATTGGTGACATTTTCTCTTTTTTCATTCATTCAATCCAACCTCAAAAGGTTTCCGGCAGTATTTCTCTACCCAAGATGCTTTGTTGTATGTTGGAGGGGGTCATTCAAGTTGGCTGTAGTTCCCCACTAGCATTTCTATCACTGCGTAATGGAACACCAGGAGATTTCGGCGAGGATGTTACCGACAAAATATTATTTTTTATCTTCCTTGCCTACCACAGGATATACCTCTATGTCTAGATTGCTCCAATTTACTTCCCTTTCTGAATCCAGAAACACAAAGATACCACTGAGGTGCCTTTACCGACATGCACACAAACACACACACACACACACACACACACATTAGTATTGATGGCTTATTTATGCATCAATTTTAACTGCAGCACAGCTTCCCACTAGACACATTTCTTGCATTTTCCCTTTCTACATCCAAACCCCAGACTATAGGGCTGTGTACTATACTATCTATATATCTATTTAATTAACAGTAAAACAGTACTTTTGTGATCACAGGTTCTAAACCAGATGAGTAGTGATTTACGTTTATGTTTGCAGTTAAAGATGACAATTATCGACTTCAAGGTGTTTTAGCCTGAAATTGAAAGCCGAGCCCTTAATGAGACTAATGTGGCCGAGCAGACATTAAACCTCACCGTTAATACAAACCCAGCGGCTGATTCACTGTCTCTGGCACGTTTGTCTTTACATTACTATATTCAGTCTCCTAATGTCGGTCAATGGTGGTGTCAGGTTTTGTGTATTTTTCTTCATATTTTGTAATGGGTGCAGCAATTTCTTGTGTTGTTTACAGTTCTCTTCACTATTTTGGATGACGTCATATGGATCCACGTTTTGTATTATTTGTTCATTTCAAATCCATCAGGGATTCATTTTAAGGGATTTGTTCACAAGTAATAGGAATTATAGAGATGCGTAACAGCAGAGTAGTGGTGAACAGCGGTGTTTTTATAGATGTATACTGAGCAAATTAGGCAGGACATTGACAAGCAAACTGTCGTCCAATGAAAGGCAAAAAATGCGGCGTAAGATGTACGCACGGAAGGAATTAATAAGATTCAGTCGTTTGCAACACGACTTGTTGCTTAATTGATTTACGAGGGGAAGCATGACAAGTAAAGAAATGCGTGCGTGGGCTTCTTAACCTGATTGCAAATTTACAATAAGCACGGCATGACTGATATTTGATCTAAGTCATCAATAAGTGTATATATCATAGAATGAGCAGTGTAATGCTTTTTGGCTTTTGTTGCTTGGACCCGCAGTGATTACAATAAGCTAGGCAAATATTCATTATTATGTTTACTTCTCTTTTATGTTCCGGCACTTCAAAGCAAGGTCACTCTGCAAGGTGGTTCAGTGTGATGCTAGCAGAGCATCGCTGACCTCTCCCTTCAACGCCTACGCTGAATATATACAACTTCTCTATTAGGATGCAAAAGAAGCCATAAAGGTTTCAAAAACATTCCAAAGCTGAGCCCTGATCCAAGGTAAGTATAATGATATAGAGGTGATGTAGAGCTCGTGCAACAACAGCTCCTGCAAAATGAGTAGCATGGACTTTCCCTCAGTATAATGTATCTTTCAAGGTCTGTCTGGAGGAGGACATAACTATAGAGCCTACACTCCAGAGCGCATAGCTGTAATGTCTAATAACTTCCTCCATTTCTCCTCCTCATATTCAGCTAATTTGAGTCTCCCCGTCTCTCTGTGGTGCTGTGTGTGCTCTATACATCTTCCCCCACCATTCCCTCACATTTTCACTCCGTGCACTCTCGCTCTGGAGGACCTATACACTGGCAGATAAGAGGAAATGAAGTCTCGTCGGCACAATTTGAAGCGCTGCTTTGAAGCTGAATGCGAAATAGCGGCTGCGCTCTTCTCTGCTCCTCTCCGGCTGGTAAAATAAGGGCCCTCTCGTTAAAAGCACTTTACCTGTGCTCCCTCTATGGATCATTGCTCTCATTAAACAGATTTGGGGTTACATTCAAATCACAATTACTCCAAGCACTAACTGTTAATGGGCACAAGGGTTGAAAGAGTAAGAGAAATGTTTCTGACATTTCTTTTTATATCTCTCTTTGAGCTGGAATGAGAACACATCCAAAGGTGTAAGGTGAAGCATAAACCAACCTTAACCTGAATGGGGATTGATTTCACAGATGTGTAACACTGAACTGTACCTGAAATCACATCTGAAGACTTGTAACTCTGCAGGATATTTTAATGTTGTGGTCGGCGATACATATATCATGAATATGTGCTGCAGATCCATTGTGTCTCCAAACTCAACTCTCCCTTATCTGACTTTAAGGGCTTACTGTGTTTTTCTGAACCTTATCGTGCAACATACATTAGTCTATGTGTGTGTATCTGTATATGTTACAGGCAATCGAGGTGGCACAATGCCAACACGGCAGGCTGTATGCTTTTATCTACTGTGTGTGTGTGTGTGTGTGTGTGTGTGTGTGTGTGTGTGTGTGTGTGTGTGTGTGTGTGTGTGTGTGTGTGTGTGTGTGTGTGTGTGTGCGTGTGTGTGTGCGGTGTACGAGAGGTGAAGGAAGGATATACAGTATATCACCTTAAAACCCCTCAATGTGCAAGAGTCATGCTTAACTTTCTGCATTGTAGCGATGCAAATGTGTTGAATTTAGACGTACGTGTCTGCATCATTTAAATTGCACTAAGCGGCTGTCATCAAGTCAAATAAAGATGAACTTGTTTAGAGTCACAGACTGAGCTGAGTTAAGTTACTAACCTGCTGACTGCCTCAGGGAGACAGACACTTATTGAGTTATTCATTAATAAGCAAAAAAAACAGAATGGATTTTACCTTGTTTCCTCTTGACATACTGTATATTTATGCAGTTTGTGTGTGTGTGTGTGTGTGTTTTAGATGGAGGAGCAGAGATTTTCCATATGGTGTGTATTGGTGAGCGTGCACATGGTTGCACTTGACTGATGCTGCCTTGCACATGTTTGTGTGTGTGCGTGAGTGTGTGTGTGTGTGTGTGTGTGAGAGGGCCTCTCCTGGTGACTGCCTAGGGCAATCGCACAGGATGTAATCCCGTGTATGCCTCCAGTCTCTTAGCTGCCTGCGCAGATGTGGAGGAACGTTTTAGCCCCTGCAGTTTGCCGTAGGGCACAAGTGCTCACCCTCCTGTACCGCTAACAGACAACAGCTGTCTCGTACGCTGGCAACACACCATTTCCACTGAGCTCTCGCCATTTGTGTGCGACTCTTTCTCCACTCTGAATCTGTGTGGCACTGTTCAATTTGCAGCAATGAGAAATGGCTTAAGGAGGAAGAAATTGACTTTTGACAGTCATTATATTAAAGTGTGCACACTTTCACAAATTTGTATCTGTGTCTGGAGGTGAAGAGCGCTCTCTTGCCTGAAAATCAAATCATCTTCTTAATGTATAGCCTTATCTTGATTGGCACTTGGTTATCCAAAGGCAAAGAAATACAGTAAGTAAAACACGCCGGAGCCAGACGTCGTCCGTCGAGTGAAACGCTGCCGTCATTCTCAGTGCTGAATTCAGCCTCCACAAGGGCCGCCAGTCAGGTTTCATTTGACAAATGAACGCAGGGAAAGAAGTGGACATGCATAGCTTTATTTGGTAGGTGCATATCAATCATTTCATATAAAATATAAATCAAGCAAAATGATCCAAGCTATTGCTATATTCTCAAAATACTCAAAAACGTAATAAGCCTGTCCTCCATAATGGAGAGCCTTTAGGTTTGACTGATGTGCTCTGTTTTTCCATCTTCACCAAGGAGCAAATAGAAGCGTGAGACAGCAAACCAGCTCCCTCAATACTGAAAACACAATCTGGTTTCTGGGCTGTTTAAGTGGAAAAACGTTCTGCTGCGTTGTTGCACGTGTCACCGTTGTAAAGGACGTGAAACCTTCACAAAGCTCCAGCGCTTATTCACCCGGTTTGACAGTGTGACAGCAATGTGTGTCTTTAATGTGATGACAATTATTTCATCACCCAATACTGTCAAACTGTCACTGACCCCAATTAACAAGACGGGAGAATTGCTTTTGACGAGAAACCTGTTGTAATCTATTTCCTCTCTGTCTGGCAAAGATGGCGTCCTCGTCCTTTCAGGCGGTTTATTATTACCGTTGCCTGATCTCCCGCTGCGATCGAGATCTCTGACGAGGTTGTCGAGGAGCGCCGGAGGAGTGACAGGTGGTCTCTGTGATAACTATCTGTCCATCCCCTTCCCTCTCACCACGACACGAGCCCTCTGCCACTGATCTTACCTGTGATGTCCGCAGCTGCAACAGAACACAGCAGAGAGGCAGATCAGTGGATGTCCTAATCGATAGGTCAGGCTGAGGAATCACCCAAAGGTCAGCGCCGATCGATTCCCACGTTATTAGGCTGCAACCCCTCAGCTGTTGCATCTCGCCCATTAATCGCGAAACCCAGCGGGATATCGGCCCCCCGCTTGCTTTTAGTAACGTCGGCTAATCCTAATTATTACTTCCACTCCGACTGAAGAGGGGAGACAACTACGTTTTCTTCGTCGGCGTGTGATGTGTTATGTTTCAATATGTTCCTCAGACCCCTGACCCGTCTCTCTGTGAGACGGCTCCTCGTTAGGATGAGGCCAGCTCGCCCCCCTGCTGTATGCAGGCTCTGCCACACAGCCATCATTAGTGAGTGACACTACTATATGTTGTGGTTGCCGTGTCGGAAGACTCAGACCGGCATTCTTGAGCTCCGGGAGACTATCCCGGACCTGTATGTGGTCCGGATCACAACTCTTACATCACTCAACTATGTCCAGCGTAGAGCTTAGCAGGGCTTCCACCTGAGCCCTGGGCTCTGCGGGGGAGGACCGCAGGATCACTGGGCTGAGCCACATCTGATTCTCACCTCTGTCCAGATTGCTGTGAAGCCATGATGGAGTTTTGACAGCTTTGAGAAATGTGGAGTCATGGGGTGGCAGCATGGACGCCATCAGTCAGCCTAGATAAGCAACCGCACCTCGTGAAATGCACTTTTACCAGTTACCACGTCAACAAGAGCAGCTGTGTCCAAAACACCGCCCACTCTCAAGTCAGTTTAATACACATTTACACCCTTTTCACCATTGAGAATTCATGTAATGGAAGCATTGTTGCATTGGCCACTTGCAGTTGCATAAACTTTGTAAACTCATTTGAAGTGTTTATTGGAACTATGTTTCTGGTGTCCAGATAAAAAATAATAAGGGGCCCCTGCCTGCCTGTCACAAACACATATTGTCCATGGCTACGGTGCAGACAGCCCAGTAATCAGCAGTGAGTTAGTGTGAAAATTAACATTAAGTAACTTTATAATGCAATTTTATCAAATTTAAAAGCAGACATTGGCATGTCCCACTCACATGTTCAGTCTATGCCACGGCAAAGTGACTACACGGTCCTTTTCTGACCCTGTAAACCCATTTGTCCGGGAGTTCTTCACCGAAATAGCATTAGCATAAATCTCCAGCCCACAGAGGTAATGATGGCGTGAAATTATGGCTGCCTCAGCAGACCTCACTCTCCTTTCTGCTCTCCCTCCCTCTGGGTCCAAGGCCTCAGCCGCCGACTGAGACCGTCTCCCGTGCCTTCTTTCTCCTCTCTCCTCTCACTCTTCTCCTTTGCCTCCAACTTCCATTCAAAGGGAATGTGTAACTGAATTTCAAATTGAGTGCCCTTCTTTCAAGGACCACAGCTAATGAGACGTTTTGCCTTGAAATCAAGGCTGGTTGGGGGGAGACCCTGATGGGCGAGGCCTGGAGATGATAGCCGGACTGAACGTCAGGTGTAAGGCTGTCCGGACCACTTACCACTGAGAAGGGTAAAGGTGGGTTTCTATAGGAGTGAGAAATGAGGATAAGCCTTTATAGACTGAGCACCCTTCTCTGGGTCACCTGGGGCTGCCATTGTGAATCTGAGAGCTGACCTGAAATGGTAAGCCTGTGTGATCTGCATCTATGTGCAAAGACAGCCCGCACCAGCCAGGCCTCCCCCTGTTGCATACATGTATTAGGCCCTATATTGAAAAAGAAGCCCATAAGGGTCTGGAGAGAGATAGGAGGTGACAATTAGATTGAGACGGGAGAAAGTAGACTGGAGTGGGCTGGGGTGAGCGGTGGAAGGAGTGTGGAGAGACGGAGAAGAGAGCCGAAGAGATGGAAAGGGGGTCAGGCCCATAGAAACAGGTATACTTGACAGTTTGCGGTCCAGGGATCATCCCAGAGACGCTGCGTGGGTGCGATGATGAAAGGAATGGAGAGCTTTGCGTCCTCAGGGTTCACCCTTTAATCAGGGGCCCCGAGGAGAGAGCGGTGCAGCCTGTGGGCCCCTGGCCGCTGCTAGCTACTGTCATGCTAATGAAAGAGGCTCACGGTGTGAATGGAGAGGCTAGCTTGTTACCAGAGTGCTAATTAATGCATGCGGCAGGGGTGTGTGTGCGGGCGTGCGTGTGTGTGAGGGTTTTATGCATTTTAATGAGATGTCTGTGTACTTGTGCGCTTGTATGTGTGCGTGTCGGGGTGATGAGGACGTGATGCTCAGGGTGAGACAGATGTGTGACGAGGTTTGAATATAGGAGCTGGATTGAGAACAGAAGAGCAAATATGTCCAGGAAAAGCACCGAAATAATTTGTCGGGAATTACCTCAAGACGACGCTCAGTCTGCCTGCGACATCACAGCACGGCGCTATAATAAGATGTGTTTCACCTTCAAAGTACAGTGAGACTGACTGTAGTGCAGCATACACAGGTGCTGAACCACAACTGACATAAACAAGTGTACTGACTCTACGCCTGGATTCATGGACGCTTTCATGCGGAAATCCTCCTTTTTTATCATTAATTAACGCTGGAGAAATGGAATAAAATCAGTTTGAGTTTGAATGCTATTATATATTAATACTGAGGATATAAATTGCAGCTCCTCCTTAAGATCTCCAACACGTTTGTCGCAGCTAATTAGCAACACGGCGGCGGCTCTCTCGTGTCTGAAAAATGATGCTGGGAGCTTTGGTGTGGGTCTCACAGCAGACGGGCTCCTCTGTCATCCCCACGCAGGCAGGCAGGCAGGCAGGCAGACAGGCTGGCAGGCAGACAAGCAGCAGCAGCATATGGCTCCAGGCCGCAGCTTTGTCTGGGCTGTTTGGGGTTATGTAAAAAAACTGCATTGTTGCACGTGTCACTCAGAGGAGGCATGGGTTGGGGGTGTGTGTGTGTGTGTGTTGAGGGTAAAGGCAGCGCCGTCGTCCCACAGGCCTCTGCGTCGTCCCTACACGGCCCCGTGTGTGTGATTTGGGACTCCATCCATCTCTGCGTTATTGACGTGGGACATGATTTAGATTGATTCCCGCTGATGTCGCCCAGGAGGAAAATCAATAAGTGCAGCGTTTGTTATAAAACACTTTACCGACATGTGTGAAAATGTTATTACCACAAAGGGAATTAAATTAGGTTAAATGCTCTGCAAACGACTTTGTCTGAAATATGAAATTGCCATCTTGAAGAATTATAATTGTCTTCGAGATCCGACCGCATCCAGATGAATATCTCCCAGGATGTGACCTACTATTGATGCGGCTGCGCTAATGAAACGCGCTCCACTTTTACCATCAATCAGCCCGTGTCATATTTTGAGGAGACGCTTCTATGCGAACACGACACATGTAGTTTAAAGTCGCCGTGGCGCCAAAGCCACAAACGTATAGAACGACATCACAGAGGTCAGCGTCTCTCCTCAGAGGTGCCACACACATTACAGATCCTTACGTTGTGTTCCACCGCCATCGCCGCCGCCATATCCCTACCCGCCCCCCCAACCCTGTCCACCCTGTAAAGTGCCATTATAAAAATGTCAAGGGGTCCTTTTCTCTCCCCTGCCTGTCAAAATCATGTGCCATTATGCAAATCACTGTGTGAACATACGCTCCCGCAGATTTACATAGACCAATGTGAAGAATTCAGGCGATTACAGGACAAATCCTGCAGTTACATATTGTGTATGTGCATTGATGAAATGAAAGGGAACATTGTAGCCCTGATGATTAAAACATTAAAGTGAAGGTAGAGTGGTGGGGATTAATGTATGTATTTCTGCAGCAGTGTATTTATATATTTTTCAGCTTCGGACAAAGACGAATGAATTCAAATTCCGGTGTGTGTGTGTGTGTGTGTGTGTGTGTGTGGGTGTGTGTGTGGCAACCATTTAATTTAAATTCTTCGAATTGTGTTTAAAGCAGTTGAGCTTTAGAGTCAATGAGCACAATGCAGTTAGAAAATAATTCAAATATTCACTTTTTCATCAGAATGTGAAGGAAATAAATGAATTATATGACAAGTCTCAATCTTTCTCTAACATTCACTTCAGGGATCCACAGCGTATGAAATATTATTAGAATAAACTCTTCAGCTAAAAAGGATTTCTGCCCATTCACACCTTTTTCCGATCAAGATCACACTCAATGATCCGACGCCTGTGTAATGTTAACCTCCATAAATTGGGTTTAAGATGATTTTCTCAACGACTGTTAGATGAGAGACACGTTTACATTTCTGAACCCTTCCGTCGTGTGGCCACTATATAGAAAATGGAGATAATATGTGTGTGTGAGCAAAAAGGGGTGAAAGAGGGACATAAGTGGTAGAAATGTGTGATTTTTGGTGCAAAGCATGAGCGTAGCTGATGTGGAGGTCAAAGCTATGATGTGTCCATTTGGGAGGGAGGATCATTAGAGAACGTTTGCAACCAGTTCTTAAGGAGCTGACAGAGGTGGAGAGACAGAGAGAGAGAGAGAGAGAGAGAGAGAGCAGAGCTGCCTCGTATCGCTCTGTCGCACCTGCACCAGTACACTACATTACACCAACATCAAGGCAGGACAGATAACTTTACGACTCCGTGACACATGGTGGGTATCCATTCAGGAGAGAGACAGAGGCAGACGGAAGAAGAGAAAGAGAGAGAGAGAGAAACGGAGAGATTTCTGGGGCCTTTCTGTTTTTTTTTTCTTTTGACAGCCCTGCCTGAACTGCACCAGCGTTGCCCCGGTGTTTGTTTCCCCGAGCAGAGGAGTCATGCATGCGGCGTGACTGACAGTGAGTCCGATGCACGCTGACATGTGGAGCTGCTTTACATTTCCTCTAATTGCTCCACATTGCCCGAGCCTGGCACACATGTAGAGCACGGGAAGAGAAGAGGCGCCGGTGGAAACAGGGAGTACTGTGATTTGGCATACAAAGAGAAAAGGAGGAGGAGGAGGAGGAGGAGGAATTCTGTTATTCCTGATAGAATACTCTGAAGGACAGAGAGGTGACGGCCTTGTTTGTACAACTCTGTGGCGTGATAATGTCTTGTGTTTAAAAAAAAAAAAAAAAGATCTCCTTCCCTCTTCGGAGCATGCCAGGCACCGTTTCTGATTTTACTTGTGGAAATGTAGAAACAAAGAGAGTTGAATAATGAGGAAATGAGGAGGAGATACAATACAGCGGCAGACATGGCGTCACTTTTGATTCATGGTTCAGAAAAGCACTGAGATTGGAGGAAATCCTTGCAAGGGAGGGGGAAGAAGAAGAACAAGAAGAAAAAGAAGAAGAAAAAAAGACCCTCTATCCTCGCTGATGCTATTTTAATTAAATAGTTGCTAGGTTACATCGTTCAGAACGACAGGGGTGGGTGGAGTGGCACAGGAGCCCTGTGAGGGGAACGGCGTGTGTGTGTGCGTGTGTGCATGTCTATGTGTGTGTGTGTGTGAGGGGACATTTCTGTGCACAATGAAAGCACATCTTTTTTTCCACAGCCAATCCATAATAAGGATTTCAAATGTGAGACATATTGACATGAAATACAGTGAGAGCGATTTTACGCTCTCTAAAACTCTCTCTCTCTCTTTCTCCCTCTCTCTCCCTCCTCTTCGTCCCTGTCTTTTCTCATTCCTCTCTCACAGATCAGAGGAAAGGGGGGAAGCCCTCTTTCATCTCGCTGACAGCGCTTTTCACCTCCGCCGGTGACTTACTGAGGACTGCTTCTCCCGTTGCACCCTGGGATGCCAGACGGTGCAGAATGCCACGGGCCCCGCGTGCCCTGGCAACCGCTTCCCTGCCAGATACCCCTCCCTGTCCCCTCCCAACAAACACACACATACACACACACACACACTCCTCCTCCTCCTCCTGCTGCCTTCTGCCCTCCTTCCTGCTCTGCCTCCGTCCCGGGGCTCCGGCCACACAGAGACCCAGACGGCGTTGTGAGGGATGGGGCCAGAGACGGCAGAGAGTCCCTTGATGTTGGAAATAAATCTGACAGGCCCGACTGTATCAGGCCGAGCATAATCCTCCACACTGACTCCAAACTGAACGGATGGAGAGGGTGTGTGTGTGTGTGTGTGTGTGTGTGTGTTTCACACCCCTTTCTTTCCTTTCGACACTGTCCGTCCTCTTTCTCCCTCCGTCACTCCTTCCCCTCTGTGCCAGCAGAGATAATGCCATAATTTACAGCTGTGCATTATAGAAGATGAATGAATGTTGCTTTTCTTACTTAATATGCATCCTGCCGCTGCTGGATAATAGTCCTCTTTTCTTTTCTTTTTTTTTGTAGGGGAAGAATAAAAGAAATACCTTCAAAAGGAATGGAGCCATCTTTATGTTATGTTCTCTCCCTAATGTGTGGAAAGTGATATATAATTCTGTGTCTTTTATTAGAAACAAAACTGATAATGATGAAAGTGTGCAACGTTTTTCTATAGCTGTTCTCTTTTCATATGCTTGAGTGAAATATTGCGAGGAAAAAAAGAAGTTAGGTGTGGAGCAGTTTCTCCTTTGTTAGTCTCTGGAGTCTATATGGAGCTGGATGTGAGAATAAAAAACCCACAGTGCGGTTGAGACACACACACACACACACGAGCGCGCATACACAGTATTTCACAAACATCTCTTGTGAAAACATCCACTCTTGGTGCATATACAGCATAAATATGTATTCCAGTCATGTGTCACAATCAGCTTTTTACATTTCACACTTCTGTGTCTCCCCAGCCTTGTGTGTGTGTGTGTGTGTGTGTGTGTGTATGTCTGTGTGTGTCCAGGGGCTACTTTCCCTTGGGGATCGCTCTAAATGGCTCCAGTGACCTGTTGCCCTCCCCTGCGCTCTATCAGGCTGCAGAGAGAGGGCAGAGGTCATGTAAAGCAACAGGGTGCCAATATGTGACCCTGTCGCCCACAAAACAGGAGCAAACAGCAAATGATCTCCCCTGAGCAAGATCATTTTTCAAGTTTTATGTCGGGTAAAAGGATTGACAAGACCGCAAATTCATGTAAATGACCTCAAATATAGTTTTTCACGGTGACTTACATTTTTGTGTGCCTGCATAATCTAAACGCACCGACTAATATGAAGCTCCAGTGTAGAACCGTGTTGATCTGTCGTGTTTGTGTGATTTGTGTGTCATCATGCGCACGTCTCAGAATTAACAGCCTTGCTCAGTTTTGCTCGTTTTCTCTTCTTTTTTTTACACTTTTACGAATGATTTTCCCTCCAGTTATCTGAGGGCCAGAGTAACAACTATTAAAGCAAACAAACAAACCGGAGATATGGTAAAAACAGGATTTGTGCTGCGTTGTTGAGTTGAGTGACAAAGAACAACACAAAGAGGGAGCTCTGTGATGGTTTGGAAATATTTTCAGCGACGTGTTTTTTCGGTTTTTATATCTTTGAAAACTTTGTATGTACATGAATATTGTCGCCACTGTTCTCTTAAGGAAAGAATTCACAATCAGGCGGAAGTCATCGGTCATATTTATGTTACAGGCTCTCTGACATACACGCTGCTCTTCCCTATATTCAATGCGCGGCTTGGAATTTGCCGCCAATCACTTCTACATTTCCTGGGCTCTATGCAGAGTTACGTGGTCTTAATTAGGAACATGGCCGGCTTTAAGTAATGTACGAGAGCTACTGGAGGTTGAAATGCTCCACGAATGCAATGTGCATCATCAGCCTAATAAAACATAACGTAGCAAATTAAATCCGCCCGGACCCGAGGCACGCAGGACAACAGGATCCCTGCAGCAGAGTGATGCATGTGTGCGTTTGTTTCTACAGAAGCAGTTAGAAAAATGTATTTGTTAGCGCAGTAATTCATTCATTTAGAGGAAAAATGCAGAGGAGGAAAGCTAACGCGGGCTGCAGCTCCTTTGTCCTTGTTTGAGCTCCACATTCGCCAAAGTGCGGCAAAGTGTCAGCAATTCAGACGTGAAAAATGGACGAAGACAATGGTGCATTCCTCACAATTTTTCTAATAAACTGTCAATCAAACTGCTCGCTGAATGACACTAATGTCATATGATGCAGCATCCCATATCAAAGATCTCATCGGTGCTCAATCTGAGGCCTGCCCTCCCCTCTTATTATCACCATCATCATTGGGGACATGAAAGGACAGAAACAAGTGCTGCACCATTGCCAAGGAGAAACCTTGATCTCACAAGATTTGCATTCGCCACCTTGTTCCAATGACTGTATGAACGCGCTGCCATGCTGCTCCCTGATTGGATGGCATTCTGCTCCAGCTGCCCTCCCCCCTCCCCTCTCCTCCCCTCCCCCCACCCTGCTGTCACGCTCAGGTGGTGGCACTAGGGGGCAGTCAACTCTGTTGGTTGTTATTGTTAAGGAGGACATCTGAAATACTGCATTTGAGATTCATGTTCTTTAAAGGAACAGCCACCATTTGCAAATATTGATTCATTAAAATAATCACTTTTTGTAGATTTTAATATTACATTTTAATATTAACCCTAAAGCAGTATTCAGAGGTGCTTTTTCTTTCTAATTTCTTTTGATCCATGAAATATATTTTTAAACACAGAATAATAGCACAGGACCCATGTTGGGTGTATAATGTAAAAATAGATGATGATATATGATGCGTCTCCTTTTGATGTGATAATTAAGTGACACTTTATAAATGTGGTAGCCTGTGCCATCGTTAAAGCGGTTGACACATCTAGGCCGCGGTGTTTGGCTTCAGACAGACGAGGCACGTTTAGTCGCTGTGTGGATTACGTGTTGATGCTTTCACACGGACGCCTGTTTACATTTAATTCCAAGCATTGCTGAAAAGCCACCAAGGCGTATTTGGAATAATAAAACCAAATATAATTGAAAATAAGAAGCTATTAATTTAAATATATGGATGTTCGCATCTACAGCGCGCAGGCACACACACACACACACACACACACACACACACACAGTAACACACTGGTGGTGTCTATCAGGAGGCTGCTAATTAAAGGCCTACAACAATGAAGCATGGAAACCCCAGAGGAACAATGTTCATCTCAGTATGAATTAATGTAAGTGCAGTGGTGATTACTACGAGGGCGGTCAGCCATTTCATATTTCTACCAGGAGGCAGCGGACCTCAAATTTGAGCCATGACTCGATTTACATTTACTTTGCTTGGCGAGGAAGCTTATCACGGCTGCTCTCTTTTTTTCTTCTTGCTTTTCTTCCTGGTAACCGCTGCAAATTGAACTCAATTAGGCTTCAGCAGACAGACAACGACGTTTTTGAGGTGATACAAACGAGCAACATTTCTCATATGCAGGGATGGTAAATGGGTCAGAGGCATTGTGTGTGTGTGTGTGTGTGTGTGTGTGTGTGTGTGTGTGTGTGTGTGTGTGTGTGACATCGGCATAACATGGACAAAAGCAAAAAAAGAAATAAATAGAAAATGGTTCTAATTGTGAGCAGGATGAAGATGTGGTAATGGTCCATCAGCAGCATGCATGCAAGCAACCATGCATATGGTTTCCTTTTCTGTCCTGATATGCTCCTGTATGTGTGTGTGTGTGTGTGTGTGTGCTACATGTGAGGATGTGAGTTAAGGATACATGTATTTAAATTATTAAAAAACAGCCAAAACATAACATTTCCACCCTGAGCTAGTGTCAAGTTTGGATTTGTGTTTTTATTTTTTTTTAAAGGTTTGGTTGTTTGGGTTGAAATGTGGCACTTTCAACAGGGAATTCATCCATGTTTACTATTAAAAGCAGCCTGGCTTCCCACAAAGGCTTCACTAGCTCAGTTCAATTATGCGTCAAAACTTTGCTATCTTCCTTTAGTTTGTCATAATGGACCACGTCGTGTCGTAAGAATAACTCAAAATAAAGTGGGTCGGCCTCTCTTTTACCACATTCACCGCACAAGGTCAGCGGTGAAGTGCCTACTGCTGCTCCTCACAATCAGCATGATGATGGGATTCCCATTCTGTGTCAGACAGAAAGCTCACTATTATCACTTCACCCCTCCAGAAAGTTCTCAGTTGGCATTCTGTGTGTTGGGGGGCAGGGGGTGCAGGGGGACTTGAGGTCTCCGGTCTCTTCCCTAAAGAGCAGCTCCGTCGCCCCTCTGTGGAGCAGGGACCTCTGTGAATGGGCGCCACTCAAGACGAATAAAGGAACCTCTCCACTGATTTGTTTTGGGAGCTTTCTTATTGATCTGTCTACCTATGAATGAATAGATTGGCCCAGTTCTCCCCGTTCGTGTAGACAATGGCGCTCAAGGCCTGGATTCAGCAGCGTGATGTTATATCCACGGAGTGGAGTGCATTAAAGAGGAGTGTTTGTCATTTCTTCCCCCTGTATACTCTGCTAACCTTTCCCACAAGACAGCGGCAGCCAAAATCGATGCCACAAGGACGGATTTTATGACCACTGTGATGCTATAAACACGCGAGCGCAACATGTAACACCTATTAAAAGCTGCATGTTGCCATTTACATTCAATGTTATGCTCACTCGGTGCACTTTAAAGCAAAAGAAGTATGTAAATCAGTAATCTGTCAGTAAGTACTGTACATGGGTGGAATAAATAGGATTCACTGTATACACATAACTTAATGCCTCTTCTTGTAAACTTACAATAAAGCGCTGCTGGTGACAAAATACACAAGTACTATCACATAATCCAGTTTATCTGTTAACAGAATAAGAAAACATATTATTGCTTCATTTGTGTTCTAACATGATGTGAAGTTTTGTGTGTGGACAATTGTACTCATATTTGAAGTTGCACATTCAGGGTTGATTATGGCACAGGTCATATTCCTTCATTAGTGGAGGAGTGGAGACACCACAGATTCAGTTCAAGTTTTTTGTGATGTTCATAGTTAGGTATTTTTCATGTTTGGATGCTTTGCCTTCAATTTTGTGTAGGTGTGTGCATTCAGCTCGTTCACCTTTGAAGGTCACCTCATTGACCTTGTATTTGGCAAATCTCATCAGCTGTTAATTTAATAAAGTCATTGTTTCATACCTCGTTGTTATTATTTCATTACTTGAAATCCACACATCTATGGTGGGATTTGATGCATTGATTTAATTCTCACCAGTCTCCATCTTTAGATCTGGTTAAGGCTTACAACCACACAGGGTTAAAGCAAGGAAGGAAATTTGAATGTATTGTAAAAGGGAATAGCTGAAAACAGGATCATGTTTCAGGCCATTTGAAGTTGATTGGTATAGCTTCTGAGGGGAACATTACCGCCTTCTGTCGTGGTGGATGTGGGTGAGGGTAAACAGAGAGAGGAAGAAAAAACGACACATGATAAAATGAGGGGAAAAACAACTCTCATTCCTAATTTTCTCATGAAAGTATATATTTTGCGACTGCCCAGTGGTTAGGATACTGGACAAGGATGCAGGAGACACTTTCCATTCTGGAAGTGACCGAGACAAAAACTTCAAACACTTCTATCACTGCTCACTAGAACAGAAAACTGAGAAAACAGTGGGGAAGAACAACAACAATACGAGAAAATGAAAAAAAGGAAGATCTCCTTCTTATCGTTTCTGAAAAAGCTGACCCTGCGGCCATCGTTTTCTAAAACTAGAGAAAACCAGAAAAGCCCATATCTTGGACATGAAAGGAGCTAGAAAGCTAAAACTTCAGAAGGTGCCTCCAGGCTGCAATGGCAACAGTTGGTGTGAATTTGGGGAAATTGGGGAATATTGAAAAAATTCTGAAAACGTTGACCCCGCGGCCATCGTTTTGTAAAACAAGACAAAACCTGAAATGCCCATATCTTGGACATGGAAGGAGTTAAAGAGCTAAAATTTCGGACACAGCTTACAGGCTACAATGGCATCAATTTGTGTGAATTTGGTGCAAATTGGGGAATATTGAAAAAAAACGGAAAAAGTTGACCCCGCGGTCATCGTTTTCTAAAACTCGGGAGAACTTGAAAAGCCCATATCTTGGACATGGAAGGAGTGAGAGAGCTAAAATTTCAGACACAGCCTCGAGGCTGCAATCGCATCAATTTGTGTGAAGTTGGGGCAAATTGGGGAATATTGAAAAAAAACGGAAAAAGTTGACCCTGCGGTCATTGTTTTCTAAACCAAGACAAAACTTTAAAAGCCATAAGATCATTTACTGCAAGTTTGGGGCAAATATTAATCTGCCCCGAAAGTGTCAAATTAAAATTTGACACTTGCAAAATCTTTCTGATTTTCTTTCTAAATCTTTCTGATTTTGAAAGAGTCAGTGCCTACCCAGACACGAACCTCACTGTGAACCTCCCAGCACGTCACTGAATAGCTTAGAATTGAATGCACAATAACAGGGTAGCTATGTTTATACATGGCACTAGGCCCAGTTTAATATAAAACACAATTTTACACAATATATATAGTAGGGGGTCCCTGCTCAATCTGTCTATGCATCAGTTTGGGGGTTCTTGGCCTAAAAAACGTTGAAGACCCCTGTGTTACATTGTTCTTTTTCTTCACCTCCTTTTTCTTGTTTTCTTGTGTTATCGTTTTTTCTTCACCTCCTTCTTCTTGCCTTCTTATTCTATCCTTTTTCCTTACCTCCTTTTCGTTTTCTCATTCTGTCATTCTTTTTCTTCATCCCTCTTTTCTGGTCATGTTACATTGTTCTTTTTCTTCACCTCTATCGTATTTTCTCATTCATTTCCCCGTCTTTATCAAATTTTCTCACTCTATCGTTCTTTTTCTTCACCTCCTTTTCTATTCTATCGTCCTTTTCTTCACCTCCTCGTAGATAATTTTTTTCATACCTCCTTTTCTCAGTCGTTCTTTTTACTCACCTCCTTTTTCTCAATCTAGGTGAGATGAGTGAGAGAAAAGAGACAGAATAGAACATTGAGAAAAAGGAGGCGAAGACAAAGAATGATAGCATGAGAAAATGAGAAAGAGGAGGTGAAGAAAGAGCTCCGACAAGACGCTGCAATTTGAACACAAAACTGTTGTGTGTGTGTGGGGTTAGGGTTAGGCTTGGGGGTGCCTGTGCTTCGAAATTTGCGATCTGCGATCTGCCTGTCTGAAGTTGGGATTACGATCATAGTATCATTACTTAAATGGCGTCTTCGAAAGCCCGCGGGCCGGAGGTTCCCCGCCCCTGCTCTAGACTGTGAAGAATTATATCTTCCTTTTCTTCTATTGGGTAGTTTACCAGGTCTTAATCAAATGTTTCCATATGGAGCATACTGACTCTTCGTACGTCCAGACCACAAGAAGGCGTCCATACCGTAAAACGCAAAGCTTTTCAACTGTATTCAAGTTGTTTACATCAAAAACTACAGTATAATGGCAAAACATGTTTGATAATCAGAAATCAGGACAGGACCATAGATGATTCCAAAAAGGACTTAGTAAAGAACATAATTTATTAAGGACCAAAATCTAAAGCAGAAATAAATACAAGAAGGAACAAAGTGTGAGATTTAATTGGTGAACCCGACAATGAAAAAACACTTTGAGTGGTAACAAAACAAAACGCCTCATCAGGCCAGTGAATTCTCAAAGTATCCCAGCTACTTCTCAACTGACACCATCATGATCAAGTTCATTTGGAATTGATTTGTCCAACACATCATGCACTCAAAATAAAGTGTTAATATTAGAAATGTTTACAGGCCTCAACATGTATAATAAATACTAAAAAGGATTTATTTTTAAAAATCAACACAAATAATCATTAGAAGAGATTAGATTTAGTTTGAGCAAACACACACGAGCCGCCCGTCTGCACGCTTGTATCCATGTATTAGACAAGGGAGGGGTCGGCTAAACGGAAACTGTTCTCATGAAATAAAAAACACAGAAAGTAGGCAGGATCGATACATTCAGAATGTGCGCACACAAACTCAAAGATTAAGACTTTTAGACGTGGGGAACATAGAATCGCGATATGGTGCAGCTTGGTTTTGCAAAACGTCTTGAAAGGTTAAAAAAGTCAACAGAATGGAGGAACTCAAAGATTGAGCCACATGGGATGAAGCTGGTGCCCCTACATTCCCCAACAGACTCAGACAATCATCATAACAGTGTTTCACCAGCAAAAAAAGGGTGTTTGTGTACATACATGTATGTAATGTGAAGGGACCGGCAATACTACTGTGGACCAGAACTACTGTGTCCCAGAACAGAAGGCCCCGGGTTTGTGGTTGGAAACACTTGCGGATAACAAATCTACAGACAAGGGAGCAGAGGCTCGCTTGGCACCATGTTTAAATCAAATGTTAAGAAATTTACAATTTGATCCATTTTTTTGCTAAAGAAATAAAAAAAAATAGTACGAAAGCAATAAATGGGGAAAGAGGATATAAAGGCGTGAGCTTATCAGCAGTAGTTGACATCCTCTCCTCTTGATCACAATGCCCTTTCAGATTACAGCAGAGCTACAGCACAGATCTTGTTCATGCACGCAGACACACACAAACACGCACACCCCTACACACACACACACACACACACACACACACACCTCTGACTGAGCCCTGTGTGCCGTCCTCCCTTCAAGTCATCACACGAAAACCCCCGAATCCTATCCACACTTCCGACATGGCTCAGTTTAAACCAGGGGGGGGGCTTAAAATGGAAAAAAATAAATAAAATAAAATTCAACCCCGGAATCATTCGAGCCGCAGCTTTGTACTTCATGGCAAGTTTAGCGAGACACATTTAAATAAATCTGTTTCAAGTCAGTTGTCTCCCAGCAAGTTCATCGTCTCCTCCTCTCCTCCGCCCGTACGCCACTCCTTTGGTTGTCCATTCTTCCATAGCAACCATTATGGCAGCATCCACAGGCTGCCCCTCCCTCCTCCCGCACAGACACACTGGGCTCCACTGCGCCGCTTTAAGACTCTTACACGCACTTTCATGGTCCGTGGCAATGGAACTGGGACGTTTAAGTAAAACGGGTTACTTTGCCTGAATAGAGATTTGACATTTGTGATCAGGGGCTAAAAACCAGGCTCTGTCATGGCAGTTAAAAGGGAATTTAAGATCCGTATTAAATCAAATAACATGAAAGCCGTTAACATCTTCAGATTGATTCCTGCTGGGTGACAGTGACGCATCTTCTCTCAGGAAGTTCCCAGGAACCGTAAACGTATATGAAGTAGTAACGTGAACTTTCCAATCCAAAGCTTTCAGTCACACAGAGTAAATGATGAGGCGTGGTTGAGCTGTGTGTGTAGCTGTAAACTCAACGCTTGTTGTGTGAGGGGCCGAACAGCTGACAGACTGCAGCACCAATCTGTAGATGTTTGCCGGATCAACTAATTATTGCGTGTGATCAATTCTCCACGAGGACTAAGCAGACGATTCATTCGCTTCAAGTTCGTTCTTCTTCACTGGATACTGTCTCAAACCAAATGTTTAAAATGTGTGTGAATGGTTTGAGATGTAATAATTTACTTCATATCGGTCGGATTTGATTTCTACACACAAAGCAGACTGAACACTTTCACGTCACTGCGCAGATACACACACTGATAAACACACACTGTTCAAAATGACACTTCAAAAGTCGGTTTCGCTAAAATAAAAGGTAGTTGTAGTAAAAACGATGAAGAGTTCACAGAGTGATCTGTGTCGGAAGCACTGGGAGTTGAACCAGGAGCTCTGATGATATGGAATCATGAGGAGGTCAGAGGGAGGCAGGGAGGAGAGGGAGGAGGTGTGGAGCACAGTCACCGTCCTCTGCTTTCCCCACACACACAGTCCTTTCTGGCGGGGACCTGTAGGCCACCGGCGGGGGTTGCTGGTGCTACGCTGCCATGAGATACTGATGGTAGAAGAGGCCGAAGAGGGACGTGGAGAAGAGGCAGGCGGCGATCCACCATGTGAAGAAGGAGAAGAGGCCCCGGAAAAGCAGGGGGCTGAAGACAGTCCGCAGGCCGCCCAGGGCCACCGACAGCTGGGCCACCGAGACCCGGGCTCCTGCCTCCACCGCCGGAGCTGCTGTGGGCGCAGCTGACGGGGACGCCTCCATTACGGGGTCAAAGTTCATTGGGTCGGTGCAAGGCAGGTCATCTACAGGATAAACGCCCCATGAGTATCCACCTGTAACACACACACACACCGACAGGGCAGCGGTGAGGAAGCGGCTGAGACTTGTGAGGAAGCGTTGAGTGTCGTTGTTAAAGGTGGAAAAGAAAACGGGCGGCTCAGGACTCACCTAAAGTTTTTAGCAGCAGAGTTGCATGTAGCAACATCACCAGCGGGGCCATGTACTGGAGTGCGATTACACACAGGTAGTAAAAAACACGGGCCACCTGGAAGGCGTCGACAAACAAACGACAACAAATTAACTTGAGATTTAAACACTTTACACATTGAAGCCGATGATGCGACTCTCATACTTCCTCACCATCTTCTGCAGATCGACGGTGCTGATGCGTCCCGCTTCCTTCTTCATTTGGTCCACACCCTTCTGGGCCAGGTTGAGGTAGGCCTGCAAGTGATGCCTCATCATAGCGAGCCGCAGCACACAAAGCAGCAGGATGACCCACAGCCGCAGCGTGTCGTACGTCTGCTCGGTCATCCTGACAGGAGAGAGAGAGAGGTGGGCGAAGGACGAGGGGTTAGAAAACAGGGAGAGTCATGAGAACAGACTGAGGGAGAAGAGAGAAAGAGGTGACGACGCCACATGAATCAGGCTTACTGGAGTCTGACCTTGACAATCTCACAGTCAGCAGCCGGAGGAGAATCAGACACCTGGTGGAATTCTAACTTGCACAAAAAAGTGGAAGATGCTATCTAGGAATGAATAACCAGCTAACAAACGGCTGCGGTTAGCGGCGTAATAAGGAGCTTCTCCTGAGGCATGACCGAATTTGTTTACCGTTTAATTTGGAGCCAAACAGACAGCATGTGTATTGTTGTCACTTCATCTGCGACTTGAATACATTTCTTATCTCACTGAACCATTGCAAATTCCATTTTCATAACTGCTGCTGCATTGTTTACATCAATTTTCCACCACCAAGACCACAATTACTCCGACTCTCACAGCTCGGTGGCGGCGGTGGCGACGGTGGCGGCGGTGGCGGCGGCGGCGCTCTGCTCCCGTTTGAAGGGCAGATAATTAGGACCAGTTCAAATCTGCACGTCTGCCCCAACACGTGTGTACCAAGAGGACGTGTGTGAAGACGCTCCGTAACTTTTGGCCCGCCATTGTGCTCGTGAAATGCAACTTGGAGCATTAAAGCCTAAATTTCCAGCATTATTTGTTTCACAGGGTGTAGGAAGTCTGAACGTGTGTGTGCAGAGGTTCTTTAAGGATGGATGTGACTGATGGAGAAGAACATTCAGAGGCACGGGGGAGCGCTCCATTCGTTCTACTTACAAAGGCACGCTTTCCTTTCCCAGAGTGGGGTTCATTATGTAGTCCTTGGTAATGGGCTTCACCCACAGCAGGACCATGATCAGAGGGGACAGGAAGTTGATGTGGAGCAGAGTCCTGGAGAAGAGAGGCAGGCAATTGAGTAAAGTGATAGTGAGCCACCCTGAGACATCGACACCCTGCGCCCCGGCCATGTGATACATTTACTGTCCAGCAATTATTCAGAGGATCTTTGATTACCCCCCCGCCCCCTCTCCCCCCCCCCCTCTCCCCCCTCCCACCTGGGGAGGAAACCAAACAGGGTACCAACATCTTTTCAATTTTAAAACTTTGCACGCTGAGCAACGCGCTCTGAATCAATCGAAAAGCGGAGGGGGGAGATAACAAAGTGAAGTGGGGGAGCGGGGGGGTGCTGGGCGCCATTACCCACAGAGCGCAGCGCCACAGTGGATTATCTGAATGTGACAGGCTCCGTGGCGGCCGTACGTGTGTCGCCCGGCGAGCTCCGAAATAGAAACCCGCCCCAACTAAGAAGTCTTGGTCTGACTCAGAGTGCTCTCAGCCTATCTGACACACTCGGAATAGCAAAGGGACGAGGATAAGCGCGCTATACGCGGACTTCACGCCGCTCGCAAAATAGGACGAGTTGACGCCGCCTGAGCAGTTGAGCGCTATTTTGGTGATGCGTTCCAGGACGCACAACAAACCCGGGAAGAAGATCTTTCCCATCCTGGCCGAGCGATGTAGAGTGGATTCATGAGTACATTTCATTCATTTACATGGAATAATGTGAATGTTTGAGGCTTCATACTCACTGAGTCACTTTGGCCGTGGTCAGATTCAGCGCGTCCAGGTGCATCTGGGCCAATCGCAGGCCGGGGAACGTCAGGAACGCTCCGACCAGGGAGCACAGGAGGGCCAGGATCAGCTTGAAGGTGAGTTTAGATATCGGCCCCCTGCGAACAACAGAGCGCAAAGTTCATAAGTGGAGGCCGTCGTTTCTGAAACAAGCGAAGATGATAGAAGAATGAATAATCCTCTTACTGGGACTCCAGGCCCTGATGCTCCAGGAACTGCAGAGCGCTGTCAGAGAAATTTGCAAAACCTGAGACAGAAACATTTGTGGACTCAGAAACAAAGGCCAAGAGCAAGCAAGACGTACGAGATGGAAGGGGGTCGGTTCATAGCACAAACACAAAGGGAGAAGTCTTAAGGGCTCACCAGTCTCCAGACCAAACTCCAGGTAGTTTTCGGTGACGATGAGGATGGCCATGGCTTTGACGAAGAAGAAAAAGGCAAAAGTAATGCAGAGTGAGCGCTCGCCTCCTTCCTCCAGCTTAAAGTAATGGGCCGTCAGGGAGAAAAGGGTCTTGCTGTGTGGAGAAAGTCAAGGGAAATCATCTCCACGCAGAGAAACAGAGAGGAACCTGGTGTTTCTGTCTCAGATGTGAGCCGTCAACCCAACACAACCCAGAAAAGCCGCCGCCTTCTTCCTGCCTGTACTCAGCTGCATACACCCTCTGAAGACAAAAATCCGGAGTGCGAAATGAGAGACGAGGCCGTGTTTGAGCCGTGTGTGAGCGTGTTAGAACACACACACACTGGGTCAGAAATGGATCAAAAGGGGCCGAGGCAGCCGGAACATTCTGTGGATGACTTGACTATCCACTTCAGTGTCATCAAAGGTTCTGAAAGGCGTGGACGCAGATTTATCAATGAATGTTAACACGGCGGTAACTGACTTCCAGCGCTTCCAGAGTCTCTTCCTTCCTCCCTGAGCACATCAATCTGCTGATCTGTGAAAATTGGACCCCCACTCTCGCGGTGCAGACAGGAAATGACACGCCGCGCGGCCAACGCTAAGCCCAAGCCGGCCAGGAGCGTCGGAGGGGGGGGGAGGGAGAAAAAAAAGATTGATCCCTGTGGCTGCTGGCAAGGATAATGCATATTATTTAACCATCATTCAGGGTGGGAAAGGAGCGGGCGGCAGCGGAGCACAAGGTGCAGGCAGTAGGAGCTTCCCTGTCATCTCAGGGCCTCTCACTGCCACTGCTGCTTCCACACAATCAAGCCACAACGATATGGACGCTCTTATAGACAAAAAGATGTTAACCTATGACGGCTACGAAGGGACGGAGTGAATTTCAATTGAAAACACTGAAGATGAGGGGGGGGGAGAGAAAAAGGTCAGAGTGCAGACGAGTCGGAATGCTGCAGTAGATTTCACAAAACTGTTATTACTAAGCAGAGAGCTCAAACGTTACCGCATAGGTTTACACGACAACACCGGCTGAGAGGGAAACAGAAGAGGATAACGAGAAGAGAGTGAAGACGAGGGGAGCAAGCGGCGACGGGAAGGATACATGACGAAGGCGAGCACGAGCAGGCACCAGACCACGCTGATGTTCATCTCTCCAGAGGGCTGAGCCACGCTGTAGTACAGCTCCGTGATCAGATACACCACAGTCGCCGCCACGGTGAAATCCACCAGCCACTGGAACTCTGGGAAGTAGTGCAGCGCTGTGGAGAGGAAGAGGAGGAGGAGACCAATTGAATGGCGTTGCTCCATAATGAAAGTTGTACGGCGAGGGTTAAACGTCTCCTTACCTAAGGTGTCCACCTCGGCGATGCATTTGGTCTCGAGCTGTAAGTCGATGTCCTTGGGAACGGTGAGCGGCTTGTTTTCTATGTGGCCGTTGTGCTTCCTAGAGAGGAGAGGACACACACACGGGGAAGACACGGAGTGAGGGAGACCGCCACTCTAACATTACCCTTAATAAAGTCATACTCCGGCGTGATCACCATCTCCAGGTCTTTCTCTCTACAAACTAGGTCGCCCACATCCAGAGCCGCAGGTCTTTGGGAAGGACCCCTATAGAGTCCTGTGCTTTTACTTACACAGCACAGAGACATTAGATATGCAAGCCACAATACACTCTTTAAAGGCATTAGGTGGATTCCCAGAGAGCAGCGAGCTACACTATAATGACCAAAACCGCTTGGAAAATTACTATTATTAATGTACTATACTTCCTAACCACACATTCTCTCAGATCCTTCACATTGAAAACAAAGATGTTTCAAGGTCAAATGTCATAGTCGTACACTTTCCTGTGAACACATGTGTATCTAACTAAACGCAGAACTTAATGGAGAATAGATTCCCGCTGACATTGACCAAGGTTGGATATAAATGACCTTTAAAATCCCTTACACCTATACTGTTTGTTATTCTGTCTCTTACTACTACTCCTAGTACACAGGGTGGCTAAATGGAATGCTGCCCAGCCGTTGCTGAACCCGCTAACAGCAGGGGAACGGCAAGCTGTTCTGGGAGCTTGAAGAAGTGTCCGCTGGGCCTCTGCAGACTGGGGGCTTTGTTTGTTCAGCCTCTCTGTGTGCTGCATTCACAGGACAATACCACTGTAAGGCGCTAGGGCCAAACACGCCCGGGACAGATTTCATCTCCGAGGCACCTGACTGGGGAGGAAAAAAAAAGAAGGGGGCTCAGCTTCGCCCCTCGCCGAGGGAGTGGGAGCGCTGACAAAAGGAGCAGAGCCGCCTGGCACGAGCTGGCAAAAGGACAGTGCTCCGGGTTATTCTTGGAGGGATTACTGAACATGTGGCGTTAGGGAGCCTTGACCTGCCTCATACGGGGTCAGAGAAAGGCCCGTGCGACAAAAGCGCCTCAAATTGGAAAGTGGACACCATGTGGAACACTGAGGATTAACTTTCAGTTCTGTCTTCCGATTCAAATTCACATTGGAGAGGACGGCACAAAGGAAGCAGCACTGAATTCATGCGGGTCAAACCTCCACCTGCAGCCCTGACAACACAAATGCTTCTTTTTTTCCCCAATCGCTTTTCAATTCCTAAGTAATGTGGGTGGAAAAGCAACTTCCCCCGCGATCAAAGCTCGACATCTGACCGCCGCGGAGATATAATGCTGTTTGGAAAAAACTTTGATTCCAGAGCGGAACTGTCATTCCCGAAAATAGAGTAATGGCTCCAAAGAAGGGGAAGAACTTTCCTCACAGCCATCAGACGGGGGGCCACTTCCCAGGCGAACTGCTCTGCGCCCTGATGAAGAGCCGCGGTGGAACAAAACAACAACACACACACTTCTGTCTCCTGGCTTTCAAACGGGCCTTAAATGAGCCACGCAGACGCAGCAGCTTTATCTCCTCGCCGACACGCCTCTGCTCTCCATCCACCTCACCATCTCATCTTCTCTTTCCGCGCCTGATGAAAGAGGTGCCACTCGTACCTCCGGTGTGCTACTGCCTTTCCCCTCCCCCCACCCATCCCCCCCTTTTACCTACCTGTCTTTCCTCTTCTGTCCTTTTTGTTGTTTCCCGGCTAAGCTCCTCAACTCATCTTCCGTGGGGTGCTGATACCACCGCAAACTGAACAAAGGGAGGCAGGGAGATGGAATCAGGCACACACACACACACACACACACACACACACACACACATATATTAACTGAGGAACAGCAAATCAAGTGCAGTAACAGACCTGCGAGGACTTTAACATAACTTATTGTCCGTTAGAAGCGAGGAAAGAGAAACTGGCTTTAGCGTCAGTGAGAGACATTATATGATTCATTGTTTACTTTCTCTTGGTCTAAATTGCTTAAATTGCTTTTATGTCGAAATGATCTGGGTCTTGGTCTTGTAACGTTTCCTCAATTTGCTAAATCTTTTAGTGTTTTCCAAAAGCAGACAAAGCGTTGCCTCACAGTTCGGCCACTGGGTTAATAATAGTCTGAAGGCTGCGGTGATTGGCGTAACAGCATCAAGGTTATCAGTCTCCTTAAGGACGCAGCTTGAAATGAGAGCTAATTTAAGAGCCCTCTGGAAACTTCAATGCACTCTCCTTAACTTTGTTTAGAGACGCTCTTGTCATAGCTTCCTGAGGAGCCGTCTGAGTGTGTGTGAGGACGGAATGCACGCCGCTCGCTTTTTCTAGCATGTTTACTTATTTGTTGTGGGAAAAAAATGTAGGTTTCAAACGTCTGAAAAAGAATGGATGAATTATTAAATGTGTTTACTGAATAACACATGCGGCACTAATGAGTGTGAACGAGGCTGGATGAGCCTCATCCTCGCTCCACTCCGCCCAATATTGGGACACTCTTTGGTCTTTGCAGTATGACATAATTAGGCTTTTTCTTCTGCTGTTCAAACTCTTTAACAGACCGCTAAACCCAAGATAATCTAGAAGGCGAGTCGGAGCTTTGGTGGCTTTTGTTCAGGTTGATACAAACGCCGCAGACATATTTATAAAACGCCTCTCAGAAAATCAGGCAGGGAGCACATGTACATGATTCCATATTACCTGCCACTGCACAGCAGCCATCTTGCGAAGGAATAATGAGGTATGATTTTTTGAATTACACTGGCCATTACCATGGTAACCACCAGCTGCACACCAATCACACCCTGTGAAAACAGAGAAGTCAGAGTGAGGTCTGGATGTCACATTGACCTTGTAATTAGATAAGACTTAACAATCGTCCGCTGATGTGCTCAACACAGACAGTCACTTTAAATGTGGGTCCTCATGTGTGTGTGTGTGTGTGTGTGTGTGTGTGTGTGTGTGTGTGTGTGTGTGTGTGTGTGTGTGTGTGTGTGTGTGTGTGTGTGTGTGTGTGTGTGTGTGTGTGTGTGTGTGTGTGTGTTGGTAGAACACAAAATACAATTATGGGCCCCAGCTCAAACCAACGCTCGACTACAACTAGAGGTAAACCAAAAACTCAAAGTGGAATCAGAATGGATCTGGCTGAACGCTGAAGGGGGAAAACCCCTTGCAGAGGCCCAAACATGTAAACACTGACTGATTTGTGTTGCTGCTGCTGCCGCCTGCGTCCACGTCTACATTTCCGCCATTTAATATTACGTATCATTTTCTTTGAAACCGGTAAAAGCCGGTGGCCGAGCCCTAGATAAGTGACCCTCGTGTCCGATGTTGTGCTCTTGTATCGCGCCCATGAATCCGTTCCTCATTCTACCTGCACCTTGACGGGGGATTAATATTCAAAACATGGAGGTACAAGATTAATGTGACGTTTGTGCAGCGGAACATTTGACATTTTGCTCAAATATTTGTCAGCGATAGTGAAGCTCTAATGAAACACTCCTGCAGACTCTCCTTCATTTAGGAAAAATAAATAGTTTTGTGTTTGATGGAATAATTTCATTCTAATTTCATGTAATCATTTCTATTCAAAATATTTTGTTGCGCAAATGTATTTGCATGTGGCCATCAGGGACATTTTAGATTAATTGACAGTAGAATATGAAGGCATATTTCTCCTGGATGAAATGAAACGGACTTTTAAATTAATTAAAAGTCAACACAGAGTTTTTTTCTCCTTCCCTCTCAGGAGGCGGCTGCAACATCTGTCACAATGTCAGCCTGCCAGCGCCCGGGAGAATGAGCAGCCAGCACTCCTGGGGTAGACGGGGCTAAGATTGAGCAACATGGGGAGCTCAATATCAACCCGGCACATTTAGATCAATATTCACTTAGGCTTAAGAGGCCAGAATCATTGCCGGCGTGCTGCGCTTTTCTCCCCTTGCGGTGGGCTGACGTCTGTGGGTTGTGCGATCTCTTTAGCAATAAGGAGAAATCGTTGGTATCTGAGCCTGCACACACTGAAGCAGGGAGAAGCAATTAGCCCCCTAATCCCTAAAATGTTTTTCTGTTCATACCTGAGCTTCCACCGGCTAACTGGTGGGGGGAATTCTGAATTACGCCTCATGAAATCAAACCGGCTTCTCTCTGTCCTCGGTATCGGACGCACAATGGATTAGCAGAGAAAAGTGCGGGAAGACAACTCGACTGGGGACACCGCTGTCCCACCAGCTGATTCAAGAGGAGAGGACGATTTCAACTTAATGTCCCTCATGCTGAGCTTGGTCTGCTTATTGCATGGAGCGTCTCAGAACTGTCCCAACATGTATTGTTGCTGGTAAAGGATGGATGGATGGAAATACTTAAGACTTGGCTGTTTGAGGTTTGCAGCATGAGAAATTCAGAAGCTTTGATCATGTTGTTGTATAACCTTCCTTTAAAGTTTGACTCACTGATCAGGCTCTATGCAAACCCTTCTTTTTACTATATTGCCGCTGCACAGACCGCTTTTTTTGCAAAACCCAGGAACAGGTGATGGACAACTGAAGACGCGGGAGGGTGTCAAAGATTTGTTGTTAGTTTGTCATTTACGCCCTGTCGGATGCATCTCTTGGCCAGAATGCGACCTCTCTGAGTCAGGGGAGCGTTTCTGCGTATGCACAACACTCAGGCTATATAGGTCAAAGGGAAAACTTCTAGTTAGGTGGATGCTGACCGTCGACTGTGGGGGACCTGCGAGGATCTGCAGCTCGGGGGAAATTGAGCCAGCATGGACTCTCTTATCTGGCCCCGGTCCGCTTGACCCCCTCCGCAAAAGGACCAAATGAAATCTGTCGGGGGGTTTGGAGCTGCAGTGATAACCAGCGGTCCTCAGAGCCCCACGCCTCAATTTCACCCATGAAGCCAGGGGAGCTCTCATACTGACCCCTATTTCCCCCATGTGCCAGACCACCAAGACTAACTGTCCTGATTCCTTCATTCTCCAACTGGAAAGTGTTCAACTGCTGAGTGTTAAATAAACTCCACTTTTAATATAAATGTCACAGTTCCTGCTGGAGACGAGTAACAAATCAATACAGGCCTAACCCGGGCACTGTAACAAGGAACCAGCTGACATCCACTGTTTCTGTTATTACTGTGCTGTACCGTGATGGAGCGTGAAATCAGCATGAGTGTAAGGAAACGTTACAGCAAACACAGAACACATCTGGCTGCTGAGTAACATAAACAAGAGACCCAACACGTGCAAGCTACATGAACCGTAACTTGATTTGCCTGTGAGTGTGTGTGTGAGCCCTCTAACGGACATGCCCTGACCTGCCCAAGGTGTACCCTGCCGCTTGTCATAATCTCATCAGGTTACGTTGTTGATGATGTCAGGAGTGTTTCATTGGAGTCATTTCACATGATTGACTCTTGGCTGTTTGGACGGAGGACACATTTAAACATAAGCATACCTAAAAGACCATTTAAAGTGTGAAGACCTTTTGGCTAAGGAGGAAAGTGGGCTTTCATAGATGCATCATGAATGTTTTATGATCTGATGACCTGATTATTACAGGTGCGTGATAAAGACTGAACCAAACAGACCTGATCAGTCTGGCAGGCTGGTATCATTGATATCTGACCAAACTAAACTGTAGTGCACACATTTACAGGCTGCATCTCACCTGTTACTGGTTATGTTATTAACTACCGCCATGACGTTCATCCGTGTAGTTCAACTGTGAAACATTTTACTTGTGCGCTCAAAACAAGCCACAGACACCATCACAGCTCGTTTAAATGTACACGTATGGGCAGTAACACAAATAATAGACGTATGGCATCATAGTACGTACACAGTTATTACACTAAAGGCACTTGCTTTGACCTCTGGGGGCATCTTGAGGTCAAAGTGATCCTATCAGCTGAGCGCACACCTTGATTCCATTACTAACCAGCTACATACCAAGCTAACGGCTAACACGGCCGATACTGCTACTTAAATTAATATGTCTATAAACCAAACACACCAACACCTGCTAATATCAACATACACACACACGGCACACCAGTGAACACACACTCCACAGCATTATGATGTATTTACGGTACAACCCGCAGTAAACGTTCGCTTAGCTTGCTAGCATACGAATGCACAGGTAGCTCAGTTCAAGCAACCTACTCTGGCTAGCAGGCTAAGCTAACCATACACTGGGAAATTAAAGAGAGAAATCTGCTGAAAATCGCAGCCATAACACAAACAAACACAAACATCCCAATTGCATCATCTTCTCTTATTTGTGTTTAAGAAATCAAACGCAACGACGAGAAGCAAACGGTGCGTTCAGGTGCTCGCTGTCAGACTCACCATGTTGATGCAGTGCAGCTGAAACGGACTCAACCCCGACAACACGAAGCACCCCGAGACGGAAGTCGAGCGGCGAGGAGCACATAAGACCTTTTTGCGATGGTTATGCCCAAAATGAACGGATTTTTCTATCGCACAGACGCGTTACATCGTTTCAAAAAAATCAATTGATTCAACCTCCGCCTCCAAGTATTTTCAACAGCAGTAGAGGTCACGCTACAACTCTGGGTAATTGGTTGTCTGTAGATATGCCTGTGCACAAATAGTAAACTATGGCTCTTTTACTTTTCGTTTTTGGGAGTAATTAAAATAAAAAACATTTAATGAAATGACTCGTATAAATTCAATCCATTTATAATTCAAATATTTGCCTAAAATTTTAATCTACTCTATAATTTTGTAAAGGATTATTTTAGAACGCCATTAGGACCTCCACAACCGGAAGACACCTAACAGTCACAAGCACACATGACTGATGTGCAGTCCGAACAGATACTGCTTAGAACTAACAAATCCTTTAGAATGATGGTTTTGGTCATAAACTTAATCATTTTATTAACATTTTCATAAACAATACCTGTCCGCTCATTGAGGGGATTGTTAGTGATGCACGTGTTTAATTACAGCTTATGTTACTGTGTAATTGTTCAGTCATATCGAAACCAGCTCCAACAGTTATGCAATAATATAAACACAACTCAACTTCACTGAGAAGACTTTACTGCACTAATGTATGATGCATTCAGGTCATTTTCAAAGAGAAAAGTAAAATTTGTTTACCAGTTAGGGAACAAAACTGCCATAAACATTTTAAATGGTTTAAAGTGGAGCTCATACACTCATTTCATCACTCTGCACATGCACCTTGTATTTTATTGTGTATATTGAGCCAAGTCCGAGTGTTTTCTGAATCTGAATCTGAAACAAACGTTGCTGCAATTTGTCTCTTATTTCACACTTCATCATGAACAGGTGTGCAGTAACTCAGTACAGCGACTTCATTAGAGCACTTTTCCTAAGGGGTCAATATTTTACACATTTCCATTTATTCAATTGACACTATGGCTCAAAGCGACTTACAGTAAGTCCTTGTCACTGGCAGTACTCCAAAAACTCCTTTAGAAATCACTAACAAGGAGATAGTTTCCTTTTCTATTAGTTTTGGAATGGAATTTTTGCACATTCACAAATAAAGTGGAAATAAAGTCAATATTACATTACAAGAACAATATTCTGGTCGGTGCATTTCTGTTTAAAGACAACACACAGTACTCAAACATACATATGCACGCACAAACTTCTATATGTGTGTGTTTGCACCTGCACACTTGTATACTGGAGGGGAATGGCACATACACATACACACATACGTATCAACATGTGTCTATATCAGCTCGGCTGTATTTGCCCATGCGCATATGTTGACTGAGCCCTCCTCTCATGTTGCAGGGATACCTACCCCACCCCCTCCATGCATCACGCCAGCCCCTCGTGGCGCGTGGACACACTCACACACTGCAGGAGTGTGTTTCAATCACCTGTACTACGAATTCACCGTTTAAAAAAAGAAAGAAGAGCATTCCGCCCTATAGGGGCCCATGAGACACCTCTGCAAATAATGATGATGTCAGCAATGAAACTAATTAAGTCAAAGCAATGCGATATTCTGTGTGAGAAACTAAATTCCGTGAAATAAAAGCATTGACAGTAGTGAAGCGCAGACATGTTGTATTGGGGGATCTAGGCTATTCCACATACAGTAGTTTACACTGATTTTCCTTTCATTTATAATTGAAGGGTGTCTCATACTCCACATTCTCCACACTGTATTCCATATCACACTCAGCACTATCACTGCTGCCGTTTGAACTCTATTCTCTCTGGATCTCCTTTTTTCTTTTTCTGTTCAACAATTCAGTGTAGTCTGTTCTTTTTAGTCAGGCTTGTCTGTAGCTTGTTTTATTTTTAGATGAAACATAATAGCCAGGATCTTCAGTGTACTGTGAGAGTTTCACACCCCTTCCTAGTGTTTAATCCATGTGACATCTCCTCAGTGCCTGCTGGTTCGTTTGAGCTTCAACTCACAAGCCTTACAGTATAAATAAAGATGATGAGAATATTACAGTAAGAAAAAAAATCTCAGCCTAGTCAATCAAATAGATTCACTGTTGAATGTCACAATTCATTTTTAATGGCAAGGCTTTTTGTGTGTGAGTGTTAGTGAGCATTATACATCATTTCCTTCTTTTATTAATCAAACAACAGTTTGAAATGTGTGTCACTGATCTCAGCCGCATACCTCCAAGCAGAGGAGGAAAATAGAACAAAAATTCATGTCAGCTCCTCGCGAGTAGGACAGAAAATGGTTCAGGATGTAATTCTCTTTGGTGCAGCGCCTCCTCCGTTCTCTGTAATCTACAAGGATGCAAATTACAATGCAAATGCAAATACTATTGAATAATGTATGTGTAGCAGAAAGTTCCTTCGCAGAAACCGAGAGCCTTTTTCCTTAATGTGGCATTTGCAGCGCACATTTGGAGAACCGCAGAAATCCACCATAGAATTTCACTATGTAAAATTCAACAATTTAGTCAAGCCATCGCAGAAATGAGGTTGAACTATTCAGTAATCAAAATAGTCTCCATTTCTGGATTATGTCAAATTCAGCACTCAGCGTGTCAGTGCACCATGTTGCTGCAGTCTCTATACATCCGCACACCAATCAGCACAAATCCTTTTGTCAGTAAATTTCATTTCAGATCCATGATCCCTTTTTGGTGTTGACATTATTCCAATGTTTCACTGCTTCAGATATATATACTATATGAAAATGTCACTCCAAACCACTATTGACATTAGATCCCATCTTCACATTTTGCAGTGCCTTTGCATTCCACACTGTACCAAAGCCTTTCCAAGGGCTTTAGTGTTGTTCTGATTTCTGTAAATTAAATTGGAGTATATACAGAAAGCATTTATCTTCACGCTGCAGGGGAAAATTACATCTATTACGATTAATAGAATTCATATACACTTGAACACATGCATATTCTCTCTTTTTTTCATATCAAAAAGCCTCTAACACGGCTGTGTTCAGGCGTCTCCCTCAGCGGTTTTTCCATCAGGAATTGTAATTAAGCAACAGCATTCATGAGTGGGCCTGCTCATTTAGCCTGCGTCTGAGCTTAGACAGCTTTAGAGGGATGGAAGAATAAATCCTGGTGGAACAAGGAAATGTATGTCACAGGGAAATCACAGCAGACACAAAAACACCTACTCCAAATAGATTTAGTGTTACTTTGTTTGCAGTAAATTCTCCGCCTATACATACTAAATAAACTAAATATTTTGTCATGGGACGCGCATTTCATCTTTTTGTGTCTGTAAAGATTTTACACTATGATAAGGTTTTAATAGACCTATAACATAATGTGTGCATAATAGTCCTTTTACGGTTAGAAATGGCCTGTAAAGCAGTTATCTGCTTTTATTCAATCATCACGTATGAACATTTCATTTTTTGTGTGAAATATATTTACAGGGTGTGAGATTACTGTGATCACAGGGGCCAATGCTGTGGACCTGGTGGGGGAGAGTATGGCAAAGGGTGACGCAGAACACTAGAGACATTTTCTATTCAGTATTTCAAGCTGAAAATATCTGAAAATGCAGCTTATTGTAAAATGAATCACTACTTTGTTCAGAACTGAATAAAAAAATATGGTTTAACTTTAATTAGCATCTTTCTCTGCTCTCTCTTCCGTTGACATAAAATACTGCGTTACATACTGTGAAACTGATTTGATGTGGTCTATTCGTCAGTTTCCTCATTCTAAATTAGCAAAAAGGGATATTTTGTATTCAAGGTGTCATTTAGCTGTAGTATTTTATCAGCTATAAATATATATATTCAACGTATACATCTGGAAATTGAACCTGTAACAATTCCAAAACTGCAGCACTTTAAATGTATTTCATTTAGCTGATATGTTGTATGTTAGTTTTCATGAACGGACATGAATGAAGACACATGAAGAAGTGTTGGGTGCCATACCGTTTGACAATGTTATCATCTGTTTTAAACCACAAAATAACGGCACTATCAGGGTGTTAATTCATTTATCTAAAACCGGTTGTGTGGGCAAATCAAGGAAATGCAAAAAAACACAACAATACCAGGAAATCTAAATGCATTTTTCGTCCTTTAATTTAATCCAAGACTGGTGCATATATCAGAACCTACTGTGGAAGTGTGTGTGTGTGTGTGTATGTGTGTGTGTGTGCATAAAGCAAGATGAACACTGGCAGAAAGGAAAGAGAGAGAGAGAGAGAGAGAGAGAGAGAGAGAGAGAGGGAGAGAGGGGGAGAGGGAGCTCATTATAATCAGGCAATTATGCTGGCAGAATTAGAAGCATCCTTATTTTGTGGTGTGGCAGTCTGAGTGTGGAGACGTTTCTAAGTGACTGCAGACCGATGCATGGATATGACAGAGTGAGTGAATATGGAGCATCTGCAGTCTTGTTTATGAAGACGACATTTGGAGTTAAAAGCCCGTGTGTTTGGCTTTTTTGGGGATCCAGTGAGTCATGCAGGGCTCCCCAGGTTCAGGGCTCTAATTTGCATTGATGAGGATTTTTTTGTCTCCCTTTCCAGGCTTTGGCTCAGCGGCACTGAGACAACGATAGTTATAACTCAGGACCACAGCTGTACTATGAGTGCCGTCCAGACTGTGGTATATAAATAAACTGCATGTTTTTTTTTCAGTTAAATTTTGCTCGAAGACATTTGTGCTGTCACTGTTTGTATCAGTGAGTCTGTGTCCGTGTGTATGTGTGTGCGTGTGTGTGTGCGTGTATGTGTGTTTGTGCATTACAAATATTTTTTTAATGCTAATTTTAAAGTAGAATATGTAAAAAATATACATTTTTTTAATAATACAGGGTATTTGAATATTCTAGCTAAAGAAATATGTAAAAAAATTGTGAATTGTTTTTGTGAAAAGATTTTCTATTAAACAATTTTATGAAAAGTCTGAATTCATCCAACTGTTCATGAAAATTCCTGCAATAATTATATGATTTTCTTTGCTAAATCCAGACTTGCCACATGTGTTTTTGCACCGATGACATTTTTCACGCTAAAGACTTTGACCTTAGGTCAAGGGTGTTTGACCAGCATTTGACTCTTGACCTCTAATACGTGTTGTCTTATCAACTCGCCTGTTAATGTATATTGATCATTGCTCCCTAGAGACAGAAAGTAGAAAAAACAACTCTATAGTTGTCATATTATGCTGTAAAATTAAATGTTTATTTTAGACACACACATAGACACACAGTGTTGCTCACACAAAAATAATAAAGGAAAAATAACAAATTAAGAAAAAATACTTGCGGTCTCATTCTCAGTTAGCAATATTCTTTTTTCTTAAAAATTAACAATCACAATATTAGACATAAATTACAGGTAAAGGAAGAGAATAAAATAAAGCAGTTACAACCAGTGCCATAATAGGGGGAAAAGATATGAAGAATAAGGGAGTGGAATCAGCTATAATCAGGATGAGCTATCAAACAAATGTATGTTTGAAGAAGTGATTTAAATGACGACACTGATTCAACTAAGCAGATCTCCTCTGGCAAGTCATTCCAGAGCCTTGGGCTCCTGACAGCAAAAGCTCAGTATACATTTTAATCAGTTTACACAAAGTAAGTGTGTGTGTGTGTATGTGTGTGTGTGTGTGTGTTTGTGTGTGTGTGTGTGTGTGTGTATACAATCCATTGTGCTTTGTGAACACACCCTATTAATTAAGATAGTAAAGGAGATGCAGCCCTAACACCCCACATTCCACAACGTTTCCACTTTCAAACCTCAGAAATAACATGGAGTGTTTCTATTTGTGTGTGAGCATGTGTTTGTGTGTGGAGGGGGTCCCTGTGTGTGTGTGTTGGGGGGTGGGTTAAGATGAACAGTGGAATGACGACTCTCTGAAAGTTCTCAGGGAAGTGCTTGTGTCTGGCCCAGGAGCAGGCAGCTGATTTGGGATAGAGTGTTAGCATAACAAAGGGCCTGAGCCTGTGAACTTGGGGCACCTTTCGACCCCGGCGCTGTGGAGATGAATAGTCCCTGTGCTTCCCCATAGAGCACCCCCATGGCTACCCTGATCGTGGCTAAATTGTTAATCAGGGTAATTTAATAAAGTTTTCAATATGCCTCATCTCTCATCAGGAAAGCATTCAGGGTCTTCTCTCCTTCCCGCTCAAAAAAAGGCCTCCTATTCAGTCGGGCGAGACGGGCAGCTGCAGGTCTCCTCAATTGAAATGTTCAAACATCAACAACACGACGGCATCAGCGGCACATTTGCGTTGGTGCGTGTGGTATGTTTGTATCTGTGTGTTTGCATGTGTGTGTGTGAGCCACTCCTCTGTCTTTCCTCCCAAACTTGGAACATGAAAGACCAATTTATCCGTGTGTAAATCTGGACACCTACACTCACATGCACAGACAGGGTGAATGAAAGAGGGCGTAGAGGGAGACAGAGAGAGAGAAAGAGAGAGAAATGTGCAAATACTGAGATCATTTAACTTTGACTTTGACCTGCGCTCAGAACAGCTTTAGACAGCAAAACAGCAAAAATGAGGCAACGTCTTTTGTCAATCTGTCTAACCTGGACGAGAGTGAGGTCATGGCGAGCAGTAACTCTCCGTCTCTGGACAGGTGACGTCAGCTCACCTGGTGTTGCCGTGGTGACTCATCGGATTCTAGGCCCTTGATTTGCGTAAATTGGAAACCCACCAACCCTTACACACAGACACACACAGACACACACACACAAAGAAAAAGAGGGTCCGGGTCCTGACTCTGCTGTCTATAAATACTGCTGTAATCGAGGATGACTCAGACGCTCGGAAGGATGAGGAGACTCGAGGAACAATATAGCACAAGCAAGGAAAGGAGTGTGTACATTTTAGCTCTGGTGTATTAGCCCAGACTTGTTGGCAGGAAACAGAGGGCCAAGAACAGGAAACAAACATGTTTTTCAGTGTGACAGCTTGAGCTCGCTAATTAAGAACAAAACATGGCCACAGCAGTCTGTGATAATGTCTACCATGCTAGCGTTTAAGCATGTGGGCAAAGACAACAGATGGACATTGTTCTTAAACGCTAACTTGTTTATAGTTGATTCTTAAGTTTCTGTAGGTTGTTTCTCCCTGACGAATAAGTTTACAATTAAAAGATTCAAGTAGTAAACTACTGAAGTACGCGCATATTGTCTTAAATTTGCTTGCAGTCCAAGACACTGGAGACAATTCCCCTCACTAACTTAGGAAGGTTCCCAGCTGTACAATGATAAATGAATGAAACAAATTATATAGCTAAAGATATTTGAGTAAAATAAAATATTTAACAATCATTGTACTCAGTGGCTGTATCCAACATGTCTCGACTTTGTTTTTTGCCCTCTTCTTTGTCTTTCTCCCTCCCTCCCTTTTCGTGTTGTCTCTGTTTTTGTGTCGCTGAAAACATTTCACACGGTGTTGTGTCTTTTTTTAAAATACAGCGTTGGCATGTTGACAGTTAAAGCTGTACATGTCGGCACAGGCCAGACACGTATATGCAAACACTAGCTAATTAGCATAGCACCTAGCCACAAGCAGCCTGTGTGCTAACACAGACACGATGACGTGTCTCAGGCCAGCAGACCGTGTTCCCCTGTGGGCTATTGAATGGAAGTGGCCTGTTCCTGTGTACTTTGTCTAAGGCTGGATGTTAATTTATGCCGTGTGACGAGATGATAATTCACCAGACTGCACCCCAAATCCAAAATCCAGACATGTGTCCATGGGAACCACCGACAGTCAAGTCAACAAGATGTCGACAAAGCCGAGACAAATACCAGTCAAGACTCGTTTTTCACCGGGGATTTTAAGCAAGAGTAAATTTCTGCAGATTGTTTATACACTACTCGATAATTAGCTGTTTATGTGAGCTCCTAATGTGATGTTGTCTATTTTTGTAAATGCCAAAATCTTGAATCTTGCTCTGAGACGACTTTGATGTTGATATATGTAAAATGAAACTTCCAAGTCACAGAGTCGCAGATTGTTATGTGGATGAATGTGGTCCAAGTTTAAGGGCATCCTCGGGAAGTTTGGATGTATAATGGTGTTTATTGTGCTGCTAGTATGACAGGAAATAGAATTTATCAACAAGGAAACAATGGTATTATTGGCCCCTTGGGGGGACAGGGTCTAAATCTGGGGTCAGGACCGTGGGGCCACGTCTAGACGGCCTGCTTTTGTGGTTACAGGGTTTCAGCCGGTTTCACCCTTTCATTGGGAGAACTTGACCCGTGTCTAGCTGCCATGAGACTCAGACAGAGAGATGGAGAGAGACGGACTGAGACAGAGATAGTAATAGTGTGCCCATAGCCATTATTAAGAGAGGAAATTTAGGGGGTAATACAAATTAAATGCCCTGTAAGCCATAGAAACATTTTAAACAGTTTCTCATATCATTTGCAACTGCACTTGCAATTTCACTTATGATAACTGAAAGGATTTTATTACTTTCAAGACTGCAAGTTGTATATTTCAGTGTTAACCACAAACAGACCTGTCTGACCTCAAAATCTTCAAGACCTCCTGGAACTCTGCAGAGACCTCAATCCAAACAGTAGCTAATGTAGAAAACAACACTCATAAGGCATTAAAGCCCACCAATGACAATACAAATACACAGATGTACCAAAACTCCCATTAAACACCAAATTCAAATCCTGCTCTTTTCTTAGCTGCCGCCTGTGTTTGGAGCCGGGCAGGGTGCTGCTGCGGGGCATGGTATAATTGAAAGGCTGAAGAAGAATTCTGGTTGTTTAAACCAACCAGCAGGCAGTGAGGGCATGATGGGAAAACAAAGCCAGAGCCCCAGGAGTGGGTGACATGACATCACTAATGGAGGAGCAGAGAGGAACACCGCCTCTGTTTTGTTACCCTTCGTCCCCGTGACAACCAGCAGGTTGAAGATGCTGCACAGTACATTTCAGAAATTCAAATCTCAAGTTTGCACGCCTGAATCTAGGTGGATCACAATGATCTAACACGGCTCTGCTGGGTGTTGCTTCCTTATTCAGTATTATTTTGATTTAGATGGTGGTTTCTAATACTTTTTTTGTCATGATTTATATTCAGTATGTTTATTATGTGCACTCTGTGTATTTTTTATCATTTCATTTCATTTTCAGGGGGCATTTTTATTATCTTCAGTCAGTGACAACACACAAAAATGTGTCTATATATGAAAAATTATGTTTATCAACTAAACATATGATAACTATGAAATATACGATAAATTAAATATGCAATATAAATATGATAGAATAGGGTCATTTAATAGTGTAATTATAGATTTTGGGGTGAATGCATTTAAACAGAATAATGAACCCTTACTATGCAGCCATCATGGCTTCATTAGCATGGGATGTTTCCAATCTGGATGAAATTTGTTGCAAGGGTGAAGCACAGCACGGGGAACTATAATATATTATCATTATATATAAAAATGATGTCTTAACATTGCAGACAGATCTTTCCTTTATATTTTGTATCAGGCATGTAACGTGTAATGTGCAATGTGTAATGTGCAACATGTAATGTGTAACGTGTTGTACAATACCAAATATGTGTAGAAACTTGCTATGATGCGTGATCATACTGATTCAGTAGCATGCCAACAGTAAGATACGTCTTTAAATTGTTACGGAAATAGATACAGAAGAACATTACGTTTATTATTGTCAGTATATGCTGAGAAAAAGATGTATTTTTTCCAGGTTTGTTCGCCCTGGCGGAGGTGTGCAGTGTGGTTACTTTTAAATTCTTTCTGTGGCTGGACTCAAAGATACAGGGCACAAGGAGCACATATGGATTTATTTACGGCTGCACATGAAATGGAACCTCTAAATTTTCTGCATTCAGTTCCATGTACAGTATCTCAATACATACGTGGCTGTGGACAGTATGTGATGGCTCAGTGTGGAGAGTGTGAATGAACTATTCTATTTAAGCAATATTGAAAATCTGTGATGTTCCTTGAGACTTTTCCATTTCACACCACTGCCCGGTATTTTCCCTTCTGATAGACGAGAGTTTGACACAGGTTATGTCTCAGCGGCGGCTATGAATTCCCTCAAAGCAAATCAGTAGGCATGGCTGTCTGTTATTGACCCACATAAGGAATCCAAACCCACCACCTGCAGCTCATTTTAGCCAGCAATAAATATCTATGTTACAGTACATATCAATAAACCCATCACAGAGAAGGGCAGAATGGACGGAAAGGGGATCTAGATTGAAAGAGGGAGGGAAATAGGGAATGAGAGAGGGCAGAGGTGTGAAAAGAGAGAACCAGAGAGGAGCAGGGAGAGAGAGAGCGCACATGAGAGAGAGAGCAGAAAGCGAAACCCGTTCGTCTGTTTCGGCCCTGTGGTCTTGTGCCTCCTGGGATAGCTGAACACTCTGTCAAGATTCTATACTTCAAAATCAATCACTCTCGACTGGGCACAAAAAGAAAGACAGACGCATTCACACACACACTTGTGCAGCCTACAGCATACACAAAGAAACACCTACACGCACACACTACATGTTATGGCCCAAATTCTGCTGTTGTCCAGCTCCGACATGACGGCCTCAGCAAGCTACAACATGTGAAGTAGCACAACAGAAAAGAGGAAAAGATCAGCACAATTTCCTACATAAAAGCAGACTTTGCAGGGCTGTGGTAGCTGTGCCATGACTAAAAGAATAAAAGAGGCATGAATAAATGATCAAACCCTTGAATTAAAATCACTTTAATGTCCAAGAACCTTAAAGACTCTCATTTAATCTCAGGTTCTTGCAAATTTAGTGCTTCATTTCTGTAACGATTTTAAACTGCTGTTTAACATTCATGCACCTCTGACATCCCCCACGTGATGCATTAGATTAGCACAATCTAAAACACACACACACACACACAAACACACACACACACGAACACACACACACACACACACACACACACACACACACACACACACACACACACACACGCACGCACACACACACTCACACACACACACTCACACACACACACACACACACTCACACACACACACACACACACACATACACACACACACACACACACACACACACACACACACACACACACACACACACACACACAGCCTCTGCGCTTTGTAAATCCTGAAAACTTAAATACACACCAAGGTAGTTTCAGTAAGACCTCATTTTTCTCTCTGTGAAGTTTCCAGACTCAGAGTTCGGTATCTTGTCGTCTTTGGGTGCATAGTACTTGTGAATCTTCTCCCAAAACAAAATAAGATAACACAAAGTCCTGCTATCTGTAGATAAAAGTGAAATACTGTGCCGTCTAGTGGGAGAAAAAAAGAGCAGGGAGAGACAAAGGAAGGAGCAAAAAAGTTCCAACACATAATGGTGTTTGGAAGTTTTATTCTTCTCCTCGCCAGCAGCTACCAAGGTCATTCTGCTGCCGGGGCCACAAGAACATCTTAATGTAAACTATATCGTTTTGTTTTTCCAAAGTTCTATTTCAGTAGTTGAGTTCTTGCAGTTATTTCTCATTGCCTATGAGAGTTCAACCCTAAGTAAGTGCCTGTAAATTCATCTGATATCCTTATTTCACATCATGGCTGGAGATAACAGAATCAGGTTTCCAATAAGGGCTTTCAAGGGCACACACACACACACATACACCTACATGCACGCACTCGTCAGGATTCATTCAGGATCATAGTAGGAATATTGTCTTACTCTATCAACAAGTTCTGTTAAAATACATTGGAAAACAGTATGATGACATACCAGATCCAGACAGCTTTGGTGTCAGATGTCAAAGGAATTTACTCACTTCCACAAAAATATTACAGCCCTCAGTCATTTCCTCAGGTATTAAAACTTATCAATCAACCCTCATAAAGGCAACAGGATAATCCTGGAGATACAGTAGAGTAAATTAGATGTTTGCTCTGGTGCAGATTACAAAAACACGACACAGACCTTCTGCTTTCTCTCTTTGTTACTGTGAGGAATCAAATCCTTTGGGAAACTGATCCCGGCCTTTCAAAATAAAAGCACACTGCGTACATACAAAACACATTACACATTACATTTACTGTCGACGTGTCAGCATTTTGACCTTGAGACCCACATTGTGACACTTGTTTGTATACACACCGTGGTTAATAACAATTGTTTGACCACAAACACTGGTGCAAAGACTTCAGGCTCTGCTGATCAAACTAAACTCCATGGGTTAAGTCATCATTATTTTAAAGCACATAGAGTGTAAATCTATCCATTGAAACTATTCAGACAATATCAGCTCCTTATACTAGGTAAATGTAAGTAAATAGAGCCATTTTGTATGGTCACCTTTATCTTATAGGTGAGCACTTCCATAGCTGAAGTATAATGCGATGCCTGTTTCTTTGATACAATAATTTATTGGACATGTAAATATCAGTAGGCATGGCTGTCTGTTATTGATGTTATTGTTATTGATGTTATTGATCAGTAGGCATGGCTGTCTGTTACAAGGCAAATATATATCAACTGGTCTTTTCTATGTGTCCACTTCATTACTAGATTGATTTAGATCAGAACTGATTTGATTTCTAGCAATATTTGTTAACCAGAAATGAACTTGTGTTTTGGAATTCAGCATTTTTCCTGTTTGGACCCCCAGCAGGATAACATCAGATTACAGGGATCACATCTGTGCTGCATCCCTCAAATCCCGTTCCAGACACCTGCAAAACTGATGCCAAGACATGTTGGTGCTATTTTGGCACACCTGAGACACTTGTTGTTGAAGTTTCTTTCATTTCGCTAGTTACCTGTAGATGTGACACTGGTGGCTCCAGGGCGTCCTTTGTCTCGTCACAAAAGCCACTGGCAGCTGATACATACATCATTGAACACTGTTGGAATACACAGCATCGCACCTGTCACACTGCAGCAATCACATCGACAACTTGGCGCAAACACGAGGTGTAAAAATGAACACAGACGCAGCCATCACCTTGGATTCCTGTCCTATGTGACCACCGGCGTGTGTTTGTATGTGCAGATCTGATCGTACGTGCACATGAGGGCGTATGCGTTTCTTCAGGGTGTGTATGTGTGTGTGTGTGTGTGTGTGTGTGCGCGCATGTGTGTCTGAGAGGGGATAGGAGGCCATCTTTCATCTCAGGCTGTGATCAGGTATTCTCCGTGATATGATATGATGATACAGGCCCAATTAAGGGATGGGGTTGTGTGAAAAATTCGATGACAGGACAAGCGGAAGACTCGACTGTGATCTGACATCTGAGAGGGAGAGAGAGACAAGGAGGTGCACAGAGAGAGAGAGAGGGGGGAGGGAGAGAGCAGGAGAATGGCTGCAGGTGGGGGAGGAGAGCTGTAGAGGAGGGAGTGAGAGGGCTGTGGGACTGCAGGGAAGAGTAATGTTAGTAAAGGAAATGAAGAGGGGTTAAGCAGGGGAAGAATAGTGAGAATGAATGTTAAAGTAAGGACAGACGGAGAAAATTAATACGATTAGGAAGAAGAAGGAAAAATGGAGACGCGTATAAAGATGAATGGGATGTGATAAATGATAGAAAATGGAGGAAAATGAGACTCCTTCCCTATAAAACCAGATCTATGGATGTTACCTTTTGATTGAGAAGTGAATCATTTTCAGGAAACGTTAAAGTAAATCAATGAAAATCACACAGATGTGTGTGGAAAGCCAAGGAATAAAACACAACCTCAGAGACAATTCGCGCTCGAATAAAGAAATAACTCCCAATAAAACATCACTTGATGGGAAAATATATATGTTTTATTTATTCAGCAATCAGAAACAACCTTTTAGAATCAACCATTACATGAAATAAATCCAAAGTTTGAACATGTAAAAGATTGAAAAACAAGAGAAAAGAAAAATGTACAGCAAACAGTGCAAAGTATCAATGTCATAAATGTTGAGTGCATGGACATCTTGAAGAATTGATCAGACGTGGGCTCCTGTCATGTCGATCAGATGTCGATCAGAGTTCTTAACCTGAAACGAGAGATAAGATAATCAATACAACAATACAAACACATTCCAGGAATTGCAGAGGACAATATAACCAAGCTCCTTTAGTGAAGAGACAACACCTCCAATGACAATTTCCTAAAAAACTACTCAAACCACATCCCCAAGTTAGAAGAGGACAGATTAATATCTCTCCTATCTCGCCTATTAGGAACGCCCTCAAACAAGGCCAACACACACAAATCCAGCGTGGACGTTCGTCATTGCCTCTACACTTGTTGTAGAGTTTCATCACATCTCAAAGCAAGATCACAGAATGAAAGGAGTTTAGTGAGTTGCGAGTTCCCGGTGTACTTGAAGGCAACAAAGGCCCGGACAATAGCCGCTGACATTCGTTCCCCTCATATCACGCTGCACTTTCCTCCCATTGTTCCCGCTGCACTTCTCACATGTATTGTCTTACATGATATCCTTAGAACCCGATAAGACGCCTGCTGAAGGTTTTTGTGGCTGAGGACACAGGCCTGGGAGTGTCTCAGGGTTACAGCTGCTTATTATTCTCCCATGCAGCAGACTGGGAGACTGTAGGGTCTAGGGAACGCCTTATCGGATCCCCTTTACACCCGGCCGAACCTGGGCTGCCTCCGCCCCTCCCTCCGTTACTCTCGCCATGTCCCGACACTCCCTTCCTCCAGAAAGACATTACGGTATTACCTTTCGCCCGAAACTATACAGCTTGTTGACAAGAATGGGAGGTATTCTGAATGTATGGGCTGCACCGAGCAGCTGGGGTCATTTGAGACCGCCGGCGAGGATGCCTGACTGGTTTTGGTTTAATCTTCGATGTATGGTGTCATTGTCTATGTCGCACAACAAAGATAGAGTAACGCATCGTCTTAGGATACCATGACTTTCAACTGGGGGTGTTTCCTACCTAAAGGTGTAAGGCCACTTCATTTATCTTGTCTGCCGTTTGAGATATCTAGAAAGTGGTCACATCCCGTCTCACAAAATCTGTTAGTCCACACCGTATTCTTTCCCCCAGCTATTCAGAGCGCACAAAAGTTATGTTTTGCCCAAGCTGTCTTCCTCTACAAATCTTTCCGATGTTTGGCTGACAGTATAGAACAGTTTGGGGTCTGCAGGAGGTCCCTAAGCCATCAACGGTCAAACTCCGGGAGATGAAGGGAGGTGAATTCAGACAACCCCCTGCTCACAGCACCTCAAGGGCACGCGCTGCCTGTCAGTCTGTGGCAGCTGATCTGAGTCAAAGCTACGTGTGCTTCTCTCCGCATCCTGCTCACCCACTCTGCTGACACTGCAGTTTAAGGCCTATATATATTTATATTTAAAGATGTGGGACGCGCACGTGTGCATGTGGGCGCTTTGACTTGCTGATGTTTCCCAGGATCTCTGACGTCTCGGCATCACCAAGTGAGGTACCGCATGTCAGCGCTGAGTGAGTGAGAACCAACAGCCATGAGGGAGGGAGGGAGGGACAAAAATAAGTTGTCCTTTTTTATTAGATAGATAAATTATTTTTCTTATACCATATTTGTTGTTTACACGTCCCTGTGCTTGTTGTTCTCAGTTAAACTACTTATTTTGCATTCGGCTGACATGTTAATCTTCATCTCACACACACACACACACACACACACACACACACACACACACACACACACACACACACACACACACACACACACACACACACACACACACACACACACACACACACACACACACACACACACACACACACACACAGCTCCCAGTGGACATGAAAGTATTCCATCAGCAGTCAATGTAACAGCACTTGCTTAGATTGAGGATGTAGCCAATCATGCAGCGTGCGTCACTATTTATGCTCCGACACAGCAACATCTTAAGATGTCATAAATAACACAAGACCCTAAGTTTACAGAAAACTAATTTGGCCTTCTTTTCATATTTCTGACCACTATTCTGCAGAGTCACGTGAATCTGGTAACATTACTGAAGCTTCACAACACAGCAAAACTGTGTGTGCACACAAATACAGCAGGAATGGCAAAGCTGTACCACAAAGTCGATTTGTAACACAACAGAAAGTTGTGCTTGTGCTAGAGTTTGTAACCATTATAATGTCCACAAGTACAATTACTTATTTGCGGTTGATCTAACTGGGCTGAACGGAGCTTGTGCCTGTCTGCCCATGATGATGATGATGATGATACCATATAGACCCAGTTATAAATCTAAAGTAGCAGTGTTTCTGCAACTCTGTGCATTTGCAATGAATATTAGGATAACTAATAGGAATGACAGCAAAAACAATGAACGTGTAACCACACTGCACACAGAACTCACAGGATAACACGTCTGTCTTTCATTTCAGTGCACTGGAGAAACTATGAATTCTTTAATGCCAGTCAATCTAGATTTTCCCAGACCAGCTCTGGCACGGAACCTTGTCAGACTCTCTATCACAATGCGCATTTATGCAGAAAAATCCTAGATTTTTGGGAGTGTTCTCCCCTCATCCACAAAAAAGGATTCCATGTCAAAGCATCTCTGGGGAGCCTGACAAAGGCAGAAAGCAGGGTGTTGCCCCAAGTGTGATAACAGGGTGGAGGAGCTGTACGCCTTACAATAGTTCTGCTAACTACTCCCAGTAGACTGCAGAGCTCCATGTGGAGGCATCTGATGCTGCCGATCTGCAGAGAGTCCGACTGTATCGAGGCCAATCAGAAATGGAGGCGATGAGTTCTGCAGGAGCGGCGTGCTCGGGAATATGCACGCACGCACCGATACAAACTGTACTCGTGTTTGCAGTGTAGCAGGAGTTCTTCGAGAAGTTAGATAAGTTAGGACCCGCACAGGCAAACAGACTGAGGGCAACAAACAGAGACACACATACACACACACACACACCACGGAGTGTATAAGCACAAACACACAGGCAAGAATGCCAAGCGTGTACACAGCTACGGTAAAACTGACAGAAATGCAACATGCAACACCTCTCTCTCTCTCTCTCTCGCTCCCACTGTCTGTCTGTCTATCTATCACTGTCCGTGCGTCTGAACCTGGGGGAGACATATTCTTTTTCATCTGTCAGTATGGATAGAGACAGACATGTTCAAAAACACACAACAATGGCCTCGGCAGCACAGAGGCGGCTCTATGTTTTGTATGCTTGAAGCGCTGCATTATCTCCTAAGTGTCTGGCAACCCCAGCATAGTAAATAATGAATACTCCCCTTCTTCCTGAAAACCCCTCTTTTCACTTCAGGGACCGGCCGGGGGTTTACCTGTATAAATGTCCTTTCTGTGTCTTTGGAGGAATGGATAGCACTAAAGGATGTGGGTCAGACGATTTCATTAGCACAGCATTTCTCCCTGTGTCTCCTTCAATCAGCCGTTTGACAGAGGCAATGTCACTCAAAATGTCTCATGGACGCCCTCATATAGAATTCTGAGAGAAAAGGGGGATGCAGAGGCTGCTGATCCATAGCGAAGAATTAGTGAAATATAGCCCCGTCTAACAAGAGGGGCAGCAACAGTGATGTTTTAAAGGAAGGGGAGAGAGGGAGAGAGACAGAGAGAGAGAAGGAGAGAGAGAGACAGGGAGAGAGAAGGAGAGAGACAGAGAGAGAGAAGGAGAGAGAGAGAGACAGAGAGAGAGAGAGAAGGAGAGAGAGAGAGAGAGTCATCACCTTTCAGATTGGCTGAATCTTCTGTGTCATCTTTGGACTTGAGACTCTGGATATGATGCCACTTTGTTTCTGGGTCACAACGGTATCTGTAAAAATACAGAGTGGATATAATGTTATTCTTCATTAACACTGTAGGAAACACAAGCGTGCACACACAAGTACACACATACACACAAACAGAGCCTACATTTGGCATAAACGCAGCAAAATGTGATATTTGACAGTAATTGCACTTCCTGTTTGTCCCGTGTGGTTTATTGGGTTTTGCCATATGACCTACTTGTCTCGCTTGGCTTTTTTTTAAATTCACATTCGTGTAACAATGAAGTCAAAACACTGGACTTTAATGTGCCACTGTGTGTGTGTGTTCGTCTCTTTTTGGTTCCCCCACACACACACATTCATTGAGGTTACACTGAAAGAGTTTCAGCTATAGTGAATTATTTACTTGATTCACCATTCGGGCCTTTAACCCCTCTGCAAATGCACAGGCAGCCAGGGTTAAAAATACACTCCCATAGGATCGTTGTTTGGCTGTACGCGTGTGATTGTGTGATTGTGTGCGTGTGTGCGTGTGTGTGTGTGTGTGTGTGTGTGTGTGTGTGTGTGCACAGGGGTTTAGGTTTAAAATATATAACAGTATAGCATATAACCCATAGCATCTAATGTATCTCCCATCCCTCTCCCTGTGTCCCTCTATCCCCTGCTCCCTCTCTAGCTTTCCCTTTCTCTCTCAGTCTCTCTCTCGCACACACACACACACACACAAACACACACTCGCAGGAACTCATCAGAGCATCATTATGTGGGTACTTTCTGAGTGTGAATCCATGCTGTCCCAGATGGGATTATTATAACACAGCTTGATCTGTGCAAGAGCTATGAGTGTGTCTCTGAGTGTGTGTGTGTGTGTGTGTGTGTGTGTTTCTGTGTGTGTGCTGTTTGTTAGGGTGTAAAGTGAGTTGTGTGGCCCGTGCTTCATGACCTGAGCGAATGTGAGCGTTCACCTTTTTGTGAGAATATAAAATTGAGGGTTTTTGTGTGAGCAAAAACTGTGCCATGCCAAACCATTAGCGCGAGCAGTGAAGAAGTGTGTCAGTGATGCGGCGAGCGCCTGTCTAACAGCAAACTGAACGAGGCTGTGGCCAGTTCCCTGTCTGACTGACTGAATATTAATGTCACTGAGATATGTGGGCCTTCAGGGATCTGCATACACACACACACCAAAACCAACTCTATGTGGCCATGTTGCCGCGCTATGTCCCTGGCATGCAGTAGTGTTGTCATGGATACCTCCAGACACATCCGCCATCCCATAAGCGGGGGGATGCTGAGCGCTTCAGAGGGGCTGGCGCCAAGGCTGCACCCCCCATCCCTAAAACCAACAACAACCCCCATTCTGGATCCCCTCCCCCCAAAAAACTGAATTGCTGTCCCTTATTCTCCCTGACATCCAGCTCAGCCCTTAAAGGCTCTGAGTGCTCTGGGCAGAGCTGCAAGCTCTCAGCAGCTCTCTGTACCTCACACTGAGGCCTCGGCTGAGCTCTAATGTGAGTGTACACACATGAGACAACGGGAAGAGAAAGAGGAAGGCGCAGAGTACCTAACTTATTGCACTTCTACTCTAGCTCTAGTTATGCTCTTAGCTGTTGGTTTAGGAAGGAAATGCGCTTACGATTTCTTGTGACCTGAAGTTCTTTTATCTACCTTTGTTGAACACACTTATTGTAAGTCGCTTTGGATAAAAGCGTCTGCTAAATGACCGTAATGTAATGTAATGTAATGCAGACAAACACAGCGGCGCCTGATCAATTCTTGCCAGAGAAAAGGCTAAAATAGGCGTTGAACAAGGAAAATTAATGTTTTCTCTCCCTCTCTTCCCATCTGTGTGAGCATGTGTGAGTGTGTGTGTGTGTGTGTCAGCCTTGGGCTATGGTTAAGCCTCTAGTTCATCCTGAACTGATCCTTTTCATTATCCATTCTCAATAATTCAACACTGCACTTGCTTTAATGGTTTAATGTGGGCAAAACTTCAATCCACAGACTGCCCACACACACACACACACACACACACACACACACACACACACACACATGCGCACCTCATCCTCTTAACAGCACTCTCAAGGCTTGGCCCAACACCACTGAGGTGAATAAAGACGTGTAAACGTGAACAGGTGCCGCCATCGCTGCACCTAAAGCTTTTATAGGTAAAACACTGATCCAGCAGCAGCTCCATCACGCCTGCCTGACAGTCATGGGATCCGTTGATTCAGGGAAGAAGTCGTATTTCCCCACAAAATTTTATATCGGGCTATAATTGCAATGAAAACGCACATGAAACTCTCTCCTGTAAGATGAGGGAATGCAGGGGTTAATCTTTTATGATGCGTCCCCTCCTGTCTCTGCTCTGCTCTCATATTCTCCAGTATGGCCGAGCTCGCTGCCACCACGTGTGTGTGTGTGTGTGTGTGTGTGTGTACGTGGTGTGTGTGTGTGCGTGCGTGCAATGAAAAAAGTAATCCTCTTTGATTGGGAGGGTAATTTGATGTGTCAATTATTCGTATGCAAATGCAGGTACAGTTTCTCACGTCTGGCCCCTCCCCCCCACCTCCTCCTCACGTATTCCTCTTAGGGAAGAAAGCTGACGTACAATGATAGCCGGCATAATGGGACGGGGATATTTGCATGCACATTGTCCGACAGAGGACGGCACACAAATCATAAATTGAGGCTACGACGGCAAAACAATGAGGAAGCGGCAGAATCGCAAGTCAGCGCCCAAAATATTTGACAATGCAAAGCCGCGGCGCTACGTTGTAATGTAAATAATGCAATGATGTTGGGTAAACAGAGACACAACGGGCTGGAATATATCACTGGATGTATTATGGACGAGCAAAACAATTCACTAAAGCTTTTGTCAGCTAAACACTTACGCTACGATATTCCTCTTTTGCCTTTGACACATGAGAGGCGGAGGCAACGCGCGGAAACCCAGCGTGTGCCCAGGAAACATATAGGGGCACATCCTGTCTCAAGGAAAAACAAATGAACAAAAAAACAGGGAAATGGTGGACGCGTGTGTTTGTGTACCGTATGTGTCCATACGCTGCCATATGGACGCTTTAAAAGGCAACTCAAACCCGAATCTACAAGAGGTATGGAACGGCCAAAAGGGGACGAGAGAGGGAGAGAGAGAACCTCAGAAGACTACAAATAGACTCTGTTGTCTGACCCTCTCAGCTGATGTGGTGGTTAAAGTAAAAAAAAAAAAAGAAAGCTTTTCAGGCCCAAAACAGGATCAAACAACCTGCAGCAGAGTCCAGTTACACCATAACAATGGCTTACATTCACTCTCTGCTTCAACACACACAGGCTTTTACCTCAACCCCCCCCCCCCCCCTCCTCCTGTATCTGTATTACTAACTCAAAGAGGCAGTGAGGTGGACTGGTGAGTGGGTGAGCACGGGTGAGGGAGGGAAGTATGGCGATATCTTAGACGATAATGGCGTGGAGCAGATTAGATGGTATCGGCCCGAGCGGTGTTTTTTTTTTTTTTTTTAGTTTGTTTTTTTAACTGTCAGCTTCTTCTTTGCGGCTCGGCTCAGATCCACGCTCGACCCCGCAGGCACTCTCAGTCTCACCGAGGAGGCTGAGACCAGATGAAACGCTCAAAAGAGAGAGAGAGAGAGAGCTCTAAAAACTCTCCGGAAGAGAGAGAGAGAGCGAGAGAGGGAAAGAGAGCGCAAGAGACAGAGAAAGAGAGAGAGAGCGAGCGAGTGAGAGAGAGAGAGCTCTCAAAACTCTCCGGAAGAGAGAGAGAGAGAGAGAGAGAGAGAGACAGCGCACAAGAGAGAGAGAAAGAGAGAGAGAGAGAGAGAAAAAGAGGACAGATTGCTGTCTGACGGACTTGACCCGCAGAAAAAAACCTTTTAAAAAGTGTGAAAATGCCGACAAGACGACTCTGTAGCTGGAATTGACTTAAAGAGCCCAAAATAAAGGGGGAAGGAGGAACTCTGCTGCTCCACTGACGACCGGACAGATCTGTAACTGACAACTTGACCTGGAAATATTGACAGATTCTGAAAGATATCATGTAACTGCCAAGGCGTCTCCGTCCACGTGAGACAATCTGATTAATTGCAGACTCGCAATAAGACAGTGACGGTGTGTGTTTGTGTGTGTGTCCCCTTTGCAATTTGTATTGGTGTTGCGCTGGTTGACTAGTTGTGGAGGAATTAGCATGCGGGCGAGCGATGGGAGAGTTTGTCAAAGATCAGGGGAGGCTGTGTGTGTGTGTGTGTGTGTGTGTGTGTGTGTGTGTGTGTGTGGAGGGGGTCTCTACCCTCTACCCCACCCACTGGGCGAACCAACATTCCACCAACGAGGCCTGACAGGAAAAGCCGACTCGTGTTAAGAGGAGGCGCCAAATAAAATGGCGGAGAACAACCCGGAATATTGCTTTCTTTCGTCCCACTGCGCCGAGATACGCCGTCATACGTCTATCTGTCCATCTGTCAGACGGCCCTTTCTTCTCCTCTCTAGCCAGGCTCTCTCCTCTTGACCGAATAAAACTCTGTGTGTGTGTGTTTGTGTGTGTGTGTGTCACCCGCATCAAAAAATGCTAAGGCCGGCCCTTTTTTTTTTTTTTGAGCGGGTGTTCTGCTGGACCATAGAGCGAATAAACATCCATGTCAGGAGAAAGCGATCTGGGGCCCGTCTCTCGCCGAGCTCGGGCTCTCCTGGGAAACACGCAGCTCGCACAATGGATAGAGGCGGCCTTTTGTTGAGTCTCTGAGAGCTGCAGGGCTAGCTCTGGATCAAACAGGAGTGTGTGTGTGTGTGTGTGTGTGTGTGTGTGTGTGTGTGTGTGTGTGAGAGAGCAGTGCGAGAGTGCACACACACAGACAGACACCTTCGCCCACACACACACACATATACACGTGCACAGGCAGAAACACAGACTTCCCTCATCTCCCTAAACTCAGTGTGACTAAGTAAACTTCTTCACCCTTTTGCTGCATTACTGGGAGCAGCGAGGATGAATTTGAAATAGCCGGCAGGAGACGAGAGGAGAGACAAAAGGGCAGAGCGCTGACGTAAATCAGTGTTGGACTGATTTAGGCTGGTTTAGTGTCCGTCTAAATGGACCTGCTTTTGTCCCACATACAAATCGCAGTTCAAAGCATGTGGCTGGGTTCCCTCCTGGGGTCCAAGGCAGGGGAATCCTGCAGGGAAGTGCCATGCAGGTGGATACTGTGTGTGTGTGTGTGTGTTATTTGTCACACACGCCTGCTATACATTCAGCGTCTCCGATATGAAATTGGATATTAGCTCAAAGGAGGAGAGCACGGCAACAAAAGACAAGCGACGGAAAGAGTTTTTGTGCTGAAACGTAGAAATCAACAAGCAGACACTGAACTTTGCCGTTGTTATCACAGCGGCAACACAAACACGAGTACGTCAAAAAGAGAAAAAAAAGCTAGTTCCTCCCCTCTTCCCAGAATGCATTTCAAAAATATTTTCAATCCCAGCCACTGCCTTGCTCCTGGCCGTCTGCCCCTTGTTCAGGCTCTATGGGAATTCTCCCCTCTGAAATGAACTCACACCGTCTGACCCTATTCATCCCCAAGACTGCACTTTCCCTGGGACTCCCCCTTTTCCAGTCCCCCAGTTTCCCACAGACCCCCTTCTCTCCCTCTCTCCGCATCCTCCTCTTCTTTCTCCCTGCCCCCCCCCCTCCTCTTCCCGCGAGTCTCCCTGCCTTGCTTTCAACTTCAATTTTGGGCACAATGAAGTTGTTCTGGCTGACAGTTTGGCCAGTAGAATAGGTGTTGTTTGAGCCTGCTGTGTGGCCCAGTAGCCGGCCCATTCTTCCCTGCGCCGGCTCAGTTACCGAGAGCCTCGCTGGTGGGACACGGAAGCCAATCCGTCCCGTCGCGCTCCCACCCACCCGCCCCCTCCGACCCAAACGATTAGCCTGGAAGCTGCACTCGGACTAACCTGCACATCCGCTTTACGCACCGGCGTGTATGAATGGTGCAAACACACGCTCATGCACGACCTCTGTGCTGCTGTGACTCCATTAGACGTGCTCCCGCTTTCTAACCTCTCTCCTTCCTATGAATCCACGGGTCCGTCATGATACACGTGGACCTTAACGTAACAAGCAGGTTCAGCCTGGCCTGATTTACTCAGTTACTCTGTGTCTTGTAGGACGTGTCAGAGAGGATTCTGTATTGGGGTCAGCTGGAAAGACAAAGCCTGCAGCCCTCTCTCCTCTGTCGCTTTCAGTAAGCATCAACCTACCAGACCCCCCCACCAGCAACCCCCTTCACTCCCTCTCTCTCTCTCCCTCTGTGTATGTGTGTGTGTGTGTGTCTGCTTTCTGATTCCTTCTTCCAAGCGTGTTAGCCATCAAACAAATATAAAGATTTGCACTATAAATATTCTTCTTTTCCGCATCTCCTCACACACACACACACACACACACACACATACACAGATGCAGGCACAAACACACACAGACAGACACACAGACACACACAGACACACACATAGAAGCCAAGACATGAGAAAGTGGCTGCGAGAGGCCCTGATGGCGTTGGGGGGTTTGTGGGGGGGGACCATATGTCCAGGCGTTGTATATCAGTGGGCTCGCCCCCAGCGCTCTGCCAGACCACCATAACTTAGTTTGTCTTCAGCACAAAGTTTGGTCCAGGCTTGGCTGGGTTCATTAGGAAGCCATTCTCTGGAGCCAATGAAGCTCAACAGACCTCCAACAAAGGAGCTAATCACACCCACCACTCGCCCGTCTCCCTCTCTCTCTCTCCCTCTCCCTCTCAATCTGTTTCTAAAAACTCTATCTCTAGAATTCTTCTCATTCTGTCAGTTGCCACCACTAACTTTTTGACAATACACTGCATCCTGTATACAGCAGAGCATGAAGAATACACAATTACAGGCAAAGAGTTGCACAGTATCGAAATGATGAAAGGAGAAAGCAACAGACCCATCGCCATGCATTGCGTTGCATTTGGGTCTGGAGAGGCGGCGGAGCTGAAACAGGGAGGAGTAATTGTGTCCCTGGTGGAAATTCACACCTACGACTGTTTGTGTAGTGGACTTACCAAGTGTTATGTTCTCACCTGACAGACACTTTTCTGTCTCGGATGAGAGTGTTAGACGGTGAAATGTGGTGTTCTGAATGTGGTGTGTAAACGCCTACCTGCAATATGTGCCGTGTGTGTGTGTGTGTGTGTGTCTGAATAAGTGCATGTGTGAGCAAAGGAAGCGGTGCACTGACGATGAAGAGCCGCAGGCAGCTGAATACTTGAAATGACCTTGAACCTCAGCGTTCTCCATTCCCATGGCTGCGGGGACGGTGAGCTTGTACAGTCCTTGTGTGTGTGCACGTCTGTGTGTGTGTGTTCAGTCTTTCGAGAGGAAAAAAAAAGTATTCTTTTTTTTGCGCTTTATCTTTGCACATAACTTTTCCAAAAACGAAGAGTCAGAATGAAAATAATTGAATAATATAATCAAATTTAGCCAGTAAAGAGGTTTAATGAAGATATTTTCAGATGAATATCTTCATTATGATATCAAATGACATCATAGTGCCACGTGTGTGAGCTCGCCGTGTCCCAGCCTGCAGCGAGTGTGTTTGCTGCCCCTGCATCCAGCGGAGACGACCTCGCTCCATACTTTGTCCCCTACTGTGCATACAGGCTGCAGGCAAGCAGGAACAAGGCTGAACTGGACACACACAGACACTGTACACACAGGATGGTCCCAACGCACACAAACACACACACAAACAAACACACACACACACACGCAAACTGATGAGGAGCACTTGGTCGGGTTAAGAAAGGCGGTAGGGGGTGGGGCTGGCGAGGGGCAGACCCAGCGAGGGGCAGTAAAGGCCACATCACTGGACCCTGCATGGACACAAATGTCAGCAGCAGGACCACCTGTGCTGGGAGGCCCAGCGGCGTCAGAGCAGAGGAGATGATCAAAGAGAGACGGATAAAGCCGAGCGCCACAGACATTACAGCTCAAAAACAAGGTGAGGCACACGTGGGGCGGGTGTGTGTGTGTGTGTGTGTGTGTGTGTGTGTGTGTGTGTGTGTGTGTGTGTGTGTGTGTGTGTGTGTGTGTGAGAGAGAGCGAAAACTGGAATCTTAATTGACCCGACTGTCTTTATCAAAGGTCTGGGCTCTTTTCTGAAAGGTGGACACTCGAGGCTGCGTCCCCCTGTATGGTCGGTCCTGCTCTCCATCCATTTAATGTAACATTTCAGCTTTCAAAGTGGAGCGAGAACACAATGTCCTCTGCAGCCGGAAGACACGGAATACACCGCAAGCATACATCCATACACAAATTCACTCAGATTGTGAGGTACGTGAACCCCACCCCATTTCTGAAAGGTCAAATGGCAGCCCGGCGTCATTCTTAGGCACTTTGTAGACCATTTCCACACATACATCCACCTTTAAGAGAGATAAAAATCCACTTAACACCTCTTTGGGTGACAACAGAAAGCATGTCCGGCCTGTTCACCAAGCAAAGAGTTTACACACAGCACCTGTGTGTGTGTGTCTGTGTAGGGACAAAGAGCAAGAGTGAAGTTGGAAATGAAACACACAATGGCACACGCACGCACACACACACACACACACTAACCTCCTGCCAGACACAAGAGATCACACCAACTAAGAACCCAAGTCACATTTTAGATTACTACAATTAGAGGTAAATACATATTATACATTTTAATTTCAGTGTGACATCGTGTGTGTGTGTGTGCAGATTGCGGCGTTGCCATCAGAACACTATTGTAATTTCTTACAACGGTCTTTGGGCGCTAATCAGGTCAATGCAGATATGCATATGTGATGTAAGGGTGATATTATGATTAAGTTTCTATTCATACTAATCTATCTGATTGACCATACAGAAGATTAAATATTTAAATGCACCATCTTTACATTTACACTGCCCTAAAATTCCACTAATCCTCATTTATAAGCTTTTTGTTCTCAAGTATTCATTAAAAAAAAAAAGTGTTATCCCCTTCACACAAACTTAACACGCTTGAGCTTCGTCGTCTTCTTCCACTTATCTGTTGTCAGCTTGCTTACAAATCAAAATAAGCAGAAAAGCAGCACTGAGCCAACCAACTTACCTCTGCACAGCAGAAGTGGATGTGGCCTTAATCTTGAAAATGAGACATTCAAAAAAAAGGAGGAAATATTCTGCCTCTGCACCTCACAGTTCGGGCGTCGTGACTCAAATCTATTCAAACTGCTACCAAGCCACATTTCCCTTTCGGCCCTTGGACGGAATTTGTTAAGTCATCCTTTAAGATATCTGGCTAAGTAACGGACCAGGACGCAAAAGTCAACTTCCTCGGCAGAGGCGATAATTAATTTACAAAGCTGTAGGATTGGTGGCCGGTTTTGCTGACTGCTTCGCTTGAAACTTCTATTTTTAAAAATGTAGCATTTTAGCGCGTATCAGAATTTATCTTCCTTTTCTTTAGAAAAGTCAAAATCCTAAATAATCCAGACAAATAAAGAAATTGCGTCATTCAGAAGTTCAACACGCACATTTTATATTCTAAAGTGTCAGAAGGAAAAGTAATGGAGGGAATACACACACACACACACTCACACACACCTGAGACCATCTTCATACCAGCATGCTTTGCCTGTAGTGAAAAAATAAAGAAATGCCCCCTTTGCTCTTCTTCATTTCCTTTTGTGTCCTTCATTTCCCAAACACTGGCAGGAAGCGCGGCAGAGTTCCCTCAGTAAAGCAATATGTTCTCTTCGTCATCTCCCAGCACCTCCACCTCCTCCCAGTCCAGACACCAGCCATGATTCCTGCCTGCATGAAGGTGGAAACACTCTTCGGTTCTTTGGCGATACTGATCGATGCCATTACCTCCGAGCCGACACAGAGAGAGGAGGAAGAAGAGGAAAACATGGAGGTGGGGGGGGGGTTAAGGAATTGTACCCGATCCCTAAGGATGGGATCGCTGAAGGGACGTGAGTGACAATTTGGTATGAAACTGTCAAATGTCACTCAGGGAGACGATCCTCATCTTCTAGAGGCCTAAGTTTGAGTGTTTTTGGATTCGTTTAAGTTAATACGTCTCCATTACACGTGCAGGTTCTGCGCTGGAGGCCCTGACCGATATTTCAACTAACGGGGGTGAAATTGCAAGTTCAGCGGGCGCCCTCTCTCCTCTTTCACACGGAGGGAATGAAATCAAATCTTTTGTGCTCATTGGACATTGAGGGTGGGAAAATGGCAGAGCGACAGAGGGGCTCCGCCGGGCCGCTCGTTTGGGCTCGGAGATGGCGTGCCAAGCGCCGCGCTCGCCGCTAACCCACTGCCTCCACTAACAAGAGCATAATGTATTCTATTGTGGTCGTCCTTTGCCCACGTTCATTACGCCAGGAAGCGGCGATGGTCCTTCTTTTTGTCTTCCCTCTTTCCCTCTGCCCCTGGTCTCATCCCCCCCCCTCCCAATTTGCTTTGCTAATTCTCTCTCTCTCTCTCTTTCTCCCCCTCTCTCTCATGCGAAGGTGGCACGACAGCCGAAGCGTCCCTCATCGTCACAAATGCAAAAGAAAAAAGGGGGGGAAGATGAGGACAGGAAGGCAGGAAGGAGGAGAGGAACAAAGGAGAGACGGGTAGAGAGAGGTAGAGAGTGTAGGTGGATGAAGGTAAGGACTGCGGATGAAAGGATGGAGGGAAGAGAGAGAGAGAGAGAGAGAGAGGGGGAGGAGGAAGAGGGAGCTGGGAAAGGAACAAACAATGAAAGTGTGAAGAGAGAGAGAGGGAAAAAGGGATGATGCCAGCAGAAGGGCTGAAGGGGATCAGAGGAGCAGCTCCCTCCGTTTCCCCTCCATCCCTCTCTTTCTTCCTCCAGACGTCACAGTCGCTCCCTGCCGCCACACACTCTCTTCTGTTCCTGTCAGGTTCCCACTCGCTCCGGCTCCCTCCTCCCTCCTCCTCCTCCCCTGGCTCCTCTTTTTTACCCACCTCCATTTCCCGCTTCTGCTCCTCACCCCACTTCTGCTTCGCCGCTTAATGAGAGCTGGCGGGACAATAGTGGCATTGTTACCCGCGTTTGGGAGCCCTCGCGCTGAAACAATCGCTGTTTACCCAAAGCTGAGCTGCAGCCTGAGACCTTCGCCTTCATTACAGCCAGCGACAACTCGCGATTAAGTTGGAGCCAAAAAACTGTCCCTTCCCCTACGTCCCTTCCTCTCCGTCTTCCCCCTCTTCTGTCATCATTTCATTTCCATTTCGCCCTCCTGCTTAAGCTCATCCTTGCCTCGCTCCCCCCGTGGTCGCTCGCATGTGGTTCATCAGCGGCGACAAGGACAATCGCGGGAAGAGCATGAGAGAGATGGAGGATGGACACAGAAAGGATAGGAAGAGGAAGAGAGGAGAGGAGAGGAGAGGCGGCATGAGCGACAAAAAACATTCCAAAAAGCAAGTGGTTGCACGCCGATCACTTTACTAAACGACCTTCACGATCTAGGACGAGGCTAATTTCTTCATTAAAAACTCCCAGCAGGCTTTGGGTGTGCTGCAGGCGGCAGCGAAACACAGGCGACCGCAAGAAATGAGGGAAAACTCTCTCTCGCTCTCTCTCTCTTTCCATAACGGCCTCAGATCATAATAACACCGGTGTGTGTGATGGAGTCGGTGGACTGAACGTGCCTCCACGCCGACAAGTCGCTCAGCTCTGTGGCGTGGAACAGAACTATGAGCTCCCAGAGGCGCCGTGCAAAACAGCGCCATGAATATGCGTAATTAGGTGGGACTGCTGTAATTTTTCCGCGTTATGGGATGTGACATTTGTGGGGCAGCAGCATAGATCAGCGTAAGCACCACTGACAAATGTCTAATCCCTTCCTCTGCAATAAGGTGCTTTACACTTTGCAACACAAAATATACAGTTTGCCTTCACACACTTGACAGCCACTGCGCACAGCAAACGCACAAGAATCAGTCAAACTCACACACCTACACACACACACACACACACACACACACACACACACACACACACACACACACACACACACACACACACACACACACACACACACACACACACACACACACACACACCGGTGAGTGACTAACTGTATACGTAAATAGATCACAGTTGTCCAAATTTTTAAAAATGCAGTTTACAAAAGCCCTGTCACATGTGACTGTTAAAGGTGGAAAACAAGAAATGGTGAGCGAGGGGTTAGGTAAAAATGGACATGATGTCGGCTGCTGATAACCAGATGTAGACTTTGGCACCGCTGATGGGGGGGGGGGGGGGGGGGGGGGGGGGGGGGGTGTGTGTGTGTCGAGGAGAATACGAGTGAGGATATGCTGGGGGAGTCTTGGAGATCATTTGGCAGCTTTTGATGACATGGAATAACGACAAGTGTCTATGTTAATGTGCGGCGGTGTGTGTGTGTGTGTGTATGTGTGTGTTTGGATTTAGATGAGAACGAGGCAAGAATGTGTGGAGGCACAAATAAGAGCAGGCACGCAGCCACGGCAACACTGACAAAAGCATCTATTAATAATTGGATTATATTCTTATATTCAACCACACACACTCTCTGTCTTTCTCACACACACACACCCTCCTTAGCTCTTCCGAGAGGGCCAATTTATAGACAGTATCATACTGCACTAAACCCCCCTCAACACCTCTGCTCGTCTCTCTTTGCCTCGCCATAGACCTTCCCCACCCCCCACCCCCCATTCACCCACACACACACACACAAACGACACAGCACCCTGACACAATCTTGCCGGCACTGCCACACATACCGAAGGGGAGGACACATCCCTCATAGCACCCAGGAAATTAACTTGACATTTGATGCAGACGGTGAGGGGGGGGGCAAAATATATTTGGTGAGGAGGGGGGATGGGGGGGCAAAGAAAAAAAAACAAAGTGTACCAAAGCAGAGATAGAGACAGAAAGCCATCCCTTGTTCGCCCCCACATCCCCACCCCTGTTAAGCCCAGGGATGCGTTCGTGGTGTGTGTCTGTGTGTCTGTGTGTGTGTGTGTGTGTGGAGGGTGGGGGAGATGGGGGGGATTAGAGTGATCTGCAATGCAGACTCCACTGGGTGCCCACGGAAGAAATGAGCTTCATCTTTTTTTTGTGCCCGTCCTCCCTCAGTGTCTGCTGTCTGTCCCTCTTTGTTTCCGTCCTTTATGATGCTCGCTCTCTATTTTCATATCCACTTCGTCCCACTCCTCCCCCTCCCCCTCCCCCTCCCGTGTTTGCTCCTCTCTGTTTAGGAGGAAGTTGACGGAGGATCAACTGATGGCGCCTGCGTTTTATTTCTTCCGCATCACAAACACTGATGCGTTCGGGCTTCACTGATTTTTGATTGGAGAATTGGAGAATATTCCTCTGGTTTGATGACGATAAAATAAGCAATCTGTGCTAATTGTTGATGGTTCCATCCCCACAGCTCGTTTCTGTGTCTGGGCCTGGTAAATAACAATAAGGTGCCGCCTGATCTTGGCGTGCATGTGTGTGATAAGATTAACGGCGGCCGTAGAACCAAACACCACAATTAACACGTCATTATGCACCACTGCAGCTTACACTCAGGAGCACATACAACACACACACACACACACACGCCAAGACCCCCGACCAGCTAGTGTCTGTCTCAATATCCCAGCATTAGACATGCAGGAATGTTAACATCATTATGCACAATTGTGAGTGTCTGTCTGTGCCCTCCCCCTTGTCTCCCCCACCATATTGTGTCTGCCGTTAGACTACATATGTGCATGCATGTGTGTGTGCGTGTGTGTGTGTGTGTGTGTGTGTGTGTGTGTGTGTGTGTGTGTGTGTGTGTGTGTTGTGTCTGGCAAAGGGGTGGCATTATTTAAATCTGATTTTGTGTATGCAAGTTGAAAATCGCTGATTGTTGTGCGGCTAAGGGAGCGTCTGCATGTACGAGTGTTAAATCCTGTGTGTGTGTGCATTCGCATTTTTTTTGTCGCACAAAGTCAAGCTGCATGAAGCGTGTTAGCAGAAAAAAAATTATTTGGAAAAGATTTCCAATTGCATACGGCGATGTTATTTTAAAAAATGATTTGTCGATAAAAATGGGATTAAAATTGAATGTTGGAATCCATTTCTGTTTAGACACGCCGGCAGGTCACACACACACACACACACACACACACACACACACACACACACACACACACACACACACACACACACACACACACACACACACACACACACACACACACACACACACACACACACACACACACCTTGAGCACTGTACTCCATTGCGTTGCATAATGAATTATCAAAATGAAGATCTATAATTCACCATGAGCACAAAGGGCTTGTAGCTCTTGAATTCGGCAAATTAATCTCTTTGTGCGTCCATCATGTAAATAGGAAACACACTTCAAATCAAACATCCAGAACAAAATAACACTCACACACACCTTTTTTCTGCCTCTTCTGCCAGGGCCAGAGCTCATAGTCGGACTTGGTCGACACATAATCCCACCCCGCTCCCCACACACACAAACACACACTCACAGGTTTAATGAACACGCTCGTGAAAATGTCACATTTTTTGATGAGGTTCAAGCTCTTTATCGGGGGGGGGAAGAGGCGCGGCTTTCATTCTGGCGTGGGCGCTATGAATATGTGTTTTGCATCTCTGAGGTGGTAAAGGGGCTCTACGCTAAACATTGCATCATCCAAACGCACACGTGCACGCGGCCGCTGCAGGTCGCAGCCATTTTAAAAGCAGGCGTCTCACTTGGCGTTGGGTGCGTTGGAGAGCCGACGTCCTTTGACAAACGTAGCACGACGACACAAATAAAACCCAGACTAGAAGGAGGACGCTAATCTATGTGAGAGCGGCAGATTTCTCTTTACAGTTTGATGGGATTTAGAAATCAGATTCAAACCATATGTAGATATATAAATATACCGTATATATGTTTAATTATGAGCTAAACGTTACATCAGCTGTAGTCAGAGAGGAGAGCCCGGTGAGGTTTGTATACACGGTCCTTGTCCTCCTCCCCGGCTTTTACAAAATCCCCTCCTGCCACCTCGCGATTGCTGGCTGCCAGCGATTTGCATCCATTTGCATGATTTTACGGCGTGCATATCCTTTGTTCTGACTGTATGACGACGGCGGCCGCGATGATGCAGGAGAAGCCCCCCCTGCACGCCGCGCCATTACACAGCCCACCCAGAGCTACTTGAATATGAAATGAAAAAAAAGAAGGGGAGGGGGGCGCTTGATCTGTTCTTTAATTATAAATCGGCGAGCGAGAGATTTCCATAACTACCTGACTCATCCCGCAAGTACATCAGCGGTAATGTAATGCATCAGAATGAGGGCGAGACGAAGACGAAGAGGAAGAGGAAGAAGAAGAAGAAGAAGGATGTTGTGGTTTTGTGGGATTTTTCTGAGGAGACGTTGGGACGGACACACTGTGTGCTATCGCTAAGAGGCACCAGCATCTGCAGTATAGAGCACCGCATCCAAGCATGAAATATGGAATTACTTGACAAATAGGAAATAGGAAAATTATGGATGGAAAGTAAATCAGTGCAAAGAGAAACTCTTTCTTGTACGCTATTTTCTCCCTTAGTCATCAGTTGTAATTGGTTGCCACTGTATTTCCAGATAACAGTGATTTATGTGGATTTGATGTTTGTGAATTATTCTAATGCATGTTGGCACCGTTTGTTCTCAATTGTTGCTTTTTTTCCTGGACGGACAATATCCACGCACACCCACACAGACACATTTAAGCGCTGCTAATAACGCAGTCGCTCCAGCACCGATGATACAGATGTGCTCCTACAGCTGCGATTATTAATATATGGTAATTGGAGGAAAGGCAGTATTTACTATATAGCCGACAATGGATTTTTTCCCGCTACCTTTAACGCACAAAAATACAAAAAATTACCAAAGCTAATCTCGTACCCAGAAAGAATAAAAGTAAGTCGGCTTAAACAAACCACTTTGATCCGGTGACCTGGCCGTGCGTGGCAGCAGGGCCGTATGGGGAAGTGAGCTGTGACCTTTCTGTAGCTGACTACATAATGTACAGTCAGAGCGGCGGAGGGGTAACGACCCTGACTCACTCTGGACTCTGTGGCTTTTAGCCGGTAGAATTTTGAGGTCCATAGGTTGATGGTTATGCATGTCGAGCCGGCCCGGCGTTGTGAACCGTACGTCCCTTTGTGTGGCTTTGGATAAAAGCATCAGCCCAAAATGGATAAATGTAAATGGAACGACTGCTGCATATGGATGTGATATCGCAGTCGCTTTGTGAAATTGGTAAAATAATTCTAATTCTGAAACTAAGAATTCGAAGGTCCTATAGTATGGAACAGGGGAGTAAAGGAGGGAATACGACCAACCTATTGTAGGGATCTCGGCTGCTACTAATTCCCACAATCCTAAAAGATTGGAAAAAGGTGGAATGATGTTAGAATAACAAAACACAGAGGCCTGCGGCCAGAGGCCTGCGTCATTCAAGAAATAAGTTTTGCCTTCTAACTGTTGCAAGCCGCTCACGCCGTGTTGTTGTTGTTCGCTCGCCATTCTGCAAATAGGAAGTGCCTACATGCGTTTTCTGCTGATGGCGACCTGTCAATCATTTCAGGCCTCATATCCAAGGAATCTTGCATCATCCGGGCCAACTGGGTTTGCTGGGAAAGAGGCGTCAAAGAGTTGGAAATCTTGAAAACGAGTCACTCGGGTGTTTTCGCCGTCTAATAAGCGCCGCCGTGCGATCGGAGGGAGCTCGGCTCGTTAAAACGCGCCGCTCCTCAATAACATGAAATGTCACATGTAATGATCACTCGGGGTCTAATTGATAGAGCCGACTGCCTCGCACGCAACGCCAGGAATGCCAGGATGAAGGGTAATTACGGAGTGTTAGTGCACAGGGTCATTACACTGACCCAGCATGGATCTCAATGGCTGGAGGAGATGTTTGTGCACATGGTTCCTATAGTTCTAACTACTGCCTGTGTGTGTGTGTGTGTGTGTGTGTGTTGATGAACAGTGAACAGTAACCTCTGTTTCCCCTGTGCTGCTTGTCTTTGGTATGGACCAGAGGGCAGTGAAGGGGTCATGGGATTTGATATTGCCCGTGGTCACATTGCCCGAGCTCCCTTCAAACCACTGTTTTTCTGTTTACTGTGTCCTCTGGACCACTACTAACATATCTGCCTTCATCCAACACACACGGGCCACATTTGCTGTAGGCAAATAGACAGACACACACACACACAAACTCACTCACTCACATATCAGCAGAGATGGGCACAGAGGGGAGAAATGTTCAGGCTAAATCTGTTAACAAAGACATTTGTCTGGTTTCAGCAAATGCATCAAAAGACAACAAACAAATCAATTGGATCAATAGATTGTTGTGTTGTGAAATGAATTAAAAATGGTGTTACTCGTTCAAAGCCTTGTAATAGATCATATTCAGATTATAATCAGATCAGATCATAATCTTTTGTACTTTTATAGTGATGGGTGAAGGTTACACTAAGGTCATTGCTTTTATAATATGGAATAGTTTGGGTTAATTAGACCAATTTATATTCCTACAGGATCAAAAAGATGCAGCAGAGACGACTACATGATGGTGCCCATGTATATAGCTGACACACTTACACACACACACACACACACACACACACACATCTTCCTTTCTAAACTGAACTCACCTCATGTGGGTCCATAGGAATCCCAGCGATGTGGCTTGGCCCAGCGCTTCCTGCCTCACGCCGCTCCACACAGCTACATCTCTGCAACAATGGAGCACACACACACAGGCCCAGTGTTTACCAAAGGGTAACCTTTACATATCGAGTAACTTTTCCTCAGCAAATTGCAAGTAAAATGTTCCCACCATAGGAGCAGGAGCGCAAACACGGCGCTGCCATGGAGGAAAGAAACATCGGCAGCGTTTACGGCTGCTAAGTTTACTTGCAGGGATTCAAATTGGCAATAACTTTGTGCAAATGTCTTCTCAACCTTCGCACTTTGCCGTAAATAGCACGTCAAACCTGGGACCTTTATGGTACACGCATGTGCTGGCTTTACAGAACATCTGAAGGTCACGGGGGCGTCACAGTTTCTCTTTCTTCAAAAATATCAGTATGCAGCCTTGTTCAAACGTTAGCTAAGAAGGCTGAAGAATTTATTACTTACACAGCACATACAGGAGCTGTATAGTCACACACACACATACACACACACACGTTCAGATGCCGTTTGAAGCGATATGTCGTTGAACCCTGCGACCTTTGACCCCAGTCTCCTCTATGCTGTGCACCTCGGACGTGAAAAAGAAAAACGGCGGCGGGCCAAGTTGAGATTTGTTTATGATGTCAAAGATTACAGCAAAGTGCGGATGAAGAGGAGCCAGACATCAAACGGTTAAGTCCTTTTTTCCCTCCTCTCTCCTATTTGACCTTTTGACCTTGCAAATTGATGTAACTGTTGACATTTCCCTCACGCAGCAATAAGGTCAAGTGAACCCAGTGAGAAACTAATCGCACGTCAGGAAAATAGACGAGCGTGAATGACAAAGGATGAATGTTTGGGTTCTGGTGCTCTATATGTGTGTGTGTGTGTGTGTGTGTGTGTGTGTGTGTGTGTGTGTGTGTGTGTGTGTGTGTGTGTGTGTGTGTGTGTGTGTGTGTGTGTGTGTGTGTGTGTGTGTGTGTGTGTGTGTGTGTGTGGCCTTTGTTGTTGATGTTATTTGGGTTGGATGAGCTAAGATAAGAGTTTCCTCCCTGTTGTTCCCCAAAGTGATACTGAAGCACCTCTGGCATGTCGGCATCAAACTGACAGGTGCCACTTTTTATTAGAGCTCCATATCACACACACACACACACACACACAGAGAGGAAGAGAGAGAGAGAGAGAGAGAGAGAGAGAGAGAGAGAGAGAGAGAGAGAGAGAGAGAGAGAGAGAGAGAGGTGCTCCATGGCAATAATCAATAACACACACATACACACACTGTAGGATTGTTTTTTACTTTTAAGATTTTATTGTTTTGTCATTTAATAGAAACAGAAATGATACAGTACAGCGGTAAAGACATGCATATCACACACACACAGACACACACATATGCTGCCTTTAAATAAAAAAAGGAGAAGAAAAAAAATCCAGATGAGGAGATGTGTTACCTCAGCACATCCTCACGCCTCCATTCTAATGTTCTACACCGTTTTCACTCTGTCTTGTGGTGTGTGTGTGTGTGTGTGTGTGTGTGTGTGTGTGTGTGTTTGTGTAGCCCTACGGCAGGGTTTAGGGTAACTACCCCCCCACCACACACACACCTTCACCCTGTTTCCTTTGCGGCTTGTGTGGCTTGTCTCGTCTCATCCCATCTCTCTCTCTCTCTCTCGCTCTGCTCCCACCTCCCCATTGCTACTACTTGCCTATGTGTGTGTGTGCAAATGTGAGTGTGTATGTGGGGGGTAAATTGGCAAACCGCTGCTTCCTCTAAAGCGGTCGACGGTGTGACGCAAGACTCTCAAACCTCTGCTATTAAGTCGTAAAATGGACAAACTCTCCATTTAAGCAAACCGAGCCGATTTAACCTATATACTGTGCAGGCATATTAAACTGAAATATGACATACACACACACACATCCCAGCACAGAACCCCAGCCTTTCTCTCTCTCCCTTTCTCTCATTGCGACTCAACAATTTGCACCTACCTGTGTGACCGAAAGGAAGCAGGCCGGCCGCACACCCAAGCGCACTTCCTTTATGAGGTGTGCGTCTCCTCTCCGCCCCCAGTGGCTCGCAGCGTTTCATTATACTAAAGTGAAGGTCTGCTTTGCCACCCCCCGCCCCCCCGACACACACACACACACACACACACTGCCTGTCTCATTTCCTCCCAGTAACAATCCATTAGCTGACGTTGGGCTTGAACACGGCGGCGTTTAATTATTCTGGCTCCTTTGGCAGCACGCCGGGGCCGTACCACTCATCATGAGGAAACGGGGGGGGCGGGGGGGGGACGCTCATATTGTACATATACAGTATATGCACTATATGTAAAAAGAATGGAGTGGCGGGCTGAATGGAGTGAAAGGCTGCTCACACACACACACATTAGAGTGTGGTCACACAGTAGTCACACACACAAAAACAAACCAAATATTAGAATTCTGACAATAGTCAAATACATCCAGACATCTGTGCGTGTGTGTGTGTGTGAGCAAGCACAAACAGGGACGACGCGTGCGTATAATTCATCTTGAATAATTTCCTGCACATTTCTCCCCTCACACTCTGCCTCGGGAGCACTTCAGGATGAAAAGGAATGCTAATGCTGCGTCTGTATCTGGCTGAACAATGTGTTTGTGCGCGCTCTAGGAGTGTTTGTGCGTGCGTGCGTGTGCCGACGCACCTCCTCGCCGAGCACGTTTATGATAATTAACAGATAGAAGAGGTCAGCTACGGTGCGAGCGCCACAAAGAGCGACAGAGAGGATGATGGGGAATAATGAATGTATCATCGATTTAAATGAATCGGTAATGTCGTCGCTGGCTTCCCTTCTGCGCGGTGACATCAGCGTTATCTTATCCGGTGTCCCAGATCCACGGTTTCATCTACACTTTAACTAAAGTTCAAAGTCTGCGACGTTGATTACCGCATAGAGATTCAGCGCTGCATGTTTACACTACAGGATGTGATGTTATCCTTCACTCCTGTGAGATGAAGACGACCACAAGCAAAGCATCCGTCATCTCCTTTCATATCACTAATTTACCACAGCACTTGTGACTGTAAACATTGTTCAAATAGAGCTGCATTGTGTACGTTTGGTTGATCTACAAGTTTGTTTCTACGGAGGCACAAATGCACAGAAATGGGACGTTAAGATTGTAATAGCATGAGCAAATGTGTGTGTGTGTCGCTGGTGGCTAGTCAGGAGGCTAAACACAGGCCACAGTCATCCAGGGAATTAATACATGCAAATGAAGCGCGCCGCATGCATAGCTGCCAATGACAGTAATTGAATAATTGACTTTGGGCGCTCCGTCCGCACGCGGCGCTGAATTCGTATGCGTTGAGCGCGCGTATGCGTGTCTTATGCCAGCGGACATTTTAGGTCTACCCTCCTCACACTCTCTCTACTGCCAAATGCCTTAAGATGGTGGCACCTTGAGGCAGAGAGAGAGCGAGAGAGAGAGAGAGAGAGAGGCACTCGTAGAGAAAGTCGACCTCCTCATCCCTCTGCCCCCCACCTCCTCTACATCAGGTCCTCACGACAACACAGGACAGCCCCCCCCCCTCAAACCCTTAGCCCCCCTAATAAATATTTAATTCAGCCCTCTCTAATAAGGATATTAGGCGAGTACACCCCGGCCCCTGCGTATATGCATGAGTCCTTTCTCATCAAATTTACATAAAAGGGCCAGATGCTAATGAGAGCGTAGCAACTACAGCTCGCCGTCCCTATATGCCGCGATGCTGCTGGCTCGCAGTCCAGGAGCAAGTATAATTTAATTGCCGAAGAGCATATATTCTTCAAACGGTTCGCCGTATTCAAATTGCAGCGAGGCCGCGACGCCGTATGCTTTACAAAGGAGAGGGGGGGGTGGGGGGGGGGGGGGTGTTGGGCTGGCATATTTTTATTGTAGTTGTGGCACATACTGCTTTATGCTTATTTAATGCCCCTCCCTGTATGAAATGCTACATGATATGCTAATGTTTATGCATAACGCAACACAGTCAAATGTGGCTGTTCGGACAGTGACTGAGCACAGATCTAACCGCGCTTGCTCTTATGTTAACATCGCAACAATAAAGCAATTTAAGGTTAGGAAAATGTGTTATGATGATTGCATTCAGGTTATAGTGGGACTTTTTGTATGTAAATATCTACAGTATATCTTTATAGATATATACAGTATATACTAAACATGCTCCAGTGTTTGTAATTAGTCGAGCATGAATAATGCAGCGACATGAGATATATTATTTACATCCTTTCATCCTCAAAGAGGATTCAAAGCATATCTCCCATGCAATTATACTAATTTATTTATAGTGCAGAGTATTTGCATAATCAAAACGCGGCGGAGCACAGATATCCCAGAATACAGGCGGACAAGCAGCCTCAGATCTGTCGTGTAAATATAGCATTGGAGCGCGCAGTCTGCCGTCCCTGCACACGGCAGAATCAGTATGGCCGACTTCTCCTGCAGCTATACTGTAC